>NC_047036.1:152066233-152390053 GCF_011762595.2 Tursiops truncatus
AAAAAAACTCCTTAACCCAAGAAGGCTACGAATGAGTGGTTCCAGACTGGCCAGACTGGCCTTCACAGAATTGTAAAGTATGTCTTAAAGTGGTTGCCAACATTTACAGATTGGGAGATTTTATCTAAACCTTCAGAGTTGTGGTTTCTCTTGTAGAATCAGGCCCTTTGGCTAAGCTGGGCTAAATCCCTGGACAGTGACAGTGGCCTGGAGCTGAGTAGCTGCTGCCCCTTTAGGCCCAGGACACTCCCCACCACCCCCACGCAAGGCTGAGCCCCTCACTTAGGCTACCTGCTTGTCCTGGGCCTTCTGATTTAAGGGCCCTCTCCAGGAACCCCCTCCTCTTCACCGATAGTAGGTGGGGGAGGGAAGAGATGTTGGTCCTGGGCCCTCTGCTCCACCCCCTCCAGATAAGGAATTGAGCAAGAGGAAAACAGAACGTGGGCTACGTGCCTGAGGGGAGAGGACAGGGCAAGGATGCTGGTGAAGAGGAGGCCCTGAGACAGGGATTGATAATAAAAGATGGGGAAGGGAGAGTTTTCAGAAGAAGTGGGCCATGGTCAGCAGCCTCCAATGCCAAGGAGAGGTAGAAGAAAACATGGACAAGACACCATCAGATCAGGAGGCCCCTGCGGGCCCCCGTGAGAGCCAGATCAGTGGGTTGATGGGGCTGAATATTCTGAGGGTCGACTACAGCCAGATTCTCCTGTGGCAGATATTTTCAACTCCATTTCATCATTGGAGGAAACAGACTCAGAGAGGGCAAGCAAAGCATTCAGGGGCATGTAGTCAAGAGGACCATCTGGGGCTTCCCTGGTGGCGCAGTGGTTGAGAGTCCGCCTGCCAATGCAGGGGACACAGGTTTGTGCCCCGATCCGGGAAGATCCCACATGCCACGGAGCGGCTGGGCCCGTGAGCCATGGCCGCTGAGCCTGTGTGTCTGGAGCCTGTGCTCCGCAATGGGAGAGGCCACAACAGTGAGCAGCCCGCGTACCGCAAAAAAAAAAAAAAAGAGGACCATCTGTATCCCCTCCATCCCCCATCTCTCCCTAACCCCTACCTTAGCCCCCATCCCAGGCTGCATTTTCCTGAATTCTCTAAGTCACTCTCCTCTTAATCTAGGTTCCCTCCCGCAGGCCCAGGGCAGAGGCCAGCACCAGCCGGATGCTCGGAAATGCCACCATGGAGAAATGTGAGTACCTGCAGCATGGGAGATGTCTGGCATGGCAGGGCAGAGTCTGGCAGAGGCAGAGCCATCTCCCACCTGGCCACTGCTGCTTCCAGCCCCAGAAGGACAGCTGTCAGCCAGTCCAGCTCTTGGGCTTGGGTCTGGCCCTGCTCTAGAGGTTGAAGAGACATGAGGCAAGGCCTTTGGCTCTGAGCCCAAGAGGGTGGCAAAGGTTGGGGGCTAGGAGCTGGATTGAGGGGGTCAGCTCTCAGAAGCTTGATACCACTACCACCACCCTCCCGCAGGCAGCCACATTTTCGTGGACACAGGCCTGCCTGACCTGGCTGTGGGGCTCATTCTGCTGGCTGGCTCCCTGGTGCTCCTGTGCACCTGCCTCATCCTCCTCGTCAAGATGCTCAACTCTCTGCTCAAGGGCCAGGTGGCCAAGGTCATTCAGATGATTATCAACACTGGTGAGCCTCGAGCAGTGGGTGGGCAGGCCCCAGGATGGGCCCTTCTGGATCTTGCTGAGTCCTGCCACTGCCTTGGTGTGTGATCTGGGTAAAGTCCTACCATCTCTGAGCCTCAGTTTCCCCATGTGAACAAAGAAGAGATTGGACGAGGTGATTTTTGAGGCCCCTGAGGTGCTGACAGCTGGGGATCTGTGGCTGCTTCCGGCTGTGGTTCCATTCTAGCAGGTGGCTCCAAAGAGATTCTCAGAGGCCATTGTTTGATTCAGTTAATAGTCATTAAGCCCCTACTGTATGCCAAGCATGGCCTGGTGCCAGGGATACAGAGGTGAGCCACACAGAGATGGCTCCTGCCCTCAGGGGGCTCACAGCCCAGAGGGAGAGACAAGCAATAAAAAAGTGATCGAGGGGGGATAAATTCAGACAGAGCAGTAACTGCCAAGGAGAAAGCAAAACACAGCAAATAGAATATAGAAGAGGCTGCTTTTGATGGGTGGTCAGTGGCTTCTGTGCAGAGGTGACATTTGAGCAGGGACCTAAATGTGGAGCAGTCAGATGTGGCTGAAGAGCTTTTCGGGTGGAGGGAACCTACCCGAAAGTGCAAAGGCTCCAAGGCAGGACTCAGCTGGGCAGGACTGTGGCACAAAAAGGTGGCCAGCAGTGTGGTGGGAGCTCAGTGAGGTGGAGAGAGGTAGGGAGAGGTCAGCGAGGTAACAGGGACAGAGCAGGTCCCAGGCTGCACTCAGAGCCTAGACTTTATCCAGGCTAATAGGGACACTTGGGGGTTTGGGCAGGGCAGTGATACCATCTGACTTTCATTTAAGCCTCATTTTGAGCTTTTGGGACACTGCCTGGCACTGGCAAAGGCAGCATGACAAACGCCGGAATAAGGGGCATCCATGGATCTATGGGAGCTCAGAGGAGGGAGAAGCAAAGTCTGCCCAGGGGCTGGGGTCAGGGAGAGCTTTCCAGTGGCAGTGATATCCACGCTGAGTCCCGAGGATGAATATTTAGGAGTGAGGAGGATGTCCCAGGCAGAGGGAACAAGGGAGCAAAAGCATGATAGAAGCAGGCTGAGAAGGGCCTTTAATCCAAGATCAAAGAGGACCAGGAAAAGCCACCGCAGTCGAGCAGGGGACTGACAAGGTCCCACTTGGAAGCTGACATGGATTCCTCCTCCCAAAGGAAAGTCCCCGCCCCCTCCCAATGCCCTCCCACTGACCCTACTGGGACCGTTTGCTCGCAGACTTTCCCACCCCCTTCACCTGGGCCACAGGCTACTTTGCCATGGTGGTGGGCGCTGGCATGACCTTCGTTGTCCAAAGCAGTTCTGTATTCACCTCGGCCATCACCCCACTCATCGGTAAGTCCCTACGCCGAGGCAGGGTCAGGTGGGGCAGGGCTGACAGGAAAAGGGCTGAAGGAAGGAGCTGGGGAGACCATGTCCTCTCCTCTACCCCCAGGCCTGGGTGTGATCAGCCTTGAGCGCGCCTACCCACTCACACTGGGCGCCAACATCGGCACCACCACCACAGCCATCCTGGCTGCACTGGCCAGCCCCCGGGAGAAGCTGTCCAGTGCTTTCCAGGTGCGCTTGGGAGAGTAACCCTGGCCAGAGGCAGGACAGGGCTAGGACTGGTGCCTGGAGCCTGACCCAACGTAGGACAACACGTACAAATTAGTTTTTGACTGCCTACTACGGGCCACCTGCTATGCCAGACTCTATGGGAACCATACGGGCAAAGTATACCTGGTGCTGCCCTCAAGACCTTAGTGTCTAACAGGGGAGAGACATTACTGAGAGCCACACCAATCAAACAAGAGTGAGAGGGATTTGTACTCTGAGGAAGGGGTGCTGGCTCAGTTTGGGGGATCAAGGACTGGGGGGGCAGACAGCAAAGGGGTTGCTGTTCTAGGAGCAAAGGAGTAACTGATAAGCCAGGATGTTGCCCACTCAGAAGGCCAGAGCTCCTGAGCCAGAAACTGATGTGAATCTTTTAGCTACTGGATCTGGGCAGGATCTGCTGGGGAATTCCTGAGAGGGAGATCAGTGGGGGAAATGTGGAGAGTTCAGGGCAGCAGTTATTTACCTACTGGTCCAGAAGTGTTTCAGTATTTTACTGGGGGAATGTCAGCCCTAAGTGCTGACTTTCCTGCTGCCCAGACCCTGTAGGGCCACTGTTATCTATCCTGACTCAGGAGCTGGCACCCCTGCCCACCTCCACCCCTCCGCCCTCTCCCCTGCAGATTGCCCTCTGCCACTTCTTCTTCAACATCTCAGGCATCCTGCTGTGGTACCCAGTGCCCTGCACGCGCCTGCCCATCCGCATGGCCAAGGCGTTGGGCAAACGCACTGCCAAGTACCGCTGGTTCGCCGTCCTCTACCTCCTCCTGTGCTTCCTGCTGCTGCCGTCGCTGGTGTTTGGCATCTCCATGGCAGGCTGGCAGGCCATGGTAGGTGTGGGCACACCCTTTGGGGCTCTGCTGGCCTTCGTGGTACTTGTCAGCATGCTGCAGAGTCGCAGCCCCGGGCGCCTGCCCAAGTGGCTGCAGACATGGGACTTCCTGCCCCACTGGATGCACTCCCTGCAGCCCCTGGACCACCTCATCACCCGCGCTACCTTGTGCTGTGCCAGGCCCGAGCCCCGCTCACCCCCGCTGCCTGCCAGGGTCTTCCTGGAGGACCTGCCCCCTGCCACACCCTCCCCCCGCCTCGCGATGCCCAATCACCACAACGCCACCCGTCTCTAGGCTCCAGCCCAGACTGCTGCCTGGAGTCAGGAAATGCCTGTGCCTGGAGCCCGGGGTAGAAGGGCAGAGGAGTGTGTCTGTGTACTCTGGGCATGCACCTGTCCTTGCACAGGTCCTCAGAGGTCTGGGCTTTTGTAACTGAGAGACAGTGTTATGTGCACATGTGGGCATGTTGGGGTGAGCCTGTGTGACAGCCTGAATATGCGTACTGATGCACCTGGGGGTGGAGTGAGGGGGTGCGTGCCAACTGCATGTTACTTGGGTATGGTTTGAGTCCTTTGCACATGTGTTTGGAGACCTGCACTGTGTCCTTGTGCACACACAACTCTGACTGGGCTGCGTGGGAGTAAGGGTGAGTCTGAGTTCATGACCTACAGCTGTTTGCTCGCGCACAGATGTGGGAGCCTGAGTCGCTGGCTGAATTCTCGCCCCCTCCCTGCCACCTTCCTTCCTCCATGATACCATTCTCCTCATCCTCACCCAGGTTTTCTGTATCATTGTTACAATCCTCTTCCCCAACACTGTTTGATTTAATAAAAAAAAAAGAAATGAAATTCTCATTGTGCACTTGGAAGTCTGCTTGCTCTCCATCTAGGGTGGAGGAGAGACCATGGTTTGGGGTTCAGCAGTACTATCTCCCCTCCCAAAGAGAGCCTGTTGTGCCCTATCTGCCTCTTGCTCACCCACCTCATTGCCTCCCTCCCTCCCTCTCTCTGGGATAAAAATCAGTTCTCCAGAAAACAAGTGATAAATGGGGGCCTGTCAGGGCCACTCGGGGAAGGAGAGGCAGGGTGGAGATGGGCAAGAGAGGTCATGCCCTGGACCCCAGTGCACAGGGCGCAGAAACTAGCCACTCTCCCTCCCACCTTTATCCTCTACTTTTGGGCAATAAACCAGCCTTCATTTAAACCCACCCAAGTTTTTCAATTCCTCCTCCTCCATAGGGCCCCCTGAGCTGAGGCCTGCAGAGGGAGGGTCAAGGGGTGGGGGGGGGGTGCTAAAGTTCCTCCCTCTAGTCCAGGGACATATCCAGGGCCTTTGGACCCCAAGGAGGCAGGAACGCTGTGGGGCCCCAGACCTAGTTGTGATGGTCTGCAACATGTGCCTCCCCACCCCCACCTCTGTCCCCTATGAAGTATGTGCAGGGAGATGCAAGGGCCTGCAAGCCCTAGAGCTGCTCTCCAGGCTACCAGCCCCACCATCATCCACTCACAACCCTCACTAGTGCTTCCTCTTGCCATGTGGAGAGGGTGAGAAGTATCCTGGCCTCCAACTTAGTGAGTGTTGTGGGAGGGTGGGGACGGGACTTCCTTTGCAGTATGTCCCACACAGATCTGTGGAAAGTTTTGTGGGAGAGGATGCTCAGGCCTGAGTTAGAGGGTTTGAGAACTCCCTCCTCGGGTTGGCCGTCCTTAGGACCCTGAGAAGGGACCAAGGCCCTTGGACTCTGGCCTAGGGAGTTAGGCCACAGGCAGGGCACCCATGGGAGGGCCTGATGTAGGGCTCAGGAGGCTGGGAAGCCTCTGGACTCATAATACCAACCTCACCAGATACCCTTTCTGCAAGGATCTTCTAGTAAAGTACTTTCCGCATCTGCAACCCTCCCCGTCCCCCTCACGACCGGAGGGTGAGTCTGCCATGCCCAGGTCAGACTTTATTTTGGCGCTGTCTGGCTGTCCTGCTAGGTGCCCTGCGAGCGCAGCCCATGGATCAGCTCGTGCATCGTCTTGTTGAGAACGCCCCCATGCACGCCCCGCCGGCCCATGAGCACGAGGAGTGCACGCGGCGTGTGGCCCACGCAGATGGCGCGCCCGTCCTTCCCCTTAGTGCGCGCGTCCAGCACTCCATCGCCCTCAGCCAGCAGGTGGTCTCGGATGACGCAGCAGCGGCGGCCCGCCACACTCAGGCCCGCCTGCAGGAAGGTGCGCCGGTCCGGCCCGGTGAGTACACCCACCTCCTGCGGTGAGATGGCCGCCAGCAGGCCACCGGGCCGCGATGCCCACACGCAGCGATTGTCCGAGTGGCCCACGATGGCCACGTCGTCGATGCGCTGGTCCCGCAGCACCGCACTGATGTAGCCTTTCCAGTCGCCCATTCCGGCTCAGAGTGCGTCCCTCGCCTCTCACTTTGGAGGGTTGTCCTGCTGCGCCGCGCACCTGGAACGCCCGAGGCACTATGACGTATTGGGGGGGCGGGGTTGTGACGTAGAGATGGCTGCAAGGTCACAGAACGGATACCTACGCTGGAGAATGGGGTGCGGGTGGGGCGGTGTTCATATCTTACACCTGATGAAGTTCTAACGTTAGTAGATAATGGCAGTTATTTCTAGATGGTAAGATACAGGTGATTTTCATTTCTTCGTACTTTTATCCTATATTTTTCAAATTTTCTACAATAAAAGTGTGATAAGCAGAAAAAAAAAAATAAAGTTAGCCTGAAGGAGGGAATCGCACGAGTCAAAATAACTCTCAAAACAAACAAGCGAACACTTAAATGGCCCATCAAGCACAGCACACGAGTTTAAGAATAAAAAGAAAGGTGCCATGTCTAAACTGCCTGACCTCTCAGCCTGATAACCATTCAACTCCCAGAATGTGGTTCTCAAACATTAGGAGTATCAGAATCTCCTGGAAAGCTGATAAACAGATTGCTGGGCCCCAAGACAGAGTTTCTCATTCTGCAGTATGGGATGCAGCCAGAGAATACGCATTTCTAACAAGTTCCCTGGCGATGCTGCTGCTGGTCCAGGAACCACACTTTGAGACCCACTGCCCTAGTGACAGTTGGGGCAGGGGTGAGGGTCTTCCACGCCATCAGTCTTAAGGGTCCACACCACTGATTTAATGTTAAGTACTTCTAACCATGGTTCTCAACCTCCGCTGCAGAGAGAATCACCTGGGGAGGTTTTAAAACAAATGGCTAGGCCATTTTAGAAATGGCGGCTCCGCTGGGAGCATGTTCTCCGGACAGCCACATGGACCCCCGCCACCCCCGCCAGGGTTATTGGGCTAGGCTTCGCTTCTTCAGGCCATACCCGGCATTCTGAGAACTTCTAACAGTACCTTGGTGGACGAGTCGGAGTCATTGTTCGAGGCCTGCTTTGCTTCTCTGGTGAGTCAGGATTATGTCAATGGTACAGATCAGGAAGAAATTCGAACTGGTGTTGATCAGTGTATCCAGAAATTTCTAGATATTGTGAGACAGACAGAATGTTTTTTCCTCCAAAAAAGATTGCAGTTATCTGTCCAGAAACCAGAGCAAGTTATCAAAGAGGATGTCTCGGAACTGAGGAACGAATTACAGCGGAAGGGTGCTCTGGTCCAGAAGCACTTAACAAAACTGAGACATTGGCAGCAGGTGCTGGAGGACATCAACAGGCAGCACAAAAAGCCAGCCAACATCCCTCAGGGTTCCCTGGCCTACCTCAAGCAGGCATCTGCAAATACCCTTTCACCGATGAAGCAAACCTGAGGAAAAGCCACCTGAACATGAGCTGGTGGCTGAGTCAGCCAACACAGTTTTGTCAAACATCACTTCTTGTAGACATGCCATTTTGGGAGAACTCTTTGCCAGAGAATATGATTTTAGTTTTGTGCTCTCATCTAAAATTTCCCCCCTATTTTTATAAGTGTTATTTCTGGAGTACTTTATAAAATGCTTATTGCTTTGGTAAACCAAGTATATTGTCTTTAGCAAAGTTTAAGACTGTTAGTGTGATGCCATTTACAGATTCCTTTTTATGTTTTTGGTTTTTGCTGCTTGTTATTATTTTTATTTTTGAATGAGTGTTAATCTCTCTGTTTCCAGTTTTACATTACTTTGTATGATCTGAGGGGAAAAGCTTGTATGATCTGATCTGCATATCAAAGGATGAGGATTTCGGTTGTAGGCCTTTTATGATAATTTACCCATCAGTGGCAGTATATAAAAATATGTAAATTTGCTGTTTTTCAAGACTTTGAACTACCTCAAGAAGAGGAGTCTAATGCAACAGTGTAACACTTCCAGAACCTCAGAATGAGGATATTTTGTAAATAGGTTGGAAGAGGATTATAATATCGTAGGTTAGCGTAGTAACTGTTATTGTACTGCAGTAACCTAGTGCTATAGGAATCCAGTAGTATCCTTAAGTTAATGTTGACTTTTATTTGGGGTAAGTTTATATTTTGTGTAGTGTTTATTTACTTTTGGGGGTGGTAGGAGCAGTGATATGCTAGTGATATTCATTTCCTCAATAATCAGTTTAAGTAACAGAGCGGACCCTGATCTCAATAGGGGCATAGGTGAAGTATGAGGGTTAAAGTTTGCTGTAATCATCTCTGAGTTTTGAGTTTTGTTTGTTTGTTCTGCTATTTGGAGCAGATTTTTCCATTAATGAATTTCTTGCTAATGGGTGGTGTTGATTCCAAGGGACTGGGGCCTCGAGGTGAGAGGCTGGCTGCAGGGTGCATGGGAGACTCGGTGTTTGGGAAGATATTTTACCCTCTGCCAGCCGCACAGGCCACCTCAGATTCTCTGTTGAACCGCTGTTGAGAAATACAAACCAGCATTGTGCCTGGTCTGCTGTTGAGAAATACAGACCGGCATTGTGCCTGGTCTCCTTGGATGAGGCTTTCCTTTCTCTGTTGTTCACATTCCCTCATTAGATTACACCCCTTCTCTCTCACCAAGTGCTGCACTGTCTCTTGAACAGGCAGTAATTCTGTGACTCGGTGTCTTGGCTCGCTTTTTCTCCAGCCTTGAAGGCCCTGCCCCACCCACCTTGACATCCACTCAAGTTCCCCTCTGGCCTGGACGCCACCTGGTCTCTGCAGCCTCCAAAGGCCCTCTCCGTCGTATCCACAGGACACAGGACTTCTTGCCTCTTCTGCCAGCCTTGCTTGATTCTCCCTCTGGAGTTAGTAATCTGTCTCCTTGTTCCTCATGAGAAGTAGGCATTATTCCCCTCTGAATATGCAGGGACCATTTATTATCTTTTATATATAATAACTTAGTACTTATTTTTGTTTGTGTATGTGTGTGTATGGTACACAGCCGGAGGCAACGAATTCTCTCATTCGGAGTATATAGTTAAACAAAGCTTTTTTTTTTTTTTTTTTTTTTTTGCGGTATGTGGGCCTCTAGCTGTTGTGGCCTCTCCCGGTGCGGAGCACAGGCTCCAGACGTGCAGGCTCAGCAGCCATGGCTCACGGGCCCAGCTGCTCCGCGGCATGTGGGATCTTCCCGGACCAGGGCATGAACCCGTGTCCCCTGCATCGGCAGGTGGACTCTAAACCACTGCGCCACCAGGGAAGCCCTAAACAAAGCTTTTAAAAGTTGTTTTTAATCACATTATCTGATTTCAAGGTTGTTAACCTGGTCATCTCATGCCAATTAGAAGCTCTGATTGGCAGCTTTAGATTTCTTGATTAAAAACCTAACTAAATTGATTACATTTTAGCATTCTTTCAGTAATGAAAGAGGTTCTTAGTGAAAAGTTCAGGAACTATTCTATTTGGTGCTTAGTAGAAATATTTTGAATTAATGTGTGTACCAGTTATTGTCATTTCTTTATTAACTTCAAAAGTTTTCTGCCAAATAAACATTTCACTTTTTTCTGTTTGTAAAAAAACAAAACAAAACAAATGGCTACCCACCCACCCCCCTTCCCTAGAAATATTGATTTAATTGGCCTGAGGTGGATGTTGGGCATAGGTTCAAAAAGCTCCCCATGGTGATTCCGATGTACAGTCGAGGTTGAGAACTCCTGTTCTATAAACTCAAAATATGAGTTTCATACATGTGGAGTCACCTTGCACAGGTTTGGTACACAGTGTGGCTTAGTAAATGTCAGCTGGACAGGAATCTAAACCTTGCATCAGATCTCAATAGATTCTGTTCTCTGAAGGGGTGTGGAGAAGTTGAGCACCGGTATACTATCTTGGCATTTCCCGACGGGACACCTGAAGAGCTGTGCCTTTCAAGCATCTTCAAAAGCACTTTACTGATTTCTATGCCATGCCTGGAGCCGGGCTGGCAGCGCTGGGGGGAATGGAACACATTCCTTGCTATCCATGATCAAGCCTCAGCCACACTTCCATTCCAGAATTGCCCAGGAGGGAAAGACGAGTCCCGGGGCGGTCAGGAAGCGGTGTGCTCCCGGATCCAGGCTAGGTAGTTGGCCACGTCGGTGTATACACCTGGCATGTGGTGGTCGCCGCAACCTGAACCCCAGCTGACGATGCCTCGCAGGATGAGCTGGCGCTCTGCGGTCTCATCCTCACACACCAGAGGGCCCCTGGAGTTACCCTGGGTCGGGGACACGCGGCTCAGCGCCCTTGGCTTGAGGTCTGCACTTGACCGGGTTGGAGGAGGGCACCAAGTGGGTCCAAGGGCTCACCTGGCACGCGTCAGTGCCACCCTCGAGGAAGCCAGCGCAGAGCATGCCGGGGGATGAAGGCGGCTCCGTGCACGTCGGGGGCGGAGCAGCGCTCCGGATGGATGAGCGGCACCTGAGTCTACTGCAGGAAGCTGGAATATTACCCTGGCCCTGCGAACCGAGAGCGCCTTCCTCACACCCCTCCCAACTCCTCTCCGCCCAAGCCATGGACCTGGCTGCGCCAGGCTCTTCCAAACCCGCTAATCTCCTGCCTCCCTCGCAACAAGCCCGAGAGAGAGTGAGTTGCCTTTAACACTATTTCATAGACGAGAAAACTGAGGCCAGAGAGGAGCGGTTATGTGAATGAACCAGGAGGAAGCAGGACTGCTTCGGAACCCCACCCCAACTTCCCATCCAGTGTCTCAAAACCTTGGTCCCCATCCAGCCCACCTACTGCTCCAGCGCGGGCCAGCGTCCTAGTAGCCCTTGCAGCCCTGTGCCCAGAGGGAATCAAGAGAAAGTGCGATTCTCCCGATACGCCTCAGATTTGGGGACACCCCCCAACAGTGAATACCAAGCTCTTGGAGAAGCAGACTGCAGAGACAAGGGCCCTGCACGTCCTCACAACCCACCAGGTCGGCCCCACCTGTCCCTGGCGGTACCAAACCTGCGGCCTTCTCTTACCTACCCCGGTGGCCAGAGGTTTCCCTCCCACCCCTAGCGGTTCTGCCTACCTTCTAACTGGTGACCCCAGCCGGCCACTTCGCAGAGCGCGGCTTCAGATTCGGCCGGGAGGGCGGCGCTACTCGGCAGGCACACTGGCTGAACGAAAGGCGACGGGTGCGCGCAGCAGCCTTCAGCGCTCTCCTGCAGGCGCACCAGAGCTAACCCAAGCGGGGAGGAGCATGAGACCGGGACGCTAGGACTTCGAGCCCCGCCCACCCTTTCCCCTGATCCCCGCTGGGGCGCCCCCACGCACCCAGGTCGTGCTGGTAGGTGATAACGCGAGAAGGCCTCGTGCAGGGGGTAGGCACGCACGGCCAGCGTCTGGCACTGCTCATAGCTCTGGTTATGGCGGTCCTGGCCGAGCACCACTGTCAGCTCCTCTGGCGCAGGTCTGGGGGCAGGGTCGGGAAAAGGAAGCGTGCTCAGAGCCGGCCACAGGCATCCTGCGGGACCCTCCTCTTTCCGAGCCCCTTCTTGGATTTCAGCTTCCTCCTGGGGAGCTCTGAAAGGGAGAAGGGGGAAAGGTGGGCGGGGACGCGTAGAGGTAGGGGACGCGTAGAGGTAGGGCACGTGTTCAGGTGTCGCGCGGAAGCTGGGCACAGGAGAGAGGAGCTAGGGATCCAGGGCCGGGAGCTGAGCGCTCAGGCACTCGCCGGTTCTGCAGGCAGTGAGCCGCGGTCAGCACTCAACAGGGGGCGATGAGGCTGCCGGTGCAGAAATTTTGGCCCTGTTACAGCGCGGCGATGTAGGGGTGCGCCCCGGGGAGCGCCATCAGTCCCCCGACGACGCGGCTCAGCGAGGACAGCCGTTTGTGGAGCCACCGTCCACAGCCCGCCGGGCCCGCGCTGGGCAGGGGAGTCCGCTGCTCGGGCGGCGAGCACCAGCCTGTGGGAGAAGCCCAGGCTGAGGGCCGGGAGACCCACGATCTTGGAATGTAGCTCGTCCCGTGCTTTCTCTGCTCGGATTCTTAACTTTTCCCAACAACCTGAGGTCAGGGGTCGAAGCGGGGTCTGGGTCGTGGACTGAGGTTTCTGCAAAGCCGAAAGCGAGGGCAAAGGGAAGTACTGGTGCCCAGATGAGATCCGGATCGGAGGAGGGATTTGGGGCGCCGCCGGGGCTGGGGCCTGGCACAGTGCCAGGCGGCAATAATTCGAGCTTAGTCGGTCGCCTCTCCAAACAAAGCACCACGGGCGGGTGTCGTTGTCCTGGTTCCTGCAACCACGGGGTGGGGGTGGTTGAGAAGCCCTAGAGGGCCCTGGGGCGGAAAGAGACGCCCAGCCCTGCCCCACCCGCGCACCGGCAGAAGGCGTGGTCGCCCAGTCTCCCGTTCAGCGCTTGCTCTGCGGTCACATTCCAGTAGGTGGCCTCGGAGGCCCACGGCTGACAGGGTGCACCCCAGAGCTTAGTCCGGGCCACGCCGCGGTAGCTGAGCCCGTGGTCGCGGTCGTCGTAACAGTTCGCCTTGTGGTCTGGGGAGAGAGAAGGCTCCCTACAGCTAGGGTATGAAACGGTCTCCTGCCGCTCTCTCACCCACTTCTCCACTCTCCCTCCTCCCTCTCTGCAAGCCCTTCCCACGTGGGGGCGGGGCTTCTGCTTCCCAGACACCCTAACTCACCCACTTCGCACAAGCGTCCAGCGTAGCCCGTGGGGTAACTGCACAGGCGGTGGCCCTCCGCCTGTAGGCAGCTGCCCCCATTGAGACATGGGTTGGTACGGCAGACTGGGAGAAGGAGCATGTTGAGCCACCCCTAGGCTCAAAGACCCCCGCGCCCCCTACCCAGAGAGCTCCCTCTTACGCTGGCACACCACCTGACCTCCTGCCAGCCTTTCTTTCCCACCTTCTGCCCTCCTCCCTGGCCACCTCCCCACCGATCTACTCACCCTGGCTGGCCAGTGGCTTGCACTGGGCATTCGGACCATTGCACTGGCACTTGGCTACACCTGCCAGCTCAAGCCTGTGCCATATTTCATTCTCCTGGAGGAACCAAAGAAGCTGGGGCTCAAAGCACTTCTCTGGGGACAAAGGGGTAGGGTAGTCTCAGGAGAGTGTGGGACCATGCCAAATCTCTGGGAATCCACAGGACTTCTTCAGTAGGCCCGTGGCTGCCCCTGTTCCCCAGCAGCCCCTCCCCTGGCCTCAGCATCTCCTTACCTCTCTGGCCGTGCTTCCCAGTGAAGTGATCTGGACAGATGCAGTGTGGGCCATTTGGCATGTTCACACAGGTCTCTCCTTTCTGGCAGGGTTTGTGTTTGCTGCAGTGATCTGAGAGATGAACACAGGGGGAGAAAGAGTGGGGAGCCTGAATCAAACAGATGGGGCCAAGTCCCTACCCAAACCTGCTTGTCTTTTGACCTTGGCCCTCCAAATTTCCAAGCCTTAGTTTACCCACCTGAAAAATGGGGCTACCCCCTCTTAGAACTTCTCCCTCTGGGAGGGAAGGAGATAGGTGGGCCCAGAGTCCCATATGTTTTAGATCTGATGATACCCAGGAGAGTAGCTAGGGTCGGGGAGAGGGCCCTGTGCCACGCCAAAGGTTGTGTGGCACCTTTCACTTTCTTTGGCTCCAGGCAGTATGCCCACATCGCTGATCCTTCTTGAAGTTGGGGGTGGTAGCACACCTGTAGACAGAGATAAGGCTTAAGACATGGAAGTGACCCAAGTGCCCATCAATGGATGATTGGTTTAAGAAGATGTGGTATATACACAACGGAATATTATTCAGCCATTAAAAAAGAATGAAATATTGCCATTTTCAGTAACATGGGTGGACCTAGGGAATACCATACTAAGTGAAGTAAGTCAGATGGAGAAAGACAAATATTATGTGATAGCATTTATATGTGGAATCTAAACAATAACAAATGAATCTATATACAAAATAGAAACAGACTTACAGACATAGAAAACAAACTTACAATTACCAAAGGGGAAAACGGGGGTGGGGGTGATAAATTAGGAATATGAGATTAACAGATACACACTACTATACATAAAATAGATAAGCAACAAGGATTTACTGTATAATACAGGGAACTATATTCAATATCTTGTAATAACTTATAATGGAAAATAATCTGAAAAAATATATATATATAACTGAATCATTTTGCTGTACACCTGAAACCAACACAATATTGTAAATCAACTATACTTCAATAAATAAAAAAAAAAGAAAGAAAGAGATGAAGCTTCCTAGCTCTGCCCAAGAGGCTGGGCTGCCCTTCCCTATCACAGCCCCTTCTCTCCAAGCAGGGTTCCTTGGACAGAAGGATGGGCAGAGTCTACCTCCCCCAGACCCCTGCTCCAACCCTTCCAGGGTAGTCTTACCAGGGTCGGGGCCAGGCCAGCCTCTGTGGATAAATTTGTGATACAGCTGCCAGTGGTACTGAAAGGGGAAGTGGCAGGGCTCCCCAGTGACAGTGAGAACTGCAGGGGTAACACACTCCTTAATGACTTTCCCCATGCCCCATTGCCCAGGTACCACCCCTCAGAGTCTGGTTGGAAAAAGGATAGACCTTTGAAAAGATCATTGTGCCTTCAAGACCACATCCTGCTTAAGAGTTGGGTTTCTGGAGTCAGTTGGTGGACTCCTGACTCCACCAACTACTAATTGCGTGACTTTAGACAAGTCTGCAGCCTCCAGGCCTAGAAGAGTGCTTGCTACAAAGTAGGCACTTAATAAATACTTGTTGAATGTTGAAGTCACTTGACCACTCTGAGCCTTAGTTTTCTCATCTGTTAAAAATGGCAAAAATCATACATAGTACAGATGAAGGGTTTCAGTTTTGCAAGATGCAAAGAATTCTGGAGATAGATGGTGGTAATGATTGCACAACAATACGAGTGTACTTAATATCACTGAACTGTACACTTAAAAATGGTTGAGACGGGGATTCCCTGGTGGCGCAGTGAATAGGAATCCACCTGCCAATGCCCGGGACACGGGTTCAAGCCCTGGTCCGGGAAGATCCCACATGCCGCAGAGAAGCTAAGCCTGAACGCCACAACTACTCAGCCTGCGCTCTACTGCCCGTGAGCCACAACTACTGAAGCACGCATGCCTAGAGCCCATGCTCTGCAACAAGAGAAGCCACCGCAATGAGAAGCCTGCGCACCGCAATGAAGAGTAGCCCCCACTCGCGGCAACTAGTGATAAACCCCGCGCGCAGCAACAAAGACCCAACTCCGACAAAAATAAATAAATAAATTTATTTATTTATTTAAAAACCCAGCATGTCAGTATGGTCCTATTTTTGTAAAAATATGTTTACATATGCATAAAAAATAAATCTAGAAAGAAATCTCCAAAATTTGTAACAGTGGTTTTTGGAAGATAGTGGATTATGGGTGACTTTTCCTTCTTTTCTATTTCCGTAATTTATAAAGTTTTTACAATAAAAATATTGCTATTGTAATTTTTAAAAATAGTACAATTGAGCCTCATTCAGATTCTGTATTTGCTTATCTGCACTTCTTGCTAAAATTTATCTGTAACCCCAAACCAATACTCAAGGGGCTTTCACTGTCATTTGTGGACATGCACAGAGCGGTGAAAAATTTGAGTCACCTGAAGTGCAATTCCCAGCTGAGGTCAAACAAGGTGATGCTCTGCATCTTGTTTCAACTCCTACTGTAAACAAGTGTCTTTTTTTTTTAATTTTTAAATTTTATTTATTTTTTTATACAGCAGGTTCTCATAACTCATCCATTTTATACATATTAGTGTATATATGTCAATCCCAATCTCCCAATGCATCACACCACACCACCCCTGCCACTTTCCCCCCTTGTTGTCCATACGTTTGTTATCTACATCTGTGTCTCAATTTCTGCCCTGCAAACTGGTTCATCTGTACCATTTTTCTAGGTTCCATATATGCATTAATATATGATATTTGTTTTTCTCTTTCTGACTTACTTCACTCTGTATGACAGACTCTAGATCCATCCACGTCTCAACAAATGACCCAATTTCATTCCTTTTTTATGGCTGAGTAATATTCCATTGTTTATATGTACCATATCATTATCCATTCCTCTGTCGATGGGCATTTACATTGCTTCCATGTCCTGGCTATTGTAAATAGTGCTGCAATGAACATTGGGGTGCATATGTCTTTTTGAATTATGGTTTCCTCTGGGTATATGCCCAGTAGTGGGATTGCTGGGTCATATGGTAATTCTATTTTTAGTTTGTTAAGGAAACTCCATACTGTTCTCCATAGTGGCTGTATCAGTTTACATTCCCATCAACAGTGCAAGAGGGTTCCCTTTTCTCCACACCCTCTCCAGCATTTGTTGTTTGTAGATTTTCTGATGATGCCCATTCTAACTGGTGTGAGGTGATACCTCACTGTAGTTTTGATTTGCATTTCTCTAATAATTAGTGATGTTGAGCAGCTTTTCATGTGCTTCTTGGCCATCTGTATGTCTTCTTTGGAGAGATGTCTATTTAGGTCTTCTGCCCATTTTTGGATTGGGTTGTTTGTTTTTTTAATATTGAGCTCCATGAGCTGTCTATATATTTTGGATATATTTGGAGATCCTTTGTCCGTTGATTTGTTTGCAAATATTTTCTCCCATTCTGAGGGTTGTATTTTCATCTTGTTTGTAGTTTCCTTTGCTGTGCAAAAGCTTTTAAGTTTCATTATGTCCCATTTGTTTATTTTTGTTTTTATTTCCATTACTCTAGGAGGTGGATCAAAAAAGATCTTGCTGAGATTTATGTCAAAGAGTGTTCTTCCTATGTTTTCCTCTAAGAGTTTTATAGTGTCCAGTCTTACATTTAGGTCTCTAATCCATTTTGAGTTTATTTTTGTGATGGTGTTAGGTAATGTTCTAATTTCATTCTTTTACATGTAGCTGTCCAGTTTTCCCAGCACCACTTACTGAAGAGACTGTCTTTTCTCTATTGTATATCCTTGCCTCCATTGTCAAATATACGGTGACCATATGTGTGTGGGTTTATCTCTGGGCTTTCTATCCTGTTCCATTGATCTATATTTCTGTTCTTGTGCCAGTACCATATTGTCTTGATTACTGTAGCTTTGTAGTATAGTCTGAAGTCAGGGAGGCTGATTCCTCCAGCTCCGTTTTTTTCCCCTCAAGACTGCTTTGGCTATTCGGGGTCTTTTTTGTCTCCAAACAAATTTTAAGATTTTTTGTTCTAGTTCTGTAAAAAAATGTCATTGGTAATTTGATAGGGATTGCATCGAATCTGTAGATTGCTTTGGGTAGTAGAGTCATTTTCACAATATTGATTCTTCCAATGCAAGAACATGGTGTATCTCTCCATCTGTTTGTATCATCTTTAATTTCTTTCATCAGTTTCTTATAGTTTTCTGCATACAGGTCTTTTGTCTCCCTAGGTAGGTTTATTCCTAGGTATTTTATTCTTTTTGTTGCAATGGTAAATGGAAGTGTTTCCTTAATTTCTCTTTCAGATTTTTCATCATTAGTGTATAGGAATGCAAGAGATTTCTGTGCCTTAATTTTATATCCTGCAACTTTATCAAATTCATTGATTAGCTCTAGTAGTTTTCTGGTGGCATCTTTAGGATTCTCTATGTATAGTATCATGTCATCTGCAAATAGTGACAGTTTTACTTCTTCTTTTCCAATTTGTATTCCTTTTATTTCTTTTTCTTCTCTGACTGATGTGGCTAGGACTTCCAAAACTATGTTGTAATAGTGGTGAGAGTAGACATCCTTGCCCTTGCTTGTTCCTGATCTTTCAGTTTTTCACCATTGAGAATGATGTGTGCTGTGGGTTTGTCGTATATGGCCTTATTATGTTGAGGTAGGTTCCCTCTATGTGCACTTTCTGGAGAGTTTTTATCATAAATGGGTGTTGAAGTTTGTCAAAAGCTTTTTCTGCATCTATTGAGATGATCATATGGTTTTTCTTCTTCAGTTTGTTAATATGGTGTATCACATTGATTGACTTGTGTATATTGAAGAATCCTTGCATCCCTGGGATAAATCCCACTTGATCATGGTGTGTGATCCTTTTAATGTGTTGTTGGATTCTGTTTGCTAGTATTTTGTTGAGGATTTTTGCATCTATATTCATGAGTGATATTGGTCTGTAATTTTCTTTTCTTGTAGTGTCTTTGTCTGGTTTTGGTATGAGGGTGATGGTGGCCTCATAGAATGAGTTTGGGAGTGTTCCTTTCTCTGCAATTGTTTGGAAGAGTTTGAGAAGGATGGGTGTTAGCTCTTCTCTAAATGTTTGATAGAATTCACCTGTGAAGCCATCTGGTCCTGGACTTTTGTTTGCTGGAAGATTTTTAATCACAGTTTCAATTTCATTATTTGTGATTAGTCTGTTCATATTTTCTAGTTCTTCCTGCTTCAGTCTTGAAAGGCTATACCTTTCTAAGAATTTGTCCATTTCTTCCAGGTTGTCCATTTTATTGGCATAGAGTTGCTTTTATTGGCATAGTAGTCTCTTAGGATGCTTTGTATTTCTGCGGTGTTTGTTGTAACTTCTTTTCATTTCTAATTTTACTGATTTCAGTCTTCTGCTTGTTTTTCTTGATGACTCTGGCTAATGGTTTATCAATTTTGTTTATCTTCTCAAAAAACCAGCTTTTAGTTTTATTGATCTTTGCTATTGTTTTCTTTGTTTCTATTTCATTTATTTTTGCTCTGATCTTTATGATTTCTTTCCTTCTACTAACTTTGGGTTTTGTTTGTTCTTCTTTCTCTAGTTCCTTTAGGTGTAAGGTTAGATTGTTTATTTGAGATGTCTGTTGTTTCTTAAGGTAGGATTGTATTGCTATAAACTTCCCTCTTAGAACTGCTTTTGCTGCATCCCATAGGTTTTGGATCATCGTGTTTTCATTGTCATTTGTCTCTAGGTATTTTTTGATTTCCTCTTAGATTTCTTCAGTGATCTCTTGGTTATTTAGTAACGTACTGTTTAGCCTCCATGTGTTTGTGTTTTTTACATTTTTTTCCCTGTAATTGATTTCTAATTTCATAGCGTCGTTGTCAGAAAAGATGCTTGATATGATTTCAATTTTCTGAAATTTACTGAGCCTTGATTTGTGACCCAAGATGTGATCTATCCTGGAGAATGTTCTGTGCACACTTGAGAAGAAAGTGTAATCTGCTGTTTTTGGATGGAATGTCCTATAAATATCAAGTAAATCTCTCTGGTCTATTGTGTCACTTAAAGCTTGTGTTTCCTTATTAATTTGCCGTTTGGATGATCTGTCCACTGGTATAAGTGAGGTGTTAAAGTCCCCCACTATTGTTGTGTTACTGTTGATTTCCTCTTTTATAGCTGTTAGCAGTTGCCTTATGTATTGAGGTGCTCCTATGTTGGGTGCATATATATTTATAATTGTTATATCTTCTTCTTGGATTGATCCCTTGATCATTATGTCGTTTCCTTCCTTGTCTCTTGTACCATTCTTTATTTTAACGTCTATTTTATCTGATATGAGTATTGCTACTCCAGATTTCTTTTGATTTCCATTTGCATGGAATATCTTTTTCCATACCCTCACTTTCAGTCTGTATGTGTCCCTAGGTCTGACGTGGGTCTCTTGTAGACAGCATATATATGGGTCTTGTTTTTGTATCCATTCAGCAATCCTGTGTCTTTTGGTTGGAGCATTTAATCCATTCATGTTTAAGGTAATTATTGATATGTATGTTCCTATTACCACTTTCTTCATTGTCTGGGGTTTGTTTTTGTAGGTCCTTTTCCTCTCTTGTGTTTCCCACTTACAGAAGTTCCTTTAGCATTTGTTGTAGAGCTGGTTTTGTGGTGCTGAATTCTCTTAGGTTTTGCTTGTCTGTAAAGCTTTTGATTTCTCCAACGAATCTGAATGAGATCCTTGCCAGGTAGAGTAATCATGGTTGTAGGTTCTTCCCTTTCATCACTTTAAATATGTCATGCCACTGCCTTCTGGCTTGTAGAGTTTCTGCTGAGAAATCAGCTGTTAACTTTATGGGAGTTCCCTTGTATGTTATTTGTCGTTTTTCCCTTGCTGCTTTCAATGATTTTTCTTTGTCTTTAATTTTTGCCAAGTTGATTACTATGTGTCTCAGTGTGTTTCTCCTTGGGTTTATCCTGTATGGGACTCTCTGCCCTCCCTGGACTTGGGTGGCTATTTCCTTTCCCATGTTAGGGAATTTTTTGACTATAATCTCTTCAAATATTTTCTTGGGTCCTTTCTCTCTCTCTTCTCCTTCTGGGACCCCTATAAAGTGAATGTTGTTGCGTTTAATGTTGTCCCAGAGGTCCCTTAGGCTGTCTTCATTTCTTGTCATTCTTTTTCTTTATTCTGTTCCGCAGCAGTGAATTCCACCATTCTGTCTTCCAGGTAACTTATTTGTTCTTCTGCCTCACTTATTCTGGTATTGATTCCTTCTAGTGTATTTTTCATTTCAGTTATTATATTGTTCATCTCTGTTTGTTCTTTAATTCTTCTAGATCTTTGTTAAACATTTCTTGCGTCTTCTCAATCTTTGCCTCTATTCTTTTTCCGAGGTCCTGGATCATCTTCACTATCATTATCCTGAATTCTTTTTCTGGAAGGTTACCTATCTCCACTTCACTTAGTTGTTTTTCTGGGGGTTTATCTTGTTCCTTCATCTGGTACATAGCCCTCTGCCTTTTCATCTTATCTATCTTTCTCTGAATGTGGTTTTTGTTCCACAGGCTGCAGGACTGTAGTTCTTCTTACTTCTCAAGAAGTGTACTTTTCATGCTCTATTTAGTGCCATGTTTTTCAAATTTTGTGCTTTTTTTTTTTTTTTTTTTTTTTTTGCGGTACGCGGGCCTCTCACTGTTGTGGCTTCTCCCATTGTGGAGCACAGGGCGCGTATGCGCAGGCTCAGCAGCCATGGCTCACGGGCCCAGCCGCTCCATGGCATGTGGGATCTTCCTGGACCGGGGCACGAACCCATGTCCCCTGCATCGGCAGGCGGACTCTCAACCACTGCGCCACCAGGGAAGCCCTCAAATTTTGTGCTTTTGATACCTGATTTTGCTGTTGAAAATGGCCCCCAAATAGAGTGCTGAAGTGCTGTCCAGTGTTCCGAAGTGCAAAAGGGCTGTGATGTACATTATGTAGAACACTTGTGGGTTAGATAAGCTTCGTCCAGGCATGAGCTATAGTGCTGCTGGCCATGAATTCAATATCAATGAATCAACAATATATATTAAGTAAGGTGTCTTTAAACAGAATCACACATACAACAAGGTTATATGTTGATGAAAATGTTGTGACCAGAGCTAACAGAAACCTAACCCTATATTTCCTCTAGGAGCAATGGTTCAGTTTTTGCTAATTCAGTGTTCATGGTGACTTTATAGAACATGACTACCACGAATAATGAGAATTGACTCTATTTCAGAGGAGTGTTGTGAAACTTAAATGAGATTGTGTCTATAAAACACTTACACAGAGTCTGGCACATAGTACATTAGCTGCTATTTTGTTATTAGCGGCCCAATGACACTTGTGCTGAGGGCCAAATCAGGGACAGGACATTAAAGGAAGAGAGAGGGGTCTGAGACGGACCTTTAAGATGCAAATGGAATGGACACGGAAGAGTAGGACCCTAAGTAGGTGATTAGGCAAGGGCAGAGCAGCTAGGTTGAGTCAGGCTAGAGGGAGGAGAGCAGTTTGGCTAGGTGTGGAGTGCTGAGGAGAGGAGGTGAGGTACTCAGGATTGCCTCAGTGTCATGCTAAGGGGCTGGGCCTGATCCCATCAGGGCAGGCTTGCCAGGGCAGGCTCAATCTAGTTTACAATTCTAGGTAAATATTTAGTGCCTGGAAGAATACAGGAAATGAGGAGCTATGGCAGGGGGAAGATGGCAGATATCTACCATCTAAAAGGGAGCTTGATAACAAAAGCCAATATATTTTAAGCATTTACCATGTACCAAACTGTGGGCTGAGCGCCTCACTGGGATTAATGACTCATTTCTCCTTCTCCACAACCCTAAGAGTTTTACCATTACCAGCCTCGTTTTACAGGTGGGGATTTAAGCTTGGAGAAGTCAAGTCATTGGTGCAGAGCCATCCAGCACGTAAGTGATGAAGCTGGGATTCAGAGGAATTTGGGCTCCAGAGCCCTGCTCTTGATCCTTCCTTGTCCGTCAAGGGCCCTGGCCTCTGTGTGGCATGACTGATGCCTGCGAGATGTATTGAGGAGAGGAAAGGAAGGGGGAGGCTGGAGAAACCGAGGAAGACTGGCAGGTACTGGACCAGACACTCAGATACAGCCCCAGCCTTGCCCTCAAGGAGCACATAGTTCACTATCACTCTGGATCCCCGGCACCCATGCGCACAAGACCTGGCATATAGTAGGCTCTCAGGTCTGAATGCCAGCCAGACAACTCTGGGGATGACAGTGAAGAGTGCCCAGGATCCTTCCCCTCACCCCAAGGGCCAGAGACTAACAATCTGCACACTCCCTGCCATACTCATCCCTGTTCAAGGGTCTCTCAGGAGGTGGATCCAGGCTACTTACCCACTGTGCGCTCACTCTCTATGAACTTAGAGAGTTCATAGAGAGTGGCTTTCCAAGGTGGAGATCTGGGCTTGGAAGTCAAACACAATCATTTCTGCTGTATTCTATTGGACACAGAGAGCAGCTCTGAATCAGTTTTAGAAGAGACTATTCAAGGTCATGAATCCCAGGAGGTGAGGATCAATGGGGACCATCTAGGAGGTTGCCTCCTACAGCATTCCTCCATCCTTCCTTCCCTGTTTGCTCTGCATGGGGGCTTTCCAAGGTGGAGTCTATGGGAGAGAGAAGAAAGCCGGGAATTTTCCCAGAAAGTCGTTGCCTGCCCCGATCCCATGCTAGTCCCCAGCTTCCTTTCACAGTCCAGAAATGCAGAGATTTCCTCAGAAGGCCTGGACCCCTCCTTCCTCCTCTCATTGTCTCCTCAAGGTCCCCCTCCCCCAGTAATGCAGGCCATGTCCTCATATCCACCAGCACTGTCTGTCTTTCTCTCCTCTACTTTGGCCTTATAGGCTTGCCTAGTCTTTCCAAACAGGCCTTCCAATCACCTAGACTAAAAGGTCATGGACAGAGGCCAAGGCTGTGATAGGGACCCCCCAGGGCCATCCCAGTACAACCCTCCTGGTTCCCACAGCCTTCACCAAAACTGCTGACTCCAGGCTCACCAGCAGGACCCCCAGGAGCAGCAGAGCCCTCATGGGGTCTGTCTGTTGGTCCAACCACTTGTCCAGGAGTCCAGATCAATAGAACTGGTCGGGCTTCCCAGGTGGCGCAGTGGTTGAGAATCCGCCTGCCATTGCAGAGGACACGGGTTCAAGCCCTGATCCAGGAAGATCCCACATGCTGCGGAGCAACTAAGCCTGTGCGCCACAACTACTGAGCCTGAGCTCTAGAGCCTGTGAGCCACAACTACTGGAGCCCACATGCCACAACTACTGAAGTCTGCATGCCTAGAGCCCATGCTCCACAACAAGAGAAGCCACCACAATGAGAAGCCCACACACCACAACCAAGAGTAGCCCCCACTCGCCACAACTAGAGAAAGCCTGTGTGCAGCAATGAAGACCCAACACAGCCAAAAATAAATAAATAAATAATAACTTTTTAAAAAAATAGAACTGGTCAAAGGTCCCTGAGGCCTGGGAAGCAGAGATTGGTCGAGCTGCCCTCCTGGGCTGTTTATGGAAAGCCAAGCAGAGAGTTTCCTTGGTGGGCCCCCAAGGATGGGAAAGTTGGGAGCTGGTGTGTGGGAGTAGCATAATAAGGAGTGGGGCTCCTCCTCTCTTTCCCAGATAGTGGAACTGGAAGCAGGAAGAGGGACCATCTTTGTTTTGGGTCCTATTGGGGATGAGGAGTTTAAGGAGATCCAAGAGAAGCTCCCTACTTTAGGAATCTTAGAGTCCATGGAGAAGTATATTCATTTTCTATTGCTGCCTAAAATTAACCACAAACTTTGCAGCTTAAAATAATACCCATTAATTACTTCGTAAATCTGTGGGTCAGAAGTCCAGCACTGCGTGACTCAGTTTTCTGCTCAGGGTCTCACAAAACTGAGATCAAGGCTAAGTTTTCTGGAGGCTCTGGGGGAAATTCCCTTCCAAGGTCATTCAGGTCATTGGCAGAATTCAGTTCCTTGTGTTTGTAGGACTGAGGTCCCTTTTTCTTTGCAAGCCAGGGGCTGCCCTCAGCTGCTAGAAGCTACCTGCATTTCTTGCCATAGAGACCCTTTGATCTTCCAAGCCAACAACAGAGAATCTCCCCCACGTTGACTCTCTTACCCTTTGAATTTCTTTTGCCAGGAAGAACCCTGTCACTTTTAAGGGCGCATCTGATTAGGTCAGGCCCACTAAGAAGCATCTCCCTGTCTTAAGGTCAACTGATTTGGGACCTTACTTACATTTGCAGCATTCTTCTACAGAAGCATCTAGATTAGTGTTTGATTAAATGACTGGGAGAAGGTATGTTTACACCAGGGAACTTGGGGGCCATCTTAGAGTTCTACCTACAAAGAAAGTAAATTATCCCATGGAAAAAATACTAAAAATACTAAACCAAGGGGTGCTAAAATATGCAACTGGAGTACAAAGGAGGGAGATAGGTTGGGCATGTATTATTTTTCCTGCCCAACAACCATCCTCCTTGGTTCAGTAAGGACACCCTGATTTTTCCTTTGGGAACCACTCCTCCTTCATCCGCTCCATGAGTCTCTAGTGCTGCCCACTCTACCCTCAGTTCTAGTGCTGGGGGTGTGGCCTAGGTCTGGCCAATCAGAGCATGGTATCTCTAGACCACAGTGATTGGTTCAGGGATAAGCTATACGCAAGTTTGGCCAATCAGAGTCAGCCTTGGGACTTTCACCAGAACTTTTATAAAGTATAAAGTATAAAGGTACTTTCTTCCCACTGGGGTCCCTAAGAATGCAAGCCTGGAGATGTTGATGGCCATCTCTGTCACTGCCTGGGGAAGGCCTGCCTGAGAATGAAGCACACATATAGGAATAGCAGAGCAAACAGGGAAGGAAGGATGGAGGAATGCTGTAGGAGGCAACCTCCTAGATGGTCCCCATTGATCCTCACCTCCTGGGATTCATGACCTTGAATAGTCTCTTCTAAAACTGATTCAGAGCTGCTCTCTGTGTCCAATAGAATACAGCAGAAATGATTGTGTTTGACTTCCAAGCCCAGATCATAAAAGGCATTGCAATTTTTGCCTTGGTCTCATGGATCACTCACTCCGGGGGAGGCCAGCTGCCACGCTGTGAGGACACTTAAGCAGCCCTGCAGAGAGGCCCATGAGGGAAGAAAGTAAAGCCTCCTGCCAACAGCCAGCACCAACTGTACAGCCATGTGAATGAACCACTTTTGATATGGATACTGCAGGCCCGACCATCTGGCCTGCAACCTCATTAGAGACCTCAAGCCAGACCATCCCGCTAAGCTGCTCCTGAATTCTTGAACCTCTGAATTTGAGAAAATCCTAATTGATTTTTGTTGTTTTAGGCCATAAATTTTAGGATGATTTGTTACCCAGCATTTGATAACTATACAGATAAATTGATTACTGATTCTTTTATTTGCGAACCTGGATCCTAAAACTAGAGATACCCTCAAGAATTCTCAGTTACATTCACCAATTAAAACCAATTTGAATGGACTTCCATCGCTTTCAAAGAAGTCCTGACTGATACAAAGTAATTTGTGGGAAATGAAGTGAAGACAGAATGCAGCGATTCCTTAATTCTGCTGGAAGAAAGGTAGGCCATGGAAGACTTCCTGGAACAGAAACACAGCAACAGGTCGGCAGGAGTAGAGGCACCACTTCAACAATTGTTTTCAAAAGTTGATGTGACAGCTATTGGGACTTCCCTGGTGGTCCAGTGGTAAAGAATCCGCCTTACAATGCAGGGGGCACTGGTTCGACCCCTGGTCGGGGAACTAAGATCCCACATGCCGCGGGGCAACTAAGCCCGTGCGCCACAACAACTGAAGCTCGCGCGCCTCAACTAGAGAGCCTGCGTGCTGCAAACTACAGAGCCCACACACCCTGTAGCCTGCATGCCACAACTAGGGAGTGAAAACCCACACGCCACCACTAGAGAGAAGCCTTCACACTGCAACGAAGAGCCTGCTCGCTGCGAGGAAATATCCCGCATGCCGTCACTAAGAACTGACACAGCTAAAAAGAAAATTTTTTAAATTTAAAAACTGATTTGGGCTTCCCTGGTGGCGCAGTGGTTGAGAGTCCGCCTGCCAATGCAGGGGACACGGGTTCGTGCCCCGTCCGGGAAGATCCCACATGCCGCGGAGCGGCTAGGCCCGTGAGCCATGGCCGCTGAGCCTGCACATCCAGATCCTGTGCTCTGCAACGGGAGAGGCCACAAAAGTGAGAGGCCCACGTACCAAAAAAAAAAAAAAAAAAAAAAAAATTTAAAAAACGGATTAAACAAAAAAAGTTGATGAGACAGCTACTAAGACTATGATGAGGGCCATGGTAAGGGACCTCCCTGGTGGTCCAGTGGTTAAGACTCCACACTCCCAGTGCAGGGGGCCCAGGTTCGATCCCTGGTCGGGGAACTAGATCCCACATGCCACAACTAAAAGATCCTGCATGCTGCAACTTAAAAAAAAAAAAAGATCCCACACGCTGCAATGAAGATCCTGTGTGCCACAACTAAGACCCAGTGCAGCCAAATAAATAAATAAATATTAAAAAAAAGACTGTGATGAAACTGAAACTGTGAGCTGTATAGATGAGATCATTAAAATGAAAGCATCTTCGTCAGTTCTTTTTTTTTTATATAGCATTTTTAAATTTATTCATTTATCTTTGGCTGCGTTAGGTCTTTGTTGCTGCGCATGGGCTTTCTCTAGTTGCGGTGAGTGGGGGTTACTCTTCGTTATGGTGCATGGGCTTCTTTTTTTTTTTTTAATTTATTTATTTATTTTTGGTTGTGTTGGGTCTTCATTTCTGTGAGAGGGCTTTCTCTACTTGTGGCAAGCAGGGGCCACTCTTCATCGCAGTGCAGGGGCCTCTCATTGTCGTGGCCTCTCGTTGCGGAGCACAGGCTCCAGACGCACAGGCTCAGTAGCTGTGGCTCACGGGCCCAGTTGCTCCGCGGCATGTGGGATCCTCCCAGACCAGGGCTTGAACCCGTGTCCCCTGCATTGGCAGGCAGACTCTCAACTACTGCACCACCAGGGAAGCCCGCATGGGCTTCTTGTTGTGGTGGCTTCTCTTGTTGTGGAGCACGGGCTCTAGGTGCACGGGCTTCAGTAGTTGTGACTTGCGGGCTCAGTAGTTGTGGCTCGCGGGCTCCAGAGCACAGGCTCAGTAGCTGTGGTGCATGGGCCTAGTTGCTCCGCGGCATGTGGGGTCTTCCCAGACCAGGGCTTGAACCTGCATCCCCTGCATTGGCAGGCGGATTCTCAACCACGGCACCACCAGGGAAGCCCCCTTTGTCAGTTCTTGATTGCAGTTCTTGAATACAGTCCATGGCCCAGAGCTGCTCCCACGTTGGCTCCTTCCTCCTGATGAGAAGCCAGCTCTCCCTCCAAATGGAAGGGGCCTTTTAATTTATTTTATTTATATTTATTTTGGGCCGCGTTGGGTCTTCGTTGCTGCGCGTGGTCTTTCTCTAGTTGTGGTTAGCGGGGCTACTCTTCATTGCGGTGCGCAGGCTTCTCATTGTGGCAGCTTCACTTGTTGTGGAGCACGGGCTCTAGGCGCATGGGCTTCAGTAGTTGTGGCTCGCGGGCTCTAGAGCACAGGCTCAGTAGTTGTGGTGCATGGGCTTATTTGCTCCACGGCATGTGGGATCTTCCCAGACCAGGGCTTGAACCCGTGTCCCCTGCACTGGCAGGCATATTCTTAACCACTGCGCCACCAGGGAAGCCTGGAAGGGGCCTTTTAAACAGGTCTTCACAATGAATAGGGCTTTGTAGGTGGGAAAGGGAGAGAACAGCTTCCAGGCAGAGTGAGTACTACAACTTCACAGAAACCTGAATGTAGCATGTCAAATGAAGAATGTGATGAGCACAGGGTGCTTTGTAGGGAATGTGAGATGAGGCATCCAGTCTGTTGGGACTGGAGATGGACATTCATGGGTATTTGGATGTTCAACATCTATTCCCCCTTCCTCTTCCTCTAGTCTCCCAGTTTCTATTTGGGGTCACCCCTCCCCCATTGTGTGGGGGAAGGGAAATTTCTAGTGATCACCTCCCACTCTGGAAGCCTAATGGACCAGATCACCCTCTCCCTATATTAACATAGTCAGAGGGGCCTAAACGTGGCCAATGGGCACTCTCTCCCAGGACTCTGAATCCTGAACAGGCCACCCAAGGATGGTGAAAAGAGCTGGGGTTGGAAGTCTGCCATTGCACCAACTGTGCCCCGACCAGATTGTCCCTGCTACATGGCATAAGTCAGGATGCCTTCCAAAAGCCAAGCTTAAGTAGCAAGGAAATTCAAATGCATCATTTCATATCATAAGAGATCTAGAGTGAAGGGGCTCCAGGAACAGTGCTTTCAGTGGTTTAACAATGTCATCAAGAACCCATGTTCCTTCTTCTTTTTGTTTACTATGGTCCTCAGTGTGTATACTTTCAGGCTGATTCCCTCATGGTCACAAGATGGCTGCCACAGCTCCAAGAATCACGTCTAAACTCCAGTGAAGAGGAACCTTCCCTTCCAGTAGATCTTTCTTAGAAATGAGGAAACCTTCCTCCCCCCAAAATCCCAAGAAGACCTCCCCTCATGGCTCAATGGCCACAACTGGGTTACCAGACACTCCTAAACCAATCTCTGGCAAGGGTAAGGGGATCTCCTGTCTTAGGCCAATCAACCCTGGAGCCAAGTCAGGCTGTGAGGTAAAGTAGCCACAGAAACAGAATTGGGACTCTGCAAAAGAGGAAGGGGAGTGGTATTGGATATTAGGTAAACAACCAAAGTGTCTGCTGTAATTCCTGCTTCCTTATCCTCTAGTGGCCCTTAATTCCTTCTTATTTCCAAGCCTGTTCCTTCTAGTTGATGCTATGAACCGCTGAGGGCATTCCCATAAAGTAAATTCCCTTTTGTTTAAGTAGCTAGAGCCATTTTCTGTTGCTTGCAGCCAAGGCCTTTCACTCTCCCTTATCCCTCAAGTCTAACCAGCCTCCAAGTTCTGTTCATTACACTGCCCACATATTTCTCAATTCCCTCCACTTCTCTCCATTCCCACTGCCTCTTTCTTTGACTTCCGTAAAATTAAAGGTATATACAGTGGCGGAACATAATTTGAGAACCTCTGGTGGACATCTGTCATTTCCCTTCTTTAGCATTCATTCTCCCTTTATCTAGTAAGAGCCCTCAATGTTCCTTTGGGGAGGGGCCCATTCCCCCTTCCATCAAGTGGATATAAGAAAGATTACCCCATCCCTCAGCTGAGGGTGGAGTGGGCATGTGATCCAGACCTGGTCAATTAGAACACTGCCTCTTTAGGAAAACTCAGGGTGCTAGATCCCTTATTCAAAGAGGAACATTTCTCATATTTGTTATTCTAGTTTATTTTCATTTAAAATCTTTTAGGTTAAGTTTAAGCTTTTTAAGAGTTAGTTTTGGAAATTGAAACACATTACTAATACTGTAGGAATTGGTGAGGACTTGACTTAAAACTTTCTTTGTATTGTGATTTCCTTTTGGGTGTATTTTGCTAAATGAAACTTGTTAAATTTTTTGTTAACTAAATTTTTTTCTTAAAATAAAGAGACTTTTTCACAATGAAAAAAAAAAAAACCTGCCTCTTTCTGTCCTCAGTGACTGGTTCAAAATGAACACCTGACCCAAATCAAACCAATGAGAGGCAACCCCGGGATTTTTGCTGGAATCAAGATAGAGCCTTTCTCTTTCTATAAAAGTTGCCATGTTGGTAGGAAGTGACCTTGAAGCTGCTGGCAGCCGTGTTTAGCATCTCAGAAACTGCCTGAGAATAAACACAACACTTTAAAAGCCAAGTCAGAATATGGGAAAGACAAATTTTGAGTGACACCATTTGAGACCTGGGATGCAATGACACTTGAAATCAGAACCACCACCTATACTTTTCAGTTACTTAAACCAATAAATTCTGGTTTTTTACTTAAGCCAGTTTTAGTTGCAACCAAAAGTCTTAACTGATGCAAGCAAGAATTCATGCATCGTTACCAGGAAGTTGCTAAAACAAAACAAAACCGCTAGTGATCAGCTCTGTAAGTAAGTCAGTAGCTTAAAGAATAGGAAAACAATGACCTTAGAAGCAGGGACTGGAGGGAAAAAAACAGCAACGAACTTCAATCAGGAAACCTTCAAATCCCGTCTTGAACCTCAAATCACTACCAAAACCTCAAATCACTACCAACCCCTGGTGTGACCATGGGTCAGGGGCTAAGTTTTTCTGAACCTAAAGAGGCCACGCCTCTTTAGGGAGGGGATGGCAGTCACACCATCTGGCAGGCTTGTAGAGATGCTTGAATGGGAATGCATGTGAAAGGGCAGAGCCTGGCATATGGTTGGGGCTCAGTCTATAGGAGTTTACAAAGAAACTTTCCCATGTGGACACCCCCCCACCTCAGCAATTTCTACATGCGTGCCCAGTTCCCCCTGAACATCTGGGTCCCTTCCATCAACTGCTTTGGATCAGAGCAGAAAGGCACCATCTCCTCACCCTGGTTTCTGTCTTTCCATACCTGGGGTGTCAGTCTGTGGGATGAGAAGGGAGAAACCATCAAGTTCCTGCTCACAGGTTCCTGGATCCACAGACACACACAGACCCCACTCCTCTGTAGCAGAGACTTGGGGGCGTACATTTCAAGAGGTGGCAGAACTGCCTATTCAAAGACAAGTTTAGGGGGTCAGAAGGTACCCAGCCCATCATCCTTCATTCCTCTCAGTCAGTGGCACCATTTTTATCCCAGTCATTCAGGCCACCACCATGGAACATTTGTACAAATGGAAGCCACTCCTTCCTCCAGACCAGTGCTGCCTGTCAGAACTTCGGCAATGATGGAAATATTCTCTACCTGTGTTTTCCAATACAGTAGCCATTAGTCACATGTGGCTATTAAGCACTTGAAAAGTGGCTAGTATGACTGAGGAACTGAATTTTCATTTTATTTAATTTTAATTTAAATAGCCACACGTGGCCAGTGGCTACTGTACTGGACAGTGCAGCTCCACAGTGTGACAAGAGGGAGAGGTGTATGAAATACTGTTGGAGAGCTACACAGGCCCAGATCGAGTTGGGCCCTGGTAGGCCAAGGGGAAGAGTTTGGGTTTTATTTTTAAGTGTAATGGGAAGTTAATTATCTACTACAGCTAATAAGAGATGACAAATTGCTCCCAAATTTAGCGGCTTAAACTACAAACATTTACAGGCATACCTCATTTTATTTCACTTCAAAGATAGTGCGACTGGGGTAAGGTCCACTTCCAAGTTCATTCACAAGGCTGTTGGCCTCAGGTCCTTCTTGACTGTTGGCCAGAGACCTCAGTTCTGGCCATGTAGGCCTCTGCATAGAGCAACTCCATTGAGGGTGAGCCAGCAAGGGGGTGAGAAGGCACCTAAAACAGAAGCCACAGCCTTTTAGTAACCTGATCTATGAAGTGACATTTCAACACTTTGGCTGCATTCTTTTCACTAGAAGTAAGTCATTAGGTCCAATCCATGCTTGAGGAAAGGGGATCACATCAGGGGGTGAATATCAGGAGGAGGGATCATTGGGGTCATCTTAGAGGCTGCCCACCCCAGGAAGCCACCGGGGGGTTCTGAGCAGGAGAGTGACAGGACCCGGTTGATTGTTTCTAAAATAAGCAATAGAGTCACATGATACAAGATTAAAGTCCAAAAGCCTATAAGGGGACTTCCCTGGTGGTCCAATGGTAAAGAATCTGCCTGCCAATGCAGGGGACGCGGGTTCGATCCCTGGTCAGGGAACTAAGATCCCACATGCTGCGGGGCTACTGAGCCCTTGCACCTCAACTAGAGAGCACACGCGCCACAACTAAAGAGCCCACCTGCCCTGGAGCCTGCACGCCACAACTAGAGAGAAGCCCACGCACCACAACAGAAAAAAGATCCCGCATGCTACAACAAAGACCTGACACAGCCAAAAATAAAAATAAATAAATAAATACAAATCATTTAAAAAAACAAAACAAAACAAAAAACTGAAACAAAGGGTATAAGATGAAAAGCCCCCCTCCAGCCCTGTCCCCAGCCACTTAACTCCCCCTTCCTATAGGCAACCAATGTTCCCATACCTCATGTGGCCTTCCAGAGTGGGGTCCATGCGTACAGAAGCAGATTCATCTGTAGGAGTTAGTGTTGTTCACTAAATATTTCCAATTCTATTCTCCTTCCAGGCGTACAGTCGTTATTCCAGAATCTATTTCTCTGTAGCAAACCACTCACAACTTAGTGGCATAAAACACCAACTTATTAGGCTGATGGATTTTGCGGGTTGGGAATTCAGACAGGACACAGCAGGGATGGCTGTCTGCACCACAATGCCAGGGGCCTCAGCTGGGGCCGATGGGAATGCCCGGGAGCTGGAATCACCCAGGGGCTTCTTTGCTCAACTGTCTTGTGCTCTAGGTGGGACAACTGGAAGGCTGGGCTCAGCTGGAACTGTCAACCATAGCAGAGCAATGACCAATCTACACGTGAACAATCTATTCAGTGTGGGCTTATCACATCACAGCACAGCTGATGAGCCTGAAGGAACATCCTGAGAGAACAAGCATTGCAAGAAACCCAGGCTCCATGGCCTTTTGTGACCTGGCCTCAGATCTCATGTGTATCACTTCCACCATATTCTACTGATGACAAGAGTCACTAAAGCCAGGCCAGAAGTAAGGACAGGGAAATGAGAGCCCACCTCTTGCTGTGTGGGTGGCAAGGTCACACTGCAGAAATGCCTGTGGGATGGGAGTGTATTGTTACATTCATCTTTGGAAAATACAATCTCCCACAGTAGTGTCGGACCTCCACACCCTTCTCAACTTAGTTGTGGCCATGTGGTTGCCTTAACCAATGAAATGTGAGCAGAAGTGACTTGTGTCACTTTCAGATGCAAGCTTTAAGGGCCATCATATGATTCCCCACATTTCCTTTTACTGCCTGACATTGCAGAAGCGCAGATTGACAGGGAGTCTCTAGTGTCCTGGGTCCCTGAGTGACTACTCCTAGTGGAGCCTCCCAACTTCCCAACAACCTGCACTGGACACAAGGTGTACCTGAGAAGTTAACTTTTGTTGCTTTAAGTCACTGAAATTTGGGGATTGTTTGTTACTGCAGCATAACCTAGCCTATCCTGACCTTTTGTATACAACTACTAGCAAACCCTACCCACTGTTCTGTACTTTGCTTTTTTCAATTTTTTTAAGATTTTTTTAAATATTTATTTAATTTATTTATTTGGCTGTGCCAGGTCTTAGTTGCGGCATGCAGGATCTTTTAGTTGAGGCATGCGGGATCTAGTTCCCTGACCAGGGATTGAACCCAGGCCCCCTGCATTGGGAGCATGGAGTCTTAGCCACTGGACCACCAGGGAAGTCCCACTTTTTTTATTTAACAATATATCTTGGAGATTGTTTATATCAGTACATGAAGAGCACCCCGACAGTTTTTTTTTTAAAGCTACGTAGTATTCCTGTACAGGAAAGGGCCAAATTTTACTTAACTAGTCCCTATTAAGGACAATTAGTACATTTGGTGTTTTTGGACAATGCTGCAGTGAACAACCTTGAACATTCATTTCTTATTTTGCTTGAGTGCAATTATATTTGTAGGATAAACCCTAGAAGTGCATATGTCAGACGAATGGTGGCAGACTTCCCTTTTAAAAAGGATCACTTTGGTCATAGCTAGAGAACGGGTTGAAGAGTCAGAACCCAAGAGTTGTGTGTGATACCATCCCCTCCTCACCCCATATCAATCACCAAGTCTTATTCATTGGAGCTCTGTGATAGCTCTCAACCTGGCCACTTGTCTGCACCCACTGGCCACTGCCCCAGCACAGTGCATCATTCCTCTCTCCAGTGATTCCTATTAAAAGGGCCTCCCACCTGTCTTACTCAGGATACTTGGCTCTAAACAATGAAGCTGATTCTGGGTAACTTAGGCAGACAAGGAACTGATTGGATGCTCTTGGGTGCTTGCTGAATTTCCCTACCCCAGGAAGGGCCTGGCTCGACCACCTCCCCCTCTTCTTCCACTGCCACCATAATGAACCCTAAATGGTCCTCTGATGTCTTATGTTAATCACTTGCTTTGGATTTCAAAGACGTGCTTTCAAACATTGGAAACGCTCCAGGTACCAGGGACCTTAGAGAGGAAATTCTGCCTCCTCTCTGATTTCCCTAGTGGAAAGCAGGGCCTGCCTCTGCATTTTATAGGTTTCCTCCCAAAGGGGAGGGGTGTTCAGATGCTGGGCGTCAAAACAATCGGTGTTTACAAGTCAGCCTAGGCCCCTCTCTCCCCACCCTTCACCTCACCCCTAGCACAGTGTGGCTGAGTCAGCAAATATGATCAAACTGCTCCCTGGTTTAGCACACCCTGGACAGCTCCCCACTACTCTCAAAATGAAGTCCAGACTCCTTACCTAGCTTCCAAGGACCTCCCTGATCCAGGCCTCTTCAAGGCCTCCCCATGCACACCACAATGTGTACCTGAAAGTCTAGTTCAATGCTCTGCCCTCAGGTGCCAAATGCATGAGCCCTTAACCACCTTCCTCTACAGAACTCTGAACATGTGCTAGCCCTCTAGCCAGAGGCTCTTTCCCTCCCACTCCAGTTACCTCTGAAACCTGCACATTCTCACTTAACTCTCAGATCTCACTTAGACACAACACCCTTCACTGGGTGAGGTACCTGCCCTTTGTCCTACTGACCACTGGGTTTCCTTCCTTCAAAGTACTTTTCTTTATTCCCCAAAGTATCCTAGATCCATGCACTTTTCTCCATGTCCACTGCCACCTTCTCAGTCCAAGCAACCATCCTCTCGCTCCTGGAATTCAGTAGGCTCCCAACTGCTCACTCTGCTTCCACTCTTGGCCCCCTGAAAGTCTACTAGCTAGAGTGATCTTTTAAAAGTATAAGTCAGGAACTTCCCTGGCGGTCCAGTGGTTAAGACTCCGTGCTCCCAATGCAGGGGGTGTGGGTTCAATCCCTGGTCAGGAACTAAGATCCCACATGCCACATGGCCTAAAAATAAAATAAATAAAAGTATAAATCATCCTTTCAAAGGCTCCACATTTCATTTAAGAAAAACAAACAAACTCCTCTCCATGGTTTACAAAGCCTTTCAGGATCTACCTAGAATCCCTGCTCCTTCAACTCATCTCAGACTTTGGGCCCTGAAGCTACACAGGCCTTCTTCCTGTTCCTTGAACATACCAAACTTACTCTAGGCTCAAAGCTTTGCACTTGCTGTTGCCTCTGCTTGACACTGTTCCCCTAGATCTTTGTGTGGTTGGATCTGCTCAAATGTCACACCCTGAGACCATTTCCCCTATTTTGTCTTAATGTCTTAATAGCACTTGTCACTCCCTCAGACCATACCATTTATTTGTTTACACATAGGATTACCATATTTATCCCCCTTCTAGCAGGTAGGCAGAGAGATTGACTATCTTGCTGGCACCACTGTATTCCCTAGCACCTGGCCCAGTGCCTGGCACAAAGTGCATGCTCTGTATTTTTGGATGAATGAATGGATAGGAATCAGAGAAGCCTAGTTGAATAGGACTCTGCCTTACCCGCAAGTTTGGGCAAGCCTCCGTTTCCTGGTGTGTGAAGTGAGGGTGGAGGGAGTAGGATGTTTAGCTAGAAGGTGTTGATTAGCTGTAAAATTTCGGCGTTGTTTTCTCCCTAGTCCTAGGCCCGCAGCCCTCCACTGGACCTCAGTTCCCCACCTATATAATGGGTGTGAGCTCATTCCCTACGTCTTGGGGTGGTAGCGCTGCCTTATAAGGCAGCAGAGGCCGAGGGCGGACAAGGCCGTGTGGGTGGAGAGAAATCACAACATCCGGCTGTGGGGGCGGGGTGGGGCGGGGCTGGGGCGCCCGCGGTGGCCGGCCTGGAGGCCTGGGAGCAGCTCGGAAAGCCGGCACCCTCCTGTGGGCCTCTCCCTGCTAACGATGTGCGCCCTCCAGAATGGGCCGGCCCAAAGGAATACGGCTGGATACACGGCCCGAACTTGCTTGAGGCTGGCCTGCAAGAGGCCCAAGATACCAAGCGCATCCCCTACAAACCCTGGACAAGCCAAGGCGAGCCGAAAGGACCTGGCCCACACCCACATCTAATGGCCCAATCAGAGTGCAAAGCTGAGAATGACTGACGCTTCTTTCATCCAATCAAATACAAGAGATCCGGGGCGTGACCCAGAGGACCCACCTCTTTTGTCCCAGCGGAGGGCTCGGCCCTAATTGGCAGTTTGGTATCCTACGAAGGCCCAGAAATTCGAACGTAGAGGCTGAACCCCACCGCAGACCAACCAGGAAGAGGTGACGTTTTAAGTCCCGCCCCCCGTTCCTTTGAACGAATTCCTGGCTCTGGGGGCGGGGGATGATGAAGAGGCTGTCTAATGGGAAGACGGCGCGGCGAGCGCTCTCCCGGTTATTGGCTGAGTAAAGTAAACAGTGGGCGGGCCGGGGCGGGGCGTGCCGGCGCAGGGGTGGCCCCCGGGAGGAGGCGCAGAGTGCTCGGCGGGCGGCGGCGGCCGGGGAGGCCCGGGAGGCCGCGGCGCGGTCACTGCGAGCCGAGCCGAGCCGCGCCGATCGCCATCCGGCCCCGGCTCCCTCGCGCAATCCCGGCCGGTGGCGCGGCCCGGCGGGCCCGGCGGCGCCGCAGCCCATGGAGCTCGAGAACATCGTAGCGAACACGGTGCTACTCAAGGCCCGGGAAGGTGAGGCTGTTGGGTGAGGAGAACGCGGGCGCGCGGCCTCAGAGCTCGACCGGGTGCCTCAGCCGCCCGATCCCCTAGGGCAGCTCGCTCCGTGCCCCGCACCTCGCGCAGACACGAGCCCTTCCGGCCTGTGGTCCTCTTTCTCCGCACCTGCCCCCCGGGAGCTGGAGCCCAGCAAGGGGTGGGTCAGGCCGCCGCCCGCGCGGCGAGGAGGTGGGGTCGTGGTGAGGGAGTGAGAGGAGGAGAGAGGAAGGAAGAGGGAAGGGTGGGACCCCAGCCCCGGGAGAGCCTCTCTGAGCCCTCTCCCAGGTAAGAGGTAAGAAGATGCCCCAGGAAGGGAAAGGGGCAGCCCACACCCCACGTGCCCGGGCCCAGACTCCGGCGCCCAGCCTGGGCCGGCACAAAGTTGGTGCAGGGTAAAAGGTTTGGAAAATAAATTAACCGAGGCTCTGCCGTAGCACAGCCTTTGCGAGGTGGGGAAACTGCTGGTCATATATGCTACCAGCATGACTGCCACTTGCTCGGTGCCTCAGGACACTGGGGACAGAGGTGAATGGGTCACAGTTTTTGCCCTCGGGAGTAGTGGGGCAGATGGGCACAGAAAAAACTGGAAGCTGAGTTTTGAAGGAAGGGAGGCATGCCAGGCTGGTAGGACTGTTAAGTGCAAGGCCTGGCAGAGGGAGCCTGTCTTGTGAACCTAGTGTTGCTGAGCTCCTCAGACATTACCAGGCACCTGCTCTATGAGGATCCTGGGGATGCATAGGGACCAGACTTGGTCCTCATTGCCTTGCGGTCAGTCTGCCCCTCACCTGCCACTGTTCACCTCAGTAACATAATCACCGAACACCTACTCTGTGCCCTGTCCTGTCCAGGGTGCCAGGGACCAGCAGAGAAGACACTTCTTTTTGGAACTCTAGGGCAGGGAGGTCAGGACTCTTTGCTGGGGTTTCAGGCTGAAAAAGACATCTGCTTCGCCTTTCTGACCTATTTTACAGGTGGGAAACTGAGGCTTAGATCAGTGACTAGCCCCAAGGACACACAATGAGACTGGTTGACTCATGCCTAGGACACAGGATGTCCCCAATGCAGTCTGTAGGAAACCCAGAGGAACCCCCAGCTGGCACAGCATCTGGTGCCCCCTGCATGCCCAGTGCATGTTGACCCTGGGGAAGTGCTGCCTGGAAATGGGCATGGCAGTCTGGGTCCTCAGTGCCCAGAGCCTTCCTTATCTCCTGTCCATTATCGAGTCCTGGGGCTAGGCCTTCCTCCCAGCCTCTGGGGGCATCTGCCGATTCTGTTCTGCCTCGTCATCCAGCCATCCAGGGAGGAGGGGTGGGGAGAGCCTGGCCAGGCCTCCCTCTCTAGGGCTGTAGCCAGTTCAGGCCTCAGGCCTGCTGAGAACACTGCCTTGCCTAACTAGAGAGTGTGGGCACCTTCTGATAGGCTTCCTCAGGAGGCATAGGGGGTTATGGCCAGACTGAGACCAATGCCTTCACTGGAGAATCCTTACTCCAACCTGGCTCTGTCCCTCTCACCTGGGTGGCTCTAGACAAGTCTCTTCTCTCTGAACTTCAGTAACTCTTTTTGTGGGATGGTTGAGGGTGGGACCTGAAAACTAAAGGAAATCCCAGTTGTCACTGAGTTTTGAACCCTGGTCTGTAGATTGAGTGCATTGGAATCACTTCATGAGCTGGCTGACAGCTTGGACCCCAGGCCTTTGCCAGCTTCCCAAGTGATCTGAGGCCCTGAGTGATTTGGGATTGCATGTATTCAGTTGACACCTGATGCCAGGCATGTTTGCGGTGGGAGAAGAGCTTGGGTTGTGGTCCTAGGGAGCTGGGTTCAAGTCCTGACTCTGGGACCTCCAGCCTTCGTAATCTTGGACCAATTGACTCCTCATTTCAGGGCCTCGGTTTTCTCATAAAATTGGGCCAGGTCTGGAAGGATTGCTATGAGGATGAAGTGGGACAGCACTGGAGGTGTGAACCCTCACTTAGTCCTCCTTCCTTTCCCAGGCCCCCAGAGGCACGGGGAGGGGACCAGGCTGGGGTGGGGAGGAGCCCCACTGACTCTGGTGGCAGTTCCAGGACAGGATATTTGCATGTGACTCTGCTGCTGCCTTGATGTGGCTAGGAGGAGGGAGAGGAGGAAGTAAGTGATGGGGGTAGCAGGCGGATGGAGAGGTGGGGGAGGAGTTCCCCTTCTGGGGAGGCCTTGCCCTGGGTTGGGGGGTGGGGGTCTGTTGCTCACTCACAGTGGAGCAATGACTGTGGGGTATGCTGGGTGCAGGCTGCAGGAGGGCTGCTAGCAGGTTTCCCAATGGGTACCCTACAACACTTCCTCTTCCAGGCAGCTTAGGTCAGGGAGCCTATTGGAGGACCCAGCCTTGCCCTCTCCCTAGACGGTGGCTCCTCCTGCACCACCTGCCTTCAGCCAGGCCAGATGGAAACAAGGCTGGGGAAACTGAGGCCAGGCAAGGGATAGTGGTGGCCTGAGGTTGCCACTGAGTTGTTGGAGCTGCGACCCACCTCTTGCCACAGCTCTACTGGGTACTGGACACAGACTCTCCTGGTCACCATCACAATACCTCTGGAGATGGCTCTGGACCTGAAGTACACATGGAGAAATTGAGGTTCCTAGAGAGCAAGTGATGGGCCTGAAGTGTAAAGTGGAGATTCAAACCCAGGTCTGTAAGATTCCAAGACTCAGGCTCCTTCCACCATTTTCAACCTCATGGCCCACAGGCCACATCTAGCTAGATCTCTAACATGTTTTATTTATTGGGCTGCAGTGGGTTTTTTAAAATATAGGAACCAATATTTCATGGAACAGTCCAGAGTCTCAGCTGATTTTGAAAAGTCAAAAGAGCTGACCACACTGGGCCAGCATTCCTGCCTAGTAACAATCAAGCAGTCAGCCGTGGTTGTGCTGCAGCTGCCCCTGTTTGAAGCGGCATGCCGGGTCCAGTTCCCACACTCCTCACCACTCCCTGTTGTCTACCATCTGGCCCACATTTACTGTACCTGTCTGGCTCTGTAGGCATTTGAGCTGCTACCCTGGTCTCAGCAGCTACAGATGAGGGGTCAGCTAGGTAAAATGAGGCAGGTAGCAGGACCAGGAAAGCAGGGGTAGGGATCCTGAGTGTCAACCCTCCTGCCACCACTTTGTTTGCGTCTCTGATAGCTCTGATGCAGGGCCTCGTAATAGGGGCCTGGAGCCTACCTGGTGACCCAGGCTGCCCTCTGCCTCTGGCATCTCTCAGGCATGTCCCACATGTCCTGGAACATCTCCCTTCTGGGCCTTGACTTACACAGTTCCCACCACTATCGTGTCCTTCTCTTTCTTCACCTGGGAAACTCCTACCTGGTAGGAAGAAGCTGAGGCCTGCCAAAGCTACCTGGAAACCCCACTCTCCCCCAGTGGCTGGCCTCATGCCCCTCTTGGCTCTTCCAGCCCAGAAGCCCCTAGCAGGTGGGCCTAGGGGCCCATGTTTGTCCTGGAACCCAGCGAGGGCATGTTGCAGCACACGGAAGGAAGGCCCGAGGTGCCTCCCAGAGTGGACTGGGCCTAGGCTGGGCCCTGAAGGCCTCTGGATTGGACTGAGGGTGGAGGGGAGGCACGGCAGTGGCGGGACTCGAGACCCAGCACCTGTTTGCTTCCACAGGTGGTGGCGGGAATCGCAAAGGCAAAAGCAAGAAATGGCGTCAGATGCTGCAGTTCCCTCATATCAGCCAGTGCGAAGAGCTGCGGCTCAACATTGGTGAGACCTGGGTAGAGACGGGGGCTGGGGTGAAGAGGTGAGAGGGCCTTGCTGGCGCCACGGGGCCTCCCCCAAGACCTTGCCTCAGGGTGGAGGGGCAGGGTTGGGGGTTTTGGGGAGCAGAGAAATTGAGGCCGCACCACCAACCCAGTTTCAGTTCCTGGGCTTGGGCTGGGTGGAGGGCAGAGAGCACATAGGACAGCAGCGGGTGGTTGGGGTAGGCGTGGGGAGGAGGACGGGGTCAGATTGGGGGCGATCTGAGGGAAGCAGCGGAAGGGAGGGCCTCAGGCGAGCAGGGCTCGCAGGATGGAGCGGAGGGTGCTTCAGGGGCTGGAGTCAGCCCTCACCGACTGCCCGGGGAGCCCCAGGCCTGTGCTCAGCCCCACCCAGCCTGGCCCTGCAGGTGCCCCGCAAAACCTTAACGAGAAGGGCCAGGCCCCCTCTGAAGGCCTGCACGTGGGCTAGGAGTACACCATGGCTGCTTCCACCGCCGGGAAGGAGGCCTAGCCTCGAGCTCGCCGGAAGCCACAGCTTCCTCCCACACTTTCGCCAGGCAGTCAGCAGGTGTGGGCCGGGCCCAAGCCGGGCCGGAACCTCACAGACCACACCCAACCCCAACTGTGACGTATGCAAGTGGTGTGAACCAGGAGACAGCGGCTGGAAGTGAGGACCCCGGCTCTGGAGCCACACTCCTGGCTGTGTGACCTTGGACTAATTACTTATCCTCTCTGGGCCTCGAAGTCCCAAGCTATGATGGCAGTAACAGTAGTGCCACCTCATTGCTGTGGTGAGGGTTCTAAAGGAGACAATGGCTGCCATACTGCAGGGCTGGAAGCTGTTGTTAGGGCCCCGGGCCTGGTGGTGTGGACAGGAGTGCCCTGCTGGTGGGCTCCAGGTCCAGAAATCCAACAGCTCCCACCCCTGCCTGCAGAGTGTGACTACCACAGCCTGTGCAAGCGGCAGCCCATCGGGCGCCTGCTGTTCCGAGAGTTCTGCGCCACGAGGCCCGAGCTGACCCGCTGCATTGCCTTCCTGGACGGGGTGGTGAGTGCAGCCCAGCCCAACACCAAGGGTGGGCAGAGGTCCCGGGCCACATGTGCCCCATCTCCCCACACCTGTTGCTGTACCCAAACCCCAAGCTTCTCTGCCTCCCACCCCGCAGGCTGACTATGAAGTGACCCCTGATGAGAAGCGGAAGGAGTGTGGGTGGCGGCTAATGCAGAATTTTCTGAGCCACACGGTAAGTGAGCACTGATGGAGGGATGATGGCAGCGGGTAGAGCTCAGTGATGGGGAGAGGATTGACCACAGCTCAGGCAGAGAGTGCCCTGGAGCTGCTCCAGGCTCACCAGGCAGCATTGCAGGCATGGAGCCCAGGAGGGTGGGCTGGGGCTCTGGACCCTGCAGCCTGCCAGCAGCTCTGCTTCACCCTGCCTCAAGGGGAACAGCAGAAACCAAGTTCAGCAACTGGGCAGGCTGGCGCACCTCCAGCCCATAGCCACCCCAGCACAGTCCCGAGGTCTCTGCCCTGGGAGTGGGCGGCTGGCCAAGGGAGCCCCTGCACTGACCTGTCTGTGGCTTGTCCCTAGGGTCCCGACCTCATCCCTGACGTCCCCCGGCAACTGGTGACTAACTGTGCCCAGCGGCTGGAGCAGGGGCCCTGCAAAGACCTCTTCCAGGAGCTCACCCGGTAAGCCTCTCCCTGCCCATAGGCTGAGAATCGTGTCCTGACGGGTGGGTTTCTGTGGACCCAGAAGGCTGTGAACAGTTCAGCAGGTGGTGAGGGAGCTCAGCCCCTCACCCCAGCCTTGCGCCAGCTCTGTGACCTTGGGCAGGTTGCCTCCCCTCTCTGTAGCCTCTTGGGCTTCAGCCAGGATGCATGTCTCCCACCTAGGTGGGTTAGCAAGAGGGCTGGCTGAGGATGCTGCGTTTCAGGCTGAGCATACACACAACAGGGGGCCTGGCCCATCAAGCCAAGAACTTGGGGTGTCAGGGGCTGACCAGTGGGCTGGGTCTTCTCGATAGGCTGACCCACGAGTACCTGAGTGTGGCCCCTTATACCGACTACCTCGACAGCATCTACTTCAACCGTTTCCTGCAGTGGAAGTGGCTGGAAAGGTGAGCTCCTTGAAGGCTGGGCTGGGCTGGGCCAGGCCAGGTTGTGGGGGCTCTCATGGGCGTCAGGCCCCTGATCAGCTAGTGTTTGATCCCCAACCCCTTGTCCACAGGCAGCCAGTGACCAAAAACACCTTCAGGCAGTACCGAGTCCTGGGCAAAGGTGGCTTTGGGGAGGTGAGTGGCCAGGCCAGAGCCCAGCAGAGTGCAGAGGTGGGGTAGGGTGGACCCTGACAAGCCCCTTCCCCCTTTGAGCCCCTGTACCCCCAGGAAGGGCACAGCTGGTCCCCATTTGCCCCATCTACCCTGGCTACAGGTATGTGCCTGCCAGGTGCGGGCAACAGGCAAGATGTACGCCTGCAAGAAGCTGGAGAAGAAGCGGATCAAGAAGAGGAAAGGGGAGGCCATGGCCCTCAATGAGAAGCAGATCCTGGAGAAAGTGAACAGTAGGTTTGTAGTAAGTACAGACAGGAGACCCTTCCCTTTCCCCTGGCCACGCCTGCTCTCCCCACTCGCTGGACTAAGATCTCTTCCCTGCCACAGGCCCCCTCTAGGCACAACTGCCTCCCTTGTCCTCAGAGATGCCTGGGAAGGGTGGGTTTGGGGAATTGACACCTGGCCTAGGGAGCAGCCTGGGCCCCAGGGAGTGGTACTAAGAAGGATTTTTCGGGCGGCTGGCACCAGCCCCCCCACCAGGTGGCCCGCGGCCCCTGCTTCAGGGCTCGGACCCTCTTGGTCACAGGTGAGCTTGGCCTACGCCTATGAGACCAAGGACGCGCTGTGCCTGGTGCTGACGCTGATGAACGGAGGCGACCTCAAGTTCCACATCTACCACATGGGCCAGGCTGGCTTCCCCGAGGCTCGGGCCGTCTTCTACGCGGCAGAGATCTGCTGCGGCCTGGAGGACCTGCACCGGGAACGCATCGTGTACAGGTGCAGGGGTGTGGCCCTCCTGGCCAGGGCCCGCAACTGGGCTTGGGTGGAGGCTGCAGAGAGATGTTGGTGTGCTGGGGCTGTCACTGCAGGCGCAAGTCTGTCTGGGCTCTGGCTGGGGACTCCACACTCACCCACACTAGGCAGACTTGAGAGGCTCAGAACCCAGGCTCTGGGGTCTGGTTGACCACGTGTGAATCCCGGCATTGTCGCCCCTCTTTCACTCTGTGACCTTGGCCACTCAGCTCCCTGCTCACAACACCATTTTCTTTCCTGGGAAGCAAAGACTATATATAACTCCTGCTTCTCAAGTTGTTGTAGGGAATGAATGAGATAATGCTGTAAAGTACATAGAACTCGGTAGTGGAGAGCTCCTCTTACTACTATTACTGGTGATGATTTCATTTGAGCCTCACAACAGCTCCATGAGGAGATGGATGAGTAGCCTCATTTGACAGATGGAAAAGGTAGAGTTAGCCACCAGAGTGGAGGGAGAGCACTAGAGGTGAACAAAGCTGCTGGTGATGTCTGGGAAGCTTCCCTCTGAGTGGGAACTGCCTTCCACTTGCCTAGCGAGTCCCAGGAGTCCTGGCTGCATAGATCCTTCTTCTGCTCCCTCAGGTTGGGGCTGCTGCCAGGGAAGGCAGGGCTGTCTGTCTTCTGGCAACAAAAGGCTCCCACACCTTGCTGCACATCCCATCCTAGGGGGTGAGCGAGCTAGGAGGGGGTGGCCCTGTCTGGCTGCTGGGCAAACTGAGCAGCATCTGATCCTGCCCTTCTCTCCCCACAGGGACCTAAAGCCAGAGAACATCCTACTAGATGACCACGGTGGGTGAGAGGCCACAAAGGGTGGGAGAGGCATGGGGGAGGTCTGGCCCACCTGCCTAACGGGCCTCCCTGCTTCTCCATCCACATTCAGGTCACATCCGCATCTCCGACCTGGGGCTGGCAGTGCACGTACCTGAGGGCCAGACGATCAAAGGCCGTGTGGGCACTGTGGGCTACATGGGTGAGTCTCCCTTCCCCCTGGCCCGCCAGCCTCCTGGGTCCTCTATCTGTCTTGGGCCCAGTCCCACCACCCCTGTTGGGAAGTCTCCTGTACCTCAGGAAATAGAAAGAGCTGATGTTCTTCTTTTATAGATGAGGAGACCAAGACTCAGCCAGGGCCCCACACACTGTGAATCCACAGCATTCACTCACTACATATTCATTGAGCTACTCCTACTGGCCGGGCCTACAGGTGGCTACCAGTGAAAGACAAGGGCCTCATACCTGTTTCCATGGCCCCGGCTCTCCACTCCCGAGACCTGCCCATGCTAGAAGTGGGAGTGCCCATCTGTGGCGGAAGCCAAGATGTGGCCCCAAATTCCCCTTGGGACCACGTGACACAATAGACAGAGCTCCAGCTATGGGCTCCACCTCTTCCTTGTTATGTGTCCTCGGGCCGGACATTCTGCTTCTCCCAGCCTCACTTTCCCTGACTGTAAAGTGATCATCACCTACTCCCAGGGTTGCCTTGAAGATGAAAAGAGGTAGTAGAGGCAAAAATCCCTACCTGCCTGTCCTGGCAGGCAGTAGCTATCCAGCAAATCAGTTGCTGTCTTCTTTCCTCTCTTTGATATTAAATCTAGAGGTTGCAAACTGGCAGCCACACTAGGCCTAATTTGGCCTCCATCTGTGTTTAAATCAAATTGTTTTTCAAACAATCTGAATTGATTGCCAACGTTTGATAACCCAGACAGCTTCATGTTAAAAATACGGATTTCTGACTTCTCTTGAAAAGTCAGAAGACGTGGCCCCCTGCAGGGCCATACCAGCGCACTTTGATGGGATGTGTGCTCTCCAACTCACCTCAGTCCCCACCGGGCTGCTGATGTTGCCTGCCTGGGTGGTGCCAGTGGGTGTCTGAGCTGGTTACCCCACCTTGACATGCATGCTGGGCATTCCTGGGGCCCCGGGGCACAATTCCGCCTCCTGCCCCGTCTTAACTCCTGTGCTGTCCCTCCCAGCCCCAGAGGTGGTGAAGAACGAACGGTACACATTCAGCCCGGACTGGTGGGCGCTAGGCTGCCTCCTGTACGAGATGATCGCAGGCCAGTCACCCTTCCAGCAGAGAAAAAAGAAGATCAAGCGGGAGGAGGTGGAGCGGCTGGTAAAGGAGGTGCCCGAGGAGTACTCAGAGCACTTTTCCCCGCAGGCCCGCTCGCTCTGTTCCCAGGTACAGCAGCCAGCAGGAGGCCCAACCGGCCAGGGCTGGGGCTGGGGGCGCCTCTCCCGGGGCTACCCTGACCACCCTGCCTTGCTGTAGCTCCTCTGCAAGGACCCTGCTGAGCGCCTGGGGTGTGGGGGGGGCGGTGCCCGCGAGGTGAAGGAGCACCCCCTCTTCAAGAAGCTGAACTTCAAGCGGCTGGGAGCCGGCATGCTAGAACCACCCTTCAAGCCTGATGTGAGTGCTGCCCCCTCTTGCCGAGGGCAGGGCCAAGCCCTGGCTGGGGGGCAGGGGTGAGCGGGAAGGGTTGGGGGCTCTTGGAGGATTGGTTGGGACACCCTCATTGCAAGTGTTAGAAAACTCAAGTGTGTTAACCAGCAAAACAGAATTCACCGGGCTCAGAAAAATGAAAAGCTGTGGGAGAGGCCTTGCTTTTGGCCCACCCGATCCAGGGCTCCAACAATGTTGCAGGAATTCCGTCTTCCTCTCTCTGACCACTACTGGTCAGTGTGCAGGCTTCTCTTTCAGGCAGCTGTCCCCAGGGTGTGGCAGGCCTACATCTTAACAGCTCAGCCACCCTAGAAGACAGAGAGTGCCTCTTGCCCAATAATTTCAAAAGAAGTCGGAAAAGGAAAAACAAGGCCTGAGGCTGATGCTCATTGCCTGATTGCCCAGAGGCCCCTCAGCAGCCACACCTGGATCCTATACCCACCTGAGCCACTGCCAGTGGTGGGAGATCGGTTTCCCAAAGGAAAACTAAGATGCCTTGCCAGCAGGGGAAAGGCCCATTGGGCTGGCAAAATATCTGCTGCCCACTACACCTGGCAACGCTGGCCTCCTGTCTGGGAGCAGGACGCTCCCCTCTGCAGAGTCTCACTCATTTACTGAGCATCTCAGTGGGTCAGGCATCCTCCTGGCAGAAACATCCTCGAGTCATCAAATTCTAAGTGGCAGAAGCCCAACTCAAACTTACGCCCAACATGGAGCTTATTGGTTCATTTGGCCAGAAAGTCCCAGAGTAGGGCCAATGTCAGGGTTTCATACCATGTTGTCAGGACTCCATCTCTTGGCTCTGCTGCAGCCTGTTGACTGTTCTCCCACTGACTTCAGGCTTCTCTGTATAAAGTCATAGGGAAGGTTCTGATTGGCCAAGATTAGATCACGTGCTTGCCCCCCCTCTCATGTGTAAAAGGACTGGGACCTGTGATTGACAGTTCACCAGGAACACGGGGGAGGAAGGTAGGTGATGGGCAGGCCAGGTTGGTGGCTGTCAACCATGCACGTGGTTGTTTACACATTCAACAAATATTCTGAGTGCCCATATGTACCAGACCTCAGAATTAATAGAGTCAACAGGACCCAGTCCTCCCTTCATGTTCTAGTGGGAAGACACAGCAAAATAAACCAGTAAGTGAAAAAAGAGTTGTGGGGAGGTGGGAGTATTTCTAGACAGGATGGTCTTTGAGGAGCTGTTGGTTAAGTAGAAGCCTAAAATACGTGAAGGACAGAGCTGTACCAGGATTTGGGGCATGAGCATTCCAGGGAGAAGGAGCAGCCAGGCATTAAGATCCTAGTACAGGGACCAGCCTTGAGAGGTGGAACAGCAGTGAAGGCCAGTGTAGCTGGCATGAGCATGTGCAGGGAACGTGGAGCAAGAATGTGAGGTGGGGGTGTGGGCCACAGAGCAGGGGAGCAGGATCGGGAGTGGGAGGCCACCTAGTGGGCTGCTGCCTCTGCAGAACTGCATCTTGTAGGTGGGTCTCACCAGCAACCCACGGTTTTAGCCTTGCTGTGGGCAGTAGAACTGAGAGCCTGACTTCCGGCAGCCTGCCTCAGGGCTGGCCCTGCCACTCGAGTTTACTCCTCCTTCCCTGCACACCAACCTTGAAAATCAGTGCCCTGGAGTTTAACTTTTTTTAGAAGCAGCAGATGAAAAATGTGCTTGATGATGATATAGTTTTTAACAGCTTTATTGAGTTCATATACCATACAACTCACTCCTTGAAAGGATATAATTAAATGGCTTTTAGCATAGTCAGGTTGTGCAACCATCACCGCAATCAATTTTAGAACGTTTTCATCACCCCTCCCCCCAAAGTACCCCATACTCATTAGCAGTCATTCCCCATTCTCCCCTCCCCTGGCCCTTGGCATCCACTCTTCGACCTTTTGTGTGTGTGTGTGTGTGTGTGCGTTGTGTCTTCGTTGCTGTGCGCGGGCTTTCTCTAGTTGCGACGAGCAGGGGCTACTCTTTGATGTGGTGCACGGGCTTCTCATTGCGGTGGCTTCTCTTGTTGCAGAGCACAGGCTCTAGGCATGCAGGCTTCAGTAGTTGTGGCTCACGGACTCTAGAGTGTAGTCTCAGTAGTTGTGGTGCATGGGCTTAGTTGTTTCACGGCGTGTGGGATCTTCCCGGAACAGGGCTCGAGCCCGTGTCCCCTGCATTGGCAGGCAGATTCTTAACTGCGGCGCCACCAGGGACATCCCTACTAATCTACTTTATGTCTCTCTATATTTGCCTATTCTGGACATTTCATATTAATGGGATTATATAATATGTGGTCCTTTGTGACTGGCTTTTTGCACTTTGCATACTGTTTTCAGGGTTCACCAATGTTGTAGCATTTATTGGTCCTGCATTCCTTTTTTATGACTGAATAATATTCCATTGTATGAATATGACACATTTTGTTTGTTCATCAGTTGATTGACATTAGGGTTGTTTCCACTTTGGGGCTATGATGAATAATGCTGTTTTGAGCATTCACATACAAGTTTTTGTGGGGACATATGTTTTCATTTCTCTGGGACATACACCTAGAAGTTGAATGCTGGCTCATATGGTAACGCTATGTTTAACCTTTTGGGGAACTGCCAGACTTTTCCAAAAAGCGGCTGTATGATTTTACATGATAATATTTTGACATCCTTAACAGTAGGACTTAGAAAAAAACGTAACGATGAAAAAAGAAGTGGCCTTCTGGAGTGAGGTGGGCTCCTGGCAGAGGGCTGGGGGCGCAGAGAGGTGGGAGGAATGTTCTAATCCTTTGGTTGGCTGTGAAGCAGAAGGGGATGGAATATGCCATTGGACATCCCAGGACAGAGGACCTATCAGCTCCAGGCCCCGCATAGAGTACCCAGCTGAGATTCAGTCTGCGCTGCCCTCACCAGTTGCACCTAGACAGCTGTATACAGGTGGAGGGGGGTGCCTGTTGCTGATTCCGTATGGCACTGTGGGGGCTGTTTGGCCACCGTGGGTCAGCTCTGCAGCCTTGTCAGGCAGTGAGCAGTGAGGGATAATGAGCCCCAGTTTAGAGGGGAACTTGGGCCTCAGAGAGAAGGGACTGCCATGCTCAGGAAGTGCATGGGGCACTTGTGTTTTGTTTTGTTTTGGAAGTGTAGTAGATTTACAATGTTGTGTATTAGTTTCTGGTGTACAGCAAAGTGATTCAGATATATATATGTACAGATGCATATATGTGTATATGTGTGTGTATACATATTCTTTTTCAGATTCTTTTCCATTGTAGTTTATTACAAGGGATTGAATATGGTTCCCCACGCTATACAGTAAGACTGTGATGTTTATCTATTTTATATATTGTAAAATATATCTGCTAATCCCAAACTCCTTATTTATCCTCCCCCCTTCCTCTTTGATAACCATGAGTTTGTTTTCTATGTCTGTGAGTCTGTTTCTGTTTTGTAAATAAGTTCATTTGTATCATTTTTTTAGATTCCACATATAAGTGATGTCATACATATAAGTGATGTCATGTTAAATATATTTGTCTTTTTTTTTTTTTTTTTTTGGCGGTACGCGGGCCTCTCACTGCTGTGGCCTCTCCCATTGTGGAGCACAGGCTCCGGACGCACAGGCTCAGCGGCCATGACTCACAGGCCCAGCCGCTCTGCGGCACGTGGGATCCTCCCGGACCGGGGCACGGACCCGTGTCCCCTGCATCGGCAGGCAGACTGTCAACCACTGAGCCACCAGGGAAGCCCAATATATTTGTCTTTGTACGACTTACTTCACTTGGTATGATAATCTCTGGGTCCATCCATGTTGCTGCACATGGCATTATTTCATTCTTTTTTATGTCTGAGTAATATTCCACTGTACATTATTTATATACATATGCAACATCTTCTTTACCCACTCATCTGTGGATGGACACTTAGGTTGCTTCCATGTCATGGCCATTGTTAATAGTGCTGCTGTAAACACTGGGGGCACCTGCAAACCAGGAAGCTGCAAGGGTCAGGGCAAACCCAGCCCCAGCTCAGGGTTGAGCTGCCCTCCTGTCGAGGAGGGGTGTGTGTGGTGTTCCTGTCTAACCACTGCCTCTGTCCCCCCAGCCCCAGGCCATTTACTGCAAGGATGTTCTGGATATCGAACAGTTCTCCACAGTTAAGGGTGTGGAGCTGGAAGCCACTGACCAGGACTTCTACCAGAAATTTGCCACGGGCAGTGTGTCCATCCCCTGGCAGAATGAGGTGGGGACCTGCCCAGCTGATGGGGTGGGCTCCAGAGGGGCACCCTTGGGGTCAGTACTCACAGCTACCTGTTCTGTGGCAGATGGTGGAGACCGAGTGCTTCCAGGAGCTGAATGTCTTCGGGCTGGATGGCTCGGTTCCCCCAGACCTGGACTGGAAGGGCCAGCCACCTGCACCCCCAAAGAAGGGACTGCTGCAGAGGCTCTTCAGTCGCCAGGTAACCCCCAGCAGTGTCCTACCTGGGTCCCCCACCTGGCTCCAGGGGACGGTGGGTGGGAGGCAGAGCCGGTGCCTGCATGCGCGGGGAGTAGGCATCCTCCAGCCATGTCAGCGGTGCCCAGGGTCTCTGGCCTCATTCCCGCCTGTCCCCCACCCCCGGCTGGGCTCACGGCCTCTTTTCTCTTTCCAGAGGTGAGCAGTGTGGGCTCCCCATGGGTTGGCCTTGCTGCCCGGCCTTGGGGAGCCACAGACAGCCCTTCCATGGCAGAGGCGAGATGTGGGCGAAAGAAGTCTGGTGCCCGCTCCCTACCTCCCCCTCCCCACTGCTTCCGTGCCCAGCACCTGCAAGCTGCTAGCCTTGCTTAGCCATCTGTCTCCCCATGCCCTGCCTCCACCGGCCCCAGGGGAGAGGGCCCTGGCAGAGCCTGGGATCCACCTGGTCCTCCTCACTTCAGCCTGTTGCCAGCAGCCTCTGCACTGATGTCCACACGTGTCTGGCCTGAGCTGCTGCTCTGGGCTCCTCGTGGGGAGCCCCCTCCTTGGAGCACGGAGCTCCTGGTCTGCCCTGGCAGGGCCGGCCCAGGTGACGGCCCTGGTAGCTAACTGCGCCTGCTCTGCCTCTCTCCCTCCGTGTCTTCCCCGCCCTCCAGGACTGCTGTGGGAACTGCAGCGACAGTGAGGAAGAGCTTCCCGCCCGCCTCGAGCTCCCCACCCGCCTCTAGCCCCCAACCTGAGGCCCCGCCGGGCGGTTGGCGGTAGCAGCTACTCCAAGCGCTGTTTACAGTTTTGCACAGTGGTCTTCCCCATTGTCCACTCAAGTTGTGGCCTGGGGAACACAGCCGGAGCTGTCCCCAGTGCCCTCTGCCCCTCAGCCCCTGGTCTGGCTGAGTTTGGCAAGGCCTGGACTGTCCCTGGGACAAAGGTGCGTCCCTTCAGCTCTTGTCTGTGGAGCTCGGGGCTTTCTGTATTTATGTCTTTGTACGAATGTATATAGCAACCAGAGTGTTCTTAAGACCCACGCTGGAGCCGGCAGAGGGGCTGCTGCCACACTCCAGGCACCTCAGGCCCAGCTCAGACGGGCGAGGTTGGGCCAGGCCAGGCCCCTGGGCCCCCAGCACTGTGCTTGCCACCGCCGACCTCCGAGTGAGACTCGTGCCTGCCCCTGCCGCCCTGGGCTTAGGCCGCCACCTCTGGGGCCCAATACTGTCCCTTCTCAGCACCTGTCAGAGCTGGATCTGGGACCTTTCTGTCCCCTAGGCCTGTGCCAAAGTGTGACCAGAGATTGGGCTGACCCTGGGACCCCTCAGTCCACTGCCCAGGCTGTCCCAGATGGGTCTGCCTCTGCCTTCCAGCTCCCAGGTCACCTCGTCCCTTGTGCTGGGCCCTGTCCTGAAGACACCTCGTGCAGAAACACCCCAGCCCAGGCCAGGGGAAGGGTAGGGGTGGGGGTGTCCCTGACCAACCCTCAAACATTCCAGACTCCCCTCATAACAGACACATGTGCCCAGCAATAATCCACCCCTCCCAGTGTGTGCCTGTGGTGTGTGTGTGTGTGTGTGTGTGTGAGAGAGAGAGAGAAGGGGGCAGGCGAGGCTGTGGGCCTGCACCCTAGGCCCCAGCCCTGGCCCCTCCCGGACTGTGATGGCCATCCTGGTCCCAGTGTTAGGGTAGCGTGGGATTACAGGGTCCCAGTTTTTCCATATTTAAAGCCAATTTTTATTACCCATTTTGTCCAATATAAGCTGCCACATGTCTCTGTGTGAATACAGTCCGAGCACAAACCTGGCCAGCTGCCCCTGCCTGCCTCTTTCTTGCCCCTGGTGGTCCAGGGGTCTTCCTGCTTCCCTGGCCCTGCTGGAAGTGGAAAGAGATTGGAAGTGGGGATAGTGGCGGCTGCCCTTCCAGCAAGGCCCAAGGGCCCCCAGGGCCGATCTTGGGGTAGCCTCTCCAGGCAGCCAGGCTTTGGTGGCCTCTGGGCCCAGCAGCTTCCTCAGCAGGTTGAGGCCTCAGAAAAGAAGCCTTGGGTCCCCGCTAGGTATGGGTTTGGCTCTGGAACCACTAGGGTGTGGGCCTGTGCTGGAGAGGTGGGCTCAGCTGGCAGTATCCCCTCCGAGGCCAAGGTGGCCTGGCTGCCGCTCGTGGGTTTGGAGCGGCCTGGGGAGTAAGGTGGGAGCTGCTGTTAGGAACACCTGCCCGGTCTGTCTTACCTGGACACCTGCCAGCTAGGAGCACCTGTCCAGTCTGTCTTACCTGGACACCTGCCAGTTAGGAGCACCTGCCCAGTCTGTCTTACCTGGACACCTGCTGTGTGATTTGCCCAGGGCCAGTACACATGTGTTAGAGCCATTCCTCTGCTTTGCCTTTGAAGCAGGAAATGTGGCTGGGCAGAGACAGACACTGGTGATGCTGGAAGTTAGGCTGTGGCAGAGGTGGGTGGAGACCAGCCATGTGGCCATCAGGGAAGATTCTCTGAAGGTAGCAGTTGAGCCAGGTCTTGAAGGAGACATTCACCTGGGGGACAGAGGAAGTTGGGGAGCATTCCACCTGTGCAGAGACTTGGGAGTGGCAGCCTGTTGACCACAAGTCTGTCCCAGACTTCACAAGTCTTTTCCTGGTCTGTAGCATCCCAGTGGCCCCAGCCCCCCAGGGATGCTCTGTAACCACCATAAGTGTTTGTTCCTTGCCTCTGGGCTGGGTACCCAGTGCCACAGAGGCCACATGAGCTTTGCAGTTGGATAGCTCTGGGTTCAAGTACCAGCCTGGCCACTTGCCAAGCTGCCTTTGCATAGGCCCTTCCCTCGTCTGGAAAGCTGGGTGTGATACCCATCGCCTCACTGGGCATCTATGAGAATCCAACTAAGTAGCCAGTCACCCCCTTGAGCCCCTGGGTCACTGGCAGGACTCTTGCCTGTTGGGGGTATGTGGGTGCTGGGGGTCAGGCTGATGGCTATCTTAAGGACAAGTCAAGGTTCCAAGTACCAACTTTGAAGGGGCCTCTGGTGGCGGCCTAGCTCTTGGTATGTGGAGTGCACACCGCTGCTTCTATTGACTTGAGGGAAATGGGGTAGGGAGAGGGCCTTACCTAGGTCTTCCAGCTGGTGAGCGGCCATTGCAGTTTGGAGAGGAAGCCAGCTGAAGATGAAGAAGCTGGAGGTGAGAGGTTGGGGCCTGAGGTGCTCCAGGCTTTCATGTGGGTGGTGGGGGGAGATAGGTATTAGTGTGCAGAAGCCACAGCCCAGCTCTGGGCAGGTGTGCGAGGGTAAATGAGTGCCAGGTAGCCGGGTGGGTCCAGACCTCCCACCAGACTCCCCTTAGGCTAGGTAGGAACTTCTTGGTTAGGGTTCAACCCACCCTAAAGTTCTTACCACAGTGGATGCTTGGCAGAGAAAACTCCCAGAATTCACTTCTTAACAAGCCTTGCCCAAGTTCACCTCCTCCATCCAGCCCTATGGTAAGAGCTGGGGGACCCAGATGGAAATGAGGCCCCTGCCAGCTTCGAGCTCTGTCTGGTAGGCAAGCAGACGTGGGGACAGTGGGACCCAGTGTGATCAGCACTGTAGCAGAGATGATGCTGGGACTGGGGGCCAACACCAAACAGGGGAGGCCCCTTGCCACAAAGGTGTCAAGTGGTACCCTCCAGGATACAGAATCAGATGTTCCCAGGGGAGGAGACGGATGGTCTAGCGCCTCTAGTGGTTTAGGATGGCTGAACGTGGGGTAGTGGCTGGAGCGGAGGTCAGCGAGACTCTGCCATCCTGGGCTTTGAAAGCTGTGTTAAGATGCGGGGTCTCATCTGGAGGGTGGGGCAGTCCTGAAGGGTTGTAGGTGGTTGTGTCAGGGTGTCTCCCTAGCATGTACAAAAGCACCCCATGTTTCCTTTGGGTAGACTCCCCTCAGTCCTTTTGGTTTATATGAGACTGGGCTTGCACCCCCTGCATACACATACACCCAGAGCATGTGACCCAGGTTGGGCTGTTAGGAATCTTTGGTTGCAAGTGACAGAGCTGTCCTATAGCTAACTTAGAAAGTGTTAAAGGGATATGGAGGGGCTTCCCTGGTGGTGCAGTGGTTAAGAATCCGCCTACCAATGCAGGAAACACGGATTCGAGCCCTGGTCTGGGAACATCCCACATGCCGCAGAGCAACTGAGCCTGTGCTCTAGAGCCCGCAAGCTACAACTACTGAGCCCGCGTGCCACAATTACTGAAGCCCGTGAGCCTAGAGCCCATGCTCCGCAGCAAGAGAAGCCACCACAATGAGAAGTTCATGCACCACAATGAAGAGTAGCCCACGCTCGCCTCAACTAGAGAAAAGCCCGCGCGCAGCAACGATGACCCAATGCAGCCAAAAGTTAATTAATTAAAAAAAAAAAGATATGGAGGAGCTGAGTGGGGAAGAATCAGAACTGAGGCAGCTCATCAAGGCACAACCTCCAGAAGCAATATGCTACAGCCATGTTTATGTCTCTGCACCACTGAGCTCCAGATCCAAGGAATCCAAATGACCAGGCTGGGAACCTGCCCACTGTACATCGGGGGCAACTAATGGGGTGAAATGAGTCCCCCAGTGAAATCAGGGTGCTCAAAGAAAAGGTAACATACTGGGTGGCTGAACACATATCCCTTCCCCCATACCTCGATTGGATCACCTATGGGCACTTGGCCAAAATGAATCCAAAAAGAACCTAGGGGGTTGCTAGAACTGTTGGGGAAGAATTGGGGTTCTCAGTTCCTCCGGGGATGGGTGACTTGTGCCTAGAGCTATGGGGTCATCCTCGCCACCATTTGGCGGCAAATTTGCTTGAAAATAATGCAAACAGAAGAGAACCGAGTGGAGAGAACAGATAAATGCCTCATTCCATTGCTGGAACACAATTGTGATCACAGCTAAAATCTACCCCTGGACTTCGCAGTTACATGTGCCAAATGCCTTTGAGCTCAAGCCTATTTGTTTTGAGGTTCTGTCACTTGGAACTCAAAATGCCCCAGCCAACATGATGGTGGAGGATGTTTTAGAAGACCACCCTAAGCATGGTGGAGAATTTGGACTGGAAACAAAGAACCCAATTAAGAGGCTGATGGACAGTCAGGTTCAGACTCAGCCTAGGTAGTGGGGCCCTCACTAGAGCTCACCTCTGTTCCCTGGGGATGAGCAGGGTCCATGAAAGCCAGGGCTATGGATCCAGCACTAGGTTTTCCCTGTGCTACTTCTTACTAGACATGTGATAGTGTGTGCTGGGAACACAGTGGGAAGGGCCGTGAGTTGGGAGTGGGCTATGTATTTGTGAGTTGGAGCCACATTGGGGTGCCTGCCTGCTCCAGCCCCTGCCCACTGCGTGTGTGCGGCGCCCGTCAGGATGTGGCCAGGGCCTGGACATGTGTGCGTTCTCCGGGTGGAGGTAGGTAGGTAGGTAGGTTCGTTCTCCATCTCAGCTCCTTGGCTGAGCATCCTGTGTGCTCAGCCGACGACGGTGTGCACCGGGTCTGCTAGCGTCTGCCGGGTCCGGACAGCCTGTTGCCAGGAGCTGTGCGGCGTGGCGTGGGCATTCCCTGTGCAGGGTGAACCCGGCGCCCTGCCTGCCGAGTCTCGGTGCGGCAGGTGGGTGCCGGGTCCTCAGCCTTTCGCTCCCGGGACAGCATCCTCGGCGGCGACTGACTGGGGGTGGGGGCCCTCTGCCGGCGGCCGCGCGCGCGCACGCCGGGCTCGGTACGCGCCGTGTACGCGCCCGTGCGCGCGCCCCGCGGCTCCAGCCCAGCTCTCGGAGCCGCCTTCGCTGCCACAGTCCGTTCCCTGGGGCCGCCGCCGCCTCCCCCGGGTCGCGGGCTCTGTCCGCGGGGCCCGTGCCGCTCGCCCCGAGCCAGGAGGACGAGCTCGAGGAGGATGCCTGGGCCCGTGAGTACCGCGGTGGCGGGCCGGTCGGGTCCGGAGCGCGGGCGGAAGATGATCCCGGGGCTAAGCCCCTCCCCGCGGGCGGCTCCGCGCCCTGGCCCCGGGTCGCCGCCCCGGACCCCCGCCCCGGCCGGCCCCTCCCCCAGCCCACACCGGAGGAAGGGAGGGAGGCAGGGAGAGAGAGGGAAGGCGCCAGTGAGCCAAGAAGCGGGAGCAGGGCGCAAGCCGCCGCCGGTTCGCTTGGAAACGGTTGCCACAGCAACCGGGTTGCGCTCCCCGGCAACGCGGCTGCAGGGCGGCGACCCCCTATCCCCGCCCCCACGAGGGGCCGAAGCCCCGGGGGACTCTCCCTCTCACGGTGGGGGGAACTTCGACCCTCTGGCCCGTCTGGGTGTTCCTGCCTCCACAGCCGTCGAGGGTGGGGGTGGGGGGCGAGCGGCCCCGTGGGCAGGAGCTGGCTCCCACGTGGCTGCAGTCGTCGCAGCAGGGCTCCTGGGGTGGCAGCAAACGTGGGGGCGGGCCAGCCCCTGGGCCAGCCACGGGAGGAGGAGGCATGGGTCCGGGGTCTGTGCCCGTCATCCCAAACCCAAACCCCACCACCACCACCCCCCGCCAGCGAAATGGCCTGACCCGAGTTGGGTGCCCCAAAGGTGATGGTCCCTACCAGGGGAGATGAAAGACGCTCGCATCCCTCCTCCTCACGGCCAGAGCATGTGCCAAACCGTGGCTTGGGCCCGCGGTGGGTCTCTGCTCCTCTTCTCAAGCCACCATTCTCCGGGAAGGGGTGGAAGGAGCGTGGGCAGTAGCAGAGGAAAGGACACTGCTGACCCAGGGAAGCTGAATCCCAGGCCAAATAGAAGCACCCGACCCCCTGTCTGGATCACAAGTGTCCCTTTCTTGTCTGAGCACAAAGCCCAGACTGTGCTGGGTGGCATGCAGGTTGGCCGGCAGGCAGGCCAGCGCCACATGGAGATGTCCTATCTTCCAGGGGAGCTCCTCTGAGAGAATGGCCGCTGAGTCAGAGGAAATGACCTCTGGCTCCCCTCCCAACCTCCCCTCAGTGGATAGCTTGCTGGGGGAGAGAAATGGCCCTCCTGCCATCTCTCCCGGGCCTGACTCAGCAGATGCCAGCCCCAACCGCAGGCCTTGGACCCAACATCCCAGTGACCACAACCACCCTTGGGTTTCCTTTCCCATCCAGGGAGGTCTCCTGGGTACCAGAGGTGACCATTACCTGGGCATGTGAGGCCTTGACATAGATGCCCTTAGATGGGTGGTATCCTAAGTCAGGCCTGAGTCTCCCACAGGCAGGAGTGCCTTTGGAATTACTCACAGGCTCCTTTCATTCTGTTCCTGCTGTGTGAGACCTGTGCTGAGCACTCTGCATCCATGATCTCCTAGTCCTTACAACATTGTGCAAGGTAAGTTTATTATCCCCATTTTAGAGATGATGACTCCAAGGCTCAGGGAGGTAAAATGACTTGCCCAAGGTTGCACAACTAATAAGTGGTGGAGCTAGGTTTCCAGTGCAGGTTTCTCTGCTGGCATGGCGCCTCTTTGCTATGGTATTGCTACATACTATCTCTTGTGAGCCAGGCAGAAAAGAACTGTAGAGCCTTCTAGAGGAGCATTCTTAACCTTCTTCTGCATTCCTCCAGTGAGGAAATTCCCTATGTCTTTTAGGCCTTGGCACACCTTTCCTTCTTCCAGCAAAATCAGCCAGATTCTTGCCCCCAGATGCTCTGTAGGACCGTGCTATGGCTGGGTTGCCTCCTTTCCTCCCCCCTTCCATTTTCTCTCTCTGAGGGAAGCTGAGCAGTGAGGGCTACCTCAGTCCCTTGGGAAACCCCCAAGGCCCTATTCCTTGGTTTGTGGGCTCTGTGGCCTGGTCAGCTTGCAGCCCTGGCTGTAGCAGAAGGAATTTAGCAATGATGGGCCCATGCACTGCTGGCCCCTGTGGGTGCTCAGTCTAGCTCAGGGGTTAGAAACCCAAATGCCTCCAAGGCCCAGGTGGACTAGGGCACTAATCAGCTGCAGTCTGTGTCACCATCTGAGAATGTGGACTTGGTATGACAAGGTTGTCCAGTTTTCAAGTTGACCCAGAAATGTATGTAAAATCTCCTGGTTTTTAAATCTTGGCAACTAATCATATTTTTAAAAAATGATTATGGGCCAACAAAACATGTCCATGAACTGTGTCAAGGCTGAGAGTCACAAGGCTGAGATCTCTAGTCCAAGGGAAAGTGATGGCAATTTTTGCTAGACCATCTCCAGGCTTGTGTAGATGTAGTTCCATGGGCCAGTTTCCACAGTTGAGCCTCTTGAGGCTGCAAGGTGCTGGCATTTGGTTTGTCAAGTGCAGCTGTATATGCTGGTGTATTTTCACATCCCCCATCAGTTCTGCTCCTACCTTGGCACTGCCAGGCAGGTCTCATCGTCTCTGTCATACAGGTGAAGAAACTTCAGCTCAGGCGTGGGAATAGCTGGGATGGGATTACACAGCCTGGGCAGGGTATAAGCAGGATTTGAACCCAGGGCTCCCTGCTCAGTGCTCTGCGTGTTCACCAGGCTGCCCCTCAAAAGAGGGTACAATCACCTCCGCTCCCCCCCCCCACAACCCCCGAGGTGTGGCCAACTCCCTTGGAGGGGCAGATCTGAGTACAGTAGACACCAACCCACTAGGGCCCCAATCTCTGTTGTCCTGTTTGCAGTTTCGCAAGCCCTGGGTTCCTGGCATTGTGCTGAGGTTGGATCACAGAGATGCTGCCTGCAGGTGAGGGTGTCAAGCCAGTACCTTGGCCTCGCTGGAAATGAGGTTCTGGCCAGCTCCGCGCCTGGCCGACTGTGGCAGCTGGGACAGTTGCCATCATCTCTCTCTGGTTTCAGTTCATTTGTCTTGGTGTGGGAGGAGTGTAAAAATGTCACCAATGCCTCCCTAAAATGGCCTTCCTGCCAGGACAGTGGGCTTTACAGTCCCCTGGATTTCATAAGCCCACAGGCTATGTGGGCCTGTACTGGCCCCAGCTCCCTCCCTGCCTGTAGAGTGGGGATGGCAGCAGCTCCCTCCTCGCTGAGGTAATGAATCTAGAGAGGTTAGCAGGGGGCTTGGCACGTGCAGGGCACGCAGGACAGGTGAGCGGTCACCTTTCCTACCCCACCCTCATTCCACACACCATACTCTCCTCCTTCTCTCCTCTGTCCCCCGGCCTGAATGCCTATTCCTTCACTTGACCAGCAACTCTGGTGTCACATCCACGGCTTCCCCTTGTGACCCAGAGCCCCTGTTGCCTGGGATTCCTTCTTTCCACTCCAGAGCCCCTGGTACACATCTCCACGTAGACTTTTCCTTTTATTCACATAGACGTATGCATCCTCAGCTTGCTTACAAACCTCCCTGTGAGGGCTGAGAGCTGCTTTCTCAATGACATTTTGGTGAATGGCCAACATTTCCCAGGAATGAACTAGATGCAGACCTAGCTCTTGAGGTATTCCTTGTCAGACAGCTAAAAGACCAAACAGGTAACTGGACACCTCCAGTTACTCCTTCAACAAGTGGTTTTTGAGCTACCGTATGCCAGATGATCAAGGCAGATGCAGCCCTCGTGTTGGACACAGGCCACTACAGAACACTGTGATTGATATCGTTGGACTTCTCATCCAGCCCTGCAGGGTGAGGTAGCTGGAGGCTGACACGTCCAGGGAGGTAACAGGTGAGGCTGAGGAGCACGCGCTGGGGCGAGAGCAGCGAGGCTGTGTAGCAGCTGGGTTCAGGAGCAGGCCAGGGGGAAATGGACAGTGTGGAGAGTGGCAGGCCAGGCAGAAGCACAGCGTGGAAGTAGAGAGAGTGGTGGCAAGCACGGTAATGGGGGCCCAGGTGAGAGATGACAGTGACCTGACCCAGCCAGCTGCGGGGGGGGACAAAAGGAAGTGGACAGATGAAGACACACTATACTGAGGGTTAAAAACAACAGGATTTGGCAGATGGTGAAAACGGTGGGCCCTTTGCTGAGATAAAAGAGCCAGCAGCAGATCTTTGGGGTCTAAGGTTAGGGGGCCGGGGTTCTCCATACAGAGGAGTAATGTGGGAGGTGCCCACAGCAGTGCACCAGGCCCTAGAGTAAGAGATCTGTGTGACCTTGGGGGTCATTTAATCTCTCTGAGCCAAGTGTTCTCATCTGTCAAATGGGCAGAATGCTCACCTAGTTTATGGGGTGACTGAGAACTCTCTGTGGCATCCAGCCCGTGGGCACACACCTCTGCACCCCCAGCTCTGAAACTGTGGACAGCAGTGCTCATGTTTGTTGGGCATCTCCAAGCCCTTTGTATGGATTAGCTCACTCTTCTCCACGGCCACTGACGAGGAAACTGAGACAACATGTCACCCTCCAGCTCTCACTCCCATCCCCTGCTGTGCACCCAGTGAGTGTGTGGCCTAAGAAAACCCTACAAAGTGATATACTCACAAACTCCACAAATAAACCAAGATGGAATCCTGAAAAACGTCCAAATAACCCGCAAAAAGGTAAGAAAAGAGAATAAGGAAACAAACAGAAAACAAATCATAAAACGGCAGACTTAAGGATGAATCTGGCCAAAGGCTCCGCTCCCAGCACACAGTTGGAGTTGGTATTTACTAGGGACCAGGCATGCGTCTGAAGGGGATGGGGAAGGTGAGTGGCTGTGAGCAAGAGGCAGGGTCTGAGTTTGAAGGGCGCCCCAGACCCGGACAGGAGCATGCACAGGTGTGAAGGGATAAAGGAACAGCCCTTTGGAAAGGCTTTGAGAAGCTTGGCTTGGTCAGGAAGAGCACTTGGAAAAGCCTGAATTAATTCCTTGACATTTATATATTGGGCAACTACTGTGGGTTAGATGAGATATTACTGAGCAACTCCTATGGACCAGCCCTGTGTGGGGGGGGGTCAGAGGGCCAGCTCAGCTGTGAGACCTTAAGCAGACTTCCTCTCTCAGACCCACAGAGGCCAAGTCTGTAAAATTCAGCAATAGTTCCTGCCTCTCAGCTGGAGTTTAGCTAAATTAGAAATAAAAATACCCACCAAGGTTTGTCTACTGTGTGTCAGGCCTTGTTCTGGGCCCCTTCCACACAGAATCTTATGTGATCTTCAACACTGCCTTCTCACTGGGGGTCATGCCCACTTGATAGATGAGACAGGCTGAGAGGCGACAGTGGCACCCAGTGGGTCTTGGGTGTGGCCTGTCCCAATCCTCCTAATGCCCAGCGAGCTGAGCTGGACCCCTCAGGGCACAGTCCCTGTCCTTTGTTCCGTGTTAACCCTAGAGCTGCCATTCCATCTCTCCTTCACCCTGTAGCCTTTCCCACTGTTGGGCTGAGGACTGGTTGCCAGAAGCACCAAGTTTTGGTGGGAAGGAGTAGGAAGGCGCGTTTTGGCTACAGGCTGGCCAGCCTGGCCAGTGTCCCCACGACTGCCAAATCTCCTGTACTGAGTGCTCACGTGCATTTATTTACATCTCACTCATCACTTAGGGGAAAGTGTTTCAACACAGACTTTGGATTCACACTCAGGCTAAATCCTAGCTCTTCCCCTTATTAGCTGTGTGACCCAGGGCAAGTCACTTCCTTCTCTAAGACTGTCTCATCCATCAAATGGGCATGACCCCCAGTGAGAAGGTGGTGTTGAAGATTGCATTAGATTACTCTGCATGGAAGGGGCCTAGAATGAGGCTTCACACAGTAGACAATCCTTGGCAGGTATTTTTATTTCTAATTCCGCTAAACTCCATCACCTCCAGCCCCAGAAGTGCTTTCCTGACCCAGAGCTGTTCCTACTTTGCAGGCCAAGGAGCCCCCTAGTTAGGGCCAGCTTCCTCAGAGCACTCCTGAAAATTCCTGTGGGCTCAGGAAAAGGAGAATAACAGATTTAATTAACTCCCAGTGACTGGCAGCATCGTGTTTTTATCTGGGCTGCGTCACCATGGCAGCCTCATGGTGGGGTTGTCGAGGGGGCGGGTGGAGCTATTGTTCCTGCCATTGTGTGTTCTGGAACACAGGCCCAGGAGAAAGGGACTGGCACGGGCACCAATGGCACATGGCACAAAGCAGTCACGGAGTCAGAAAGGAGCCATCTGGGGGAGAAGTGTGGGGTGGCCTGTGTGGCCTGGCTTCCCCCCAGCTTGCTCTCAGACCAGTCTAAGTCAACTTAATGTGGGGTCCCCAGCTTGGGGCTCAGGCTCACTGTGGCCCCCAGAGCTGAATGCATGTGTGCCTTGGTTGGGCATGCTGAGGATGGGGGGTCCATGGGGCTCCTGGAAGAGACCCACAAAGTAGCTCAAGCAGCAGCACTTTCCCACCCCAGGCTAGGGTTTTGTGGCCAGGCTTGGGTTCAAATTATGGAACCGTCAACTGCCATCCACACAGCTAATTGTGTAAAATCTGTAAAACAGGAATAATTTGTTACCCCAAAGGGTTGTATGTGAAAGCCCCTGGGTATAAGGCAGTCAGGAAGGGGTCATTCCTGTTCTGAGGGAGTGGTGAACAGTCGCCTGTCCCTCCTCAGTTAGGGCTCCCTCCTACATACCTCTTAGGATGCAAGGTTCCCCTCTCAACCCTGGCTGTGGAGAGGAAATGGAACTAGAGGTGCCCATCTGGAGTGATGTGGAACCAGGTGGTACCGATTACTTGAGCTAATTTTCCTACCCTCTGCAGAGAGGGAAAGGAATTGGGGGAAGAGACATGGCGGCCTGGAGCTAGAAGGGCAGGGCCAAGTGGGGCTGCGCATGGGTAGGAGGCTGAGGAAGCGGAGACGGAGCTGGGATTCAGCGAGCGGAGGCGCCTAGAGTAAAGGAAAAGAGGGAACGGCCCACGCTCGGCGGCGCGTTGGGCTCAGACAAAGGCTGGTAGCACGCAGTAGCCGCGGGAACCAGCCGCCCGATCGCCCCCTACAAGAGCTGAGACAAGCAGGAAGCCGCGGTGCGGTCCGGAATGTTACACGCTTTGGACATCCAGGGTTGGGAGCGGATACAAGGCCTAGGGCGCCAGGGGCTGCCAGGTGTGTATGCATAGGGCTGAAGCTGGGCACCGGCGGGCTGCTTGTGGGGCCTAGGAGGTGGACCACCTTTTCTCCGCCGCAAAACAACTGCGTCATGGCTCCCCTTCGGCGCCCTGGGAGTCTGCCTATGGGCCTCTCGAGCCCTTTCGGAGCTGGGGTACCCTGCACCCCGGGGATGCGGATGGCGAATCTCCGTTCGCACTGAGGTCGAACCTGGCATTCGCGCGCCCCCTGCTGGCCTGCCTGGAGTCACCTCGGCTGGGAGGCGGCGGCGGCCGGGTCTCAGATACGGGAAAGCCCTACGGGGGAAACCTCTGAGCGTGACGTCATCCAGGTGACGTCACCGGGCCCCCGCGGAGTGCGGAGGTTCCGTAGAGGAGGCTTCCCCGGGATTGCGCAGGGCACCGGCGCGGGCAGGGAAGTCGTCCGGGGCTACAGCACGCCTTCACCGCGCCCTGTGTCTGTCCCACAGGTCCCGCGCGGCCCCGGGTGAGGCCCGCCAGCGTGCCTGTCGGCGCCATGGGAAGGAGCGGGCGCCGCTGCTGCTGCCCCCTGCGTGCGCGCGCACGACTTGAACCCAGCTGCGGGCAGCCCCCGGCCGCGGGTCCCCGAGTGACGCTGGAGGCATCTGGGAGCTTGGCGCGGGCCCGGGGCCACGTCGAGGAGCCCATTGTCCAGTGAAACAGCCGAGGACCCGCCGCCCGCGCCGCCGCCATGGTTATGTCCCAGGGCACCTACACGTTCCTCACGTGCTTTGCCGGTTTCTGGCTCATCTGGGGTCTCATCGTCCTACTCTGCTGCTTCTGCAGCTTCCTGCGCCGCCGCCTCAAACGGCGCCAGGAGGAGCGGCTGCGTGAGCAGAATCTGCGCGCGCTTGAGCTGGAGCCCCTTGAGCTCGAGGGCAGCCAGGCCGGGAGCCCCCCCGGCCTGGCGCCCCCGCCACCACCTCACCGCGGCCGTCTCGAGGCGCCGGCGCACGCCCACCAGCACGTGCACGTGCACCCGATGCTGCACCACGGGCCCGCGCAGCCGCACGCGCACCCGCACGCACACCACCACGCGCTTCCGCACCCACCGCCGCAGCACCTATCAGTACCGCCGCGGCCGTGGAGCTACCCGCGCCAAGGTAAGTACCGACCTCCACCAGAGGGCAGCCTGGGTCACTAGGGTGGGCGAGGCCTCGTCAGGGGGCGGGCTCGCTGCTTACCCGCGGGGCTTCCACAGGACAGCCTCCTTGAGAAGCTAGGAGGAGGGAGCGGGCTGGGTCTGGGGTTGGCGGCTGGCCAAGGCCTCTGCGGGAGGCTGAGGACGGAGAGCCTCACGTCCTCGGACCGCTTCCCACTTCGCAGCGGAATCGGACACGTCCAAGCCACCGTGCTACGAAGAGGCGGTGCTGATGGCCGAGCCGCCGCCGCCCTACAGCGAGGTGCTCACGGACACGCGCGGCCTGTATCGGAAGATTGTCACGCCCTTTCTGAGCCGCCGCGACAGCGCGGAGAAACAGGAGCAGCCGCCGCCCAGCTACAAGCCGCTCTTCCTGGACCGGGGCTACACGTCGGCGCTGCACCTGCCCAGTGCCCCGCGGCCCGCGCCGCCCTGCCCTGCGCTCTGCCTGCAGGCGGACCGCAGCCGTCGGGTCTTCCCCAGCTGGACCGACTCAGAGCTCAGCAGCCGAGAGCCACTGGAGCACGGAGCTTGGCGCCTGCCGGTCTCCATCCCCTTGTTCGGGAGGACTACAGCCGTATAGAGGGCGCCCGGCGTCCCGGGCCCCACCCGCGGACTCCTGGCCTGATTGCGGGGCTTTTTAAACGCTTCCCTTGGACTGCGGAGGTGGGGGTGGGGGGCGGGGCGGGAGGGAGGGATTTCTTACCCCGTTTGTTACATTTTGAGGATAATAAAGGTGTGTGATCTGGTTTGGTACAAGCGGAGGGGGCACCCACTGCTTGCACCCAAGGTTCTGGCGGCCAGGTGTGCCCGGCCTTATCGGGACCGAACCTTGTTGCGCCTTTCAGCTACAAACCGGCCTGAGGGTGTAGAACTAAACCTGAGGTCTGCCTGCTTCAAACCACTGGTCGGTTCCCCAGGGAGCCTCATACCCCACCTTCCTTGCCCTTGAGGTCTTGGCGAGGGCGCCCCCTGCTGCCTTGGAAGTGGGAAGAGTTGGGAATGGGGTCGTGGCAGGCAGTCCACCCCAGATCAGCCCCTGGAGGCCCGGAGCAGCAGGCCCAAAGGGATCTGGATTTCTTTATTAACAGACATGAGCACGACCTGTTACAGAAGTTTGTGCTTTCCAAAAAACAGTTACTGAACGTGAAAAAGGAACCCAAGCAAAGAGGGAGGAGATGGAAAGGGGCCACCCATAGCCCTGACCTGAATCACGCCTAGGGCCTCCAGCCTGGGACCTGCCCAGCAGGAGGGGGCAGGAAAGGGCCAGGAAGCTGAGAGGCCCCAGCTGGGCCTGCTACTTCCTTCGGACCAGGTTGGGAGGGGTCAAGAGAAGGGGGGAGGGGGGCGGGTCCCAGGGAACCAGAGCCCACGAGCCATTTATTGCCATGTTTTAAAATTCGTGCAAAATATCTGAAGCCCTGGACAGAGAATACAAAGTGATATTTTTCCAAGAAACAGAAAACTAGGAAAAGGGGGGGGGGGAACATTTTCCCACCAGAACTTCCCCCCACGCCAGGCCCCAAGCAGGGTGAGGCCTCCACCCCGGCCAGCTGAGTGAGCAGGGAGGACTAAGAGCTACAATCTGGACCGGGTGGGAAGGGGGTGGAATTTGCAACAGCATCTCAACTACCAACGGGAGGAAAACCAGTCAACTGTACAAGTCTCCTATCAACTTTAAAAAAGAGAGAAAAGCTGTAAAAGTAGGGCCCTGTGGGTAGGGAAGCGGCCAAGTCCCCGGCCAGGGCCGGAATCCAGAGTGGGTGCCAGGCGGAGCTGCTGCAAGTGCAGGCACTGCGGGCCGTCTGGCCAGAGGCCAGCGCAGGTGGGCGGCCTTGGCGAGGGCAGCCTGAGGGCAAGCATCACCGCTAGTCGCCACCCTCGAAGCCCTCCTCCTCTTCTGGTACCGGGTCTGCATCCCAGCAGGTGATGTCGATTTCTATGGTGTAGGGAAGGGAGGGGAGTTAAGGAGATGGCCCAGCAGATCCATGCCTGTGTCCCTCCCAACCCTGGGGAGCTGTGCCAGCTGTGTGTGGGGGGGAGGGGGGGCGCTGCCTGTCCACACTTGAACACAGCACCGCCACCCAAATTCTTCTCCATCACCCATCCCAGTACTACCTGGAGGCTTGTTGTAGAACATAGGAGGTGGAGCCTTTGCACACAGCTCTTCCGATTGGGCAAACTCCTCCTCCTGTGATTGGCTGAAATACCCCTCACTGGCCTGTAGGAGAAAAGGTCCATGTCACTGGGTCCCACCCAGCAGGACTAGGGCTGACCTACCAGGCCTGAGCACGTTTCCCCTGCAACCAGCGATTCTATCAGCGGTTGCCAGGCAAACACAGATGCCCGCCTTGGGAATAAAAGCAGAGCTGGCCCAGGGAGGGGGAATGAAATACAGCTTCCCCCCCACCCCCGAACAATGTGGGTCACAGAGAAAGGGGGCAGGGTACTGCTGCAAGCCTAAGGAAGGCAGGGTCAGCCCCCTGCTCCAGCCCTGACCACTTCCCCTCCCATTAGGCAGCCCCAGCCCCACCTGGGTCCCCTCCTTCTGGGTGGTCTCGCCATTGGTCAGCAGCTGGGGCTCTGGCTCCAGCTCCGGCTCCGGCTCCTGATCCAGCTCCTCTAGAGCTGAGGGCAGAGTTGGAGCCTGGGGGGCAGCCAGGGGCTCCCCTTCTACTTCCTCCCCTGGGTCACAGAAGGTGGCTGGTGGCTCAGGCAGCTCATCAAAATTGAGAAGGTTGGCACTGCCTTCACCAGCCGGCGGCAGTGGCTCCTGAGCCACCTCGTCCAGCAGGGGCACTTCTGCCAGAGTGACTTCGGCACCTGAGGGTGGTGTGGGGGCCCTAGGCTCAGCCTGGGGTACGGAGGCCCCTTCCCCATTGCCAGGCCATAGGTCAATGAGGCTGGCAGTGGCAGGGGTGACGGTGTTGGCAACACTGGTGTCAGCAGCGGCAGCGTCGGTTTCAATGGCATCAGCTGCTGGGGTGTCAGCTGCAGAGGCTCCAGCCATGGCAGGCTCTAGAGAGGCAGCCAGGACTGCCTCCTCTGTAGACGCCATGAACATCAAGTCCTCTGTGGGGCTGCCTTGGCCCTGGGGAGGCTCTGGTGCCTGAGGGGACTCCTCCAGGGGGCTGGCCCAGGCCTGAGGGTCTGCTGCTCTGGCTTCCTTGCTGGTCTCTTCACTATCCAGGCTGGGGCTGGGTTCCTGGGTCTCTGTCAAAGCACAGATGGAGGAGACATGTGATCAGCTCCCAGGAAAGGATGCAGGCCCTGGGCAGGCACCCTACAGTACCCTGCCCACCCACTGAGGAGTCCAGGAAAGAAGGCCTCCACTAAGACTTCCATGCAGAGTGCCTTCTAGCACCCACTGGTCCCCACTGCCCCTTTACCTAGTGTCTTTCAACCTCTCAGCAGCCCTGGGAGGAAGGCGCAATCCCCACTCCAGGGAGACACTGAGGTTCAGAGAGGGCAGGTCTGACCAGGGCTCCTCGCTGCCCCAGCCACTTCCAGGGCAGTACAGTCTGGCCCAGATCCCTGGGGGGTTGTTACCATGGCCATTTGGCGTTCCCAGCCCAGGGGCTAGGGTCGTTCACACACCTTGGGCTGCTGGGGGTGGTGGTGGCAGTGGTGGAGGCTGCGAGGACGTGACCTCATCCAGGGCCCGCTCGATCTGCTCAGTGACAGGGGTAGAGGCCATGCTGGAGTCAGATGGGCTCCGGGCAGGGATGGGGGTAGGCACCATCCTCCGGTGGCTGTCCAGGTGGCTGCCTGTGGAACAAAAACCCCTAGGCTGGTCAGTAAGGGCCAGGGAGCCAGGTGGAACCAGGATTGTCCACCTTGGGGCCTGACCAGCCCCTCCTCTCTAGAGTCTGGGTCGGGGCTGGGAGCTCCCCAGGCCCCCCAGGGGCCAGACCACAGCTCCAGACCCTATAAGCCAGGCCCCTAAGGGCCAGTGTCCCTTCAGGGCCAGGGGAAAGAGGCAGGCGGTACCTGCTCTGGGGACAAACACCAGAGGTCAGCAGTCAGGCTGGGGGAGTGAGGGCAGGGGGGCTGCTGGGAAGCGGGGGGCCCTCCTTACCCCCCCCACGGAGGCCTGGGGTCTGCTACCTACATGGGAGGGAGGAAGAGAGGTTTGGGGTGCGGTGACAGGTGATATAGGGAAAGGGAGTCCGTGGAGGGGAGGAGGAGGAAGAGGAGGAGGAGGAAGGCCCACTGTCCGATGCCTTTATGAAAGGGCAGTACGGACGACCTGCCAAGAGAGACAGACAGAGAGAGAGACAGAGGACAAGAGAGGGTCAGTCTCCCCCACCCCCACCCCGAGGCCTCATCCACCCCCAAGCTGGCCCTGGATGTCCAAGCTGCCTTCAGCCAGGGCGCACATTCAGCCAAGCTGGGCCAGAGCCTCAAGCCAACAGATGACTCCACCACACCAGCCACACACAGCAAAGAGCCTGATACGCCACAGTGCAACCAGCCTCAGGGCAGCCCACGCCTCGGAACAGCCTGCCCCACCCCTCGGATCAGCCTGCCCCACCCCTGGAACCCTAGCCCAGAGCCAAGCACACAGAAGGGGCAAACAGACCAGCAGACAGGGAGCGGAAGGGGGCTTCAAGGAGAGGTGGAAGCTGCACAGGGAGAATCCAAACAGGGAACCCTGGGTACAGGCTCCAGGCTGCTCAAACTCAGGACCAGGGAAAGAGCCCACTCCCCATGCACCCACAGGCCTTCAGATAAGACCTAGTTCAACCCCAGCAGGGCTACTCCTTGCAGCCAGGGGGATGCCTTAGCCCTTGTGTGAAATGCCCAGATGGCTCGAGCACAGCCCATTGCTCAGCCCAGGCCCAACACTGACCCTGCCCGAGCCCTTCTCAGCCCTGCCACCTGGAGGTGGCGGGTGGAAGCACACTCAATGACTGGCCTTGCCTTCTCCAAGGGGTCCTTGGGCAAGGTTTCCCTTCCAAGAAAGGTCCCAAAGAGGCTCAAGGCCAAAACCTGAGGAGTGGGGACTGGGTGGGGGTGGGAGCTGGGACTACCTGGTCGGTGGTTGAAGGGTGAGGGCACATCACAGCTGCCTGCGGAGGCCGATGCAACTCTTTCCTGCTGCTTAAAGAACTCCCGTGGGTTATCAGGTCGCTGGGCAATAATGGCTGCTGCCTCCTGGGGGCACATGGAAAGGGTCAGGCCAGGCGGGGCCCGACTGAGGCAGCCCTACCAAACTCAGATGTCTGGTCCCCCTGGCTCTCACCTCTACCTCTGATTCTGACTTCTTCATCTGGGTCTCTTCCTCCTCATCCCGCTGGTCACCCTGGAAACCAAAAGGGAAAGTGTTCTGAGCACCCCACTCCCACAAGAGCTCTTGGCTTTCTTACAGCCCCTATGTTTCCTCCACTATCTGGAACCACTTTCACGACCCAGTCACACAGCACCTTCTATCTGCAAGGTCCTCAGCCACCTCATCTCCAGTCCAGACAGGCCCCTGGGCACCCCAGGACACCCAGGAGCACTCCCTGATTTGCAGCTAACTTTTCTCGAACCTCCTACCCCAGCACCTAGCCAACCACACCTCCATCACTGCTGCGTGGATCTTGGTATCACGACTGAGGTTTCTTCATTAGTCCCCTGCCTCCTTGTTCTCTTTCCCCCCATTTCTTCTCTACAGACCTGAAAGGATCTTTTCAAAATGTTAATTAGTCGCCATCACTTAAAAATCAGGTTTTCTTACTGAGATCAGGGTCTCCAGTTTCTCTTGAAATGCCAGAAGCCCTGGCAACACAGGCCAGCGTGTCCCAAAGCAGCCATCGACTAGAGCTGCACTGTAGCAGCCCACAGGGTGTGTGTTGTCCAGTTCACCACAGTCCCCACCACTCCCTACTGCCCTTCACATGCCCACTTCACTCGCTGTTTTGAGATTGCAACCACAGGAATAAAGGTAGGTGGGGCCCCTTTGCTTGGCCCATGTTCCCTTCTCCCTGCCTGATCTAGTCCATCACCTCTCACAACGCTCCCCTCCCACCCTGACTCGCCCACACCCTGTGAGATGTAGGCATAAAGTCCTCAGCATGATGTAGTCGCAGTTCCTGGAACATGCATACAACTTCCCACCTCCGTGCCTTGGCATGGGAGACGAATCTCTCTCCCCAAGTACCCGACCCCCACCCCAGGTCCAGCTCTTCCTGCTTCCGGCCTCAGCTTGGGCACTGCCTCCTTGGGAAGGGGTCCCTGGCCCATTCAGGTCATTTCCTTCCCTGGGTCCCCATGAGGTGTTCCAGGCATACACCATAGATTACACTGCGTCATAATTTCCTGTTTCTGGATCATCTCCCCACCCTCTGTGTGTAATACAGGATAAGAACTCACTTATGTGTGTGAGTGGCCAGCCCAAGGTTCAGTTCATACCTGTTTCCTCAGTTGAACTCATCACACCAAAAGCCTCAAGAGGGTTGTCACCCCAACTGCCACTTTGTGTCTTCCAGAATGAAGTCTAAACTCCTCCTCTGACCTTGCTCTCTCCTCCCAAATTTCCCAGCGGGCTCCAGTCATTGGGGAAGGCTCCTTGCCTTCCCCCCAAAATGTACATCCCACCAGCCTTTGCTGTTACGCTGCCCCTGCCTAGTATAACCTTGCTAGGTTCCTCTGCCTTGTTCAAAAAAAGGACCAGAGGCAGCTTACCACAAAAACCTTAACTACATAACACTGTGAAAAAAACACTGAAACAAATTAGAGCTTGGGGTTGGAGAGAGACATCAATGCACTAACCATAAAGGTCAATAGCATTGCTATGCCTGAGCATCTTCAGATAAATGGAAGCTCCCCGGCATCCCAGGCAAAAAGGGAACTCACATAAGGAATGCAATTCTTATCAGAAGAGAGAAAGCAGAATAGCTCCTTAAGCCAATATAAAGCACTTCTAAATTCCAAAGTTTCTCATGTGGGAATTCCCTCAGAGGACCTGAAGTTGCAGGGTAACCACAGTGACCTGCTAAAACACCTACTGTCACTGTCACATGAGCCACACTTGAAGGGCCAGATGAGACTATAAAATAATGATGTGACACTGTAAGCCTTTGCCTGAAACACTGGTAATTGGTGAAGATGAGCAATCAGTTCAGTGGGTTCACTATACTATTCTTTCTACTTTTGTGTACGTATGTGAAATTTTCCATAAAAATAAGCTTTTTCGAAAAGAAATTGCTCTGAATGGATGAACAAAATCTGGTATACATATACAGTGGAATATTAACAGCTTTCAAAAGAAAAGACATTCTGACACATGGATAAACCTTGAAGATGTTATGCTAAATGAAATAAGCCAGTCACAAAAGGTAAAATAACGGTGTGATTCCATTCATACAAGGTACTTTGAGTAGTCACATTCTTAAACACAGAAAGCAGAAAGCAGTTGCCAGGGGCTGGGGGAGGGGGCAGTGGGGAGTTAGTGTTTAATGGGTACAGAGATTCAGTATGGGAAGATGAAGAAAATTCCGGAGATAAACAGTGGTGATGGCTGTACAATATAAATACACTTAACACCACGGAACTGTACACTGAAAAATGGTAAAGATGGTACGTTTTATGTTATGTACACTTTGCCACAATTAAAAATAAACTAATTAATCAATTAATTGTAAAAAAGCCTTGTTCATCTTGTTCTCCACCATGTTTCTCACACTGGCACATGGCAGGTGGCAAGGGTTTGCTGAATGAATGAGGCTGCAGCTTACTAACCACACGTCCTCTCCACCCCCAGGGGCTAACGTGAGTGGAATGACCTATGACAGCCATTAATGCCAGTGCCGGCAGGGCTGTCCTGCCAGCTCCCTCCCAGCCTCCTGTGGGTGTGACCTTGGAGTCTGTCTGCGTCCCCATGGCCCAACGGCTACCCAACACAGTCCCAGTCCAGATGACTACTGCCCACCTCCTGTCCTAAACTCTACCATGCTCAGCTTTGAATGATCTTAACTATTTCTCAAGTATAAAATTCAATTCAAAGCATGAAGATTTGACTCCACTGTGATTTTGAAGGGGTCAATCATGATGACCCTATGGGCCATCCCAGTGTTTGGAGGTTCAGCCAGCACCCCTGGAACAAGTACCTGTTCTCAAAGAGACACTACACACACTTGTATGTAGATGCTCAGAACTCCAGCCCAGATCCATTCAATGGCTCTGCAGTATTCTTGCCGTGGGGACCAGGCCTCGAGCCCCATATAAGTGCAGGAAGCATGTCTAATCCACCTCGAGCCCCTCAGGCCCTGCTGGGCGGGGGCAGGAGGAGCCTGGTCAGTGAGGGTCTGGGTCAAGGTAGATTTTCTCTTTCGGTCTAGAGTATTAGCTTCTCCAAGGAGGTCTCTTTCCACAGCCAGGGAACAGAGCCTCACATGATCGGGTACCAGGCCTGACACTGCATGCTACCCCATGCCCATGCAGCGGTACCCAGAATGCCCAGCACTGTCCCCAAGACACTTACTCCCCCCGCAAGAGGCGCAGGAACACGAGGACCATCCTCGCTTCCCTGGGCAGGAGACAGGAACCCCGACTAAGAACTTACAAAGATAGACTGCTCCTTCAACCGCCTCTTGGCCTCCTCTGCTTCTAAAGTCTGTTGTTTCCTCCTGGAATGAGAGGTGCAGGCAAGCCTTCAGGATGGGCCCACGTGGGGCCCACGGCCCAGCACCCCGGGGGCGGGGCGGGGCGCACCTGTGCTCCTCGATCTGCTGCTCCCGCTCCCGGTAGCGCCGCTCCCGCTCCTCCTGCTCCTGCCGCTCCTGCTCCATCCGCTCTTGCTCAAACCGGAGTCTCTCATCCAGAGCCTTCTTCCGCTCCTCCTCCTTCCTCAGCTCTTCCTCCTTCTGCAGCACCCCGTGCCAAGGCAGTGCAGGCCCTGAGCCTGGGGCCCGCCCCAGCCCTCCAGCCCATCCCCAACCCAGGGTTCTGAGAACTCAGGGGCTCGCTCTTTCAGTAGGGGAAGCACGTAGGATGGCCCATGCTGTGCAAGCGAGGCCCTTAGGGAGAGAAGGCAGAGCTACCCCATGGGGTTAGGACAGGGAGTGGCAGCTCAGCCTGCAGGCCGGGGTCAGGGTCCACACCTTGGCCTGCTCCCAGAACTGCTCGCGGTTAATCCGCTTCATCTCCACAGCTGCGTCGGTCTTCTGATAGGTGGTGCCCTGCAGAGTCAAGCGGCCTGGCGTGAGCGCAGCCCACAGGCCGAGTGCTCAGGAGCCCCCACACGCAAAGGGTGAGGACTGAGAGGAACCGGACGGCGGAGCCCTGGGCAGGGCCAGCCTGCCCGGGGCGCACACTGACCACCGGCTCGGCGTTCTCATCCTCACGCAGCCGCAGTCGGTGCAGCACGGGGCTGGAAAGCCGTGCCAGCCCGTTGGAGAGCCGCTGCCCGATGGCGCCCGCATCTATGTCTTCCACACTGCTGGCGTTCACGATCACATCGACGCCCTGCAGCAGGAAGAAGGCGTGTTCAGGCGGCAGGGCTCCCTCCCATCACCGCCCCCATAAGCCCTGACCCTGCTCGCACCTGGAAGAACTCGGCCACCTTAGCCACGTGGCTGGCACAAGCACATTTGCGGGCATCAGGCACATCTTCGCCAACCTGCAAAGTACCCAGCGAAAGGGGGTGTCGGGAAAGGACAAGAGTTGGCGGCAGGCTGAGGCCCAGGGCTCTCTTCCCGGGACTAGTGGGGTTCTCTCCAGCAGTGTCAGTGAGTGGAGTGGGATGGAGGATAACCGTTCTTGGGCCTTCGGCTCCCTTCCCCAGCCCATAGCTGCATACCCAGTTGATGAGCACGTATTTCGGCAGAGCAGCCTGGGAGTCCTTGACGCTGCAGAAGCCATACATCACCTTCTGGTTCTCAAAGTGGCCAGAGAGCTCCTGCAAGCCCCCATCTGGGGGAATCAGGAGGGTGTCAGGCGCCATCTCCTGAATCCCTCCCCCACAAAGGGCCTGGAACCCAAAGCAAAGACTCTTCTTGTGGGCTCTGCAGGCACCGCCAGAGATCTGGAAGTCCCAGAGTTCTGTGTTGGTGTGAAAGAGGCAGCAGGCAGGTGTGAGCTTTGCCTCTGAATCCCCCAGGACCTTGGGGAAGAACTGAGGAAGTGTTCTTCACACATCAAGTCTCACACGGGGCTGGCACCCACTGAGGTAAAATAAAACCTTTTAGGGCTCTCAAGAAAGTGGGGTGATGTGGGCCATCCCTGCCAGGCCCATTCCCGTCTAGCTGTGTGACTTCGGGCAAGTCACTCTCCCTCTCTGAGGCTCAGTCTTCTCATAATCAAACAGGAAACAAGTCTCCCTCCCTCCCCACCCTGGGGATCTTAGGGATAACCACAGGAAGGACACTTGGCCAGACAAGTGTGGGTCTGCTGGATGAAGGCAGCGAGGTGGCCTGGAGCCAAGCGGGTGGGGAAGAAAACAACCGGAGGGGCGAGCGGAGAGGAAGGCAAAGGAATGGCTGGAATTCTTACCTCCTGACGCTGCAAGCTTGAGGTCATCTGAGCCATCCTCATATGTGTACAGAGCCCTGGGGAGAGGGAGGGGTGGCTGGGAGAACTGGCAGGGCCCAGGCAGCCAATTTTGGGTGGAGACGGCTCTCGGGGAGAGGAGGGATACAGAGGGGGCAGGACAGGAGGGGGGTTCCAGCCCAGCACTTAAGCCTTGTCACCATGACAACAATGGCTAAGCACCATTTCAGGCTGGAACCCAGTGGGGGACAGTCTGGGATCTGATGGAGGGAGGCCTGGGTCAGGTGGGGAGCAGGCAGTGGGGAAGAAATCGCTGCCCAGTCGCTTGCTTCCAGTGAGCCAGTGTGTTGCGTCCTCGGAGCCCTGGCCCTAGCAGCCTGCAACTCAGCCAGCGGTGTGAGATGGAGATTCCAAGGCGACGGTTCCTTGGTTACCGTTCCCTGGCTACCGCTCCTCATCCCCATTGGCCGTTGCCAGGAACCTACCTGGCGCGTGCCTCGGTACCCACTGCCCCTCCCCCCACACCGAGGGGGATGGGGAGAGAGAACCTGGTGCTGTTCAGCTCTGGGCATCCCCTGGTAACTATGGCAACCCAGCAATTGGCACGCGACTGGCCCACCCCAGCTGCATTCTCCTGAACACAAAGGACCCCAAGGGGACACGCCCTCAGTCTCAATCTCAGTCTCTCTGAAATGGGGATGAGGTCACCATGGTCACTCCTGCCTGGACTCTGGCCCCTGGGTGAATGTGCTCTCCCGGCCTTCCAGCCCTAGGCCTCCTCCGCCCTAGCTGAGGCTCTGGCCTCTTGGGACTGCTGGCCTTGCCTTCCCTCTCAGCTTTGGCAGAAAGCTGACCTAGCAGCCTTCCTCCTTCCTCCTCCTCCCTAGCTTTTTCTTCACAGGTAGCAGTGGCACAGCATCCATTTCACAGAAGGGAAGACAGAGATAGCTCCTCCCCAGGACCCACTTGGAGGACAGGCTTGGGGCCAGAAATAAAGGTCATGTACCAGAGGTGCAGGAGGCTCAGCCCCTCCCCCAAGCTCCCCTTTCCTTACTGCCAAGGTAGGGGGCTAGGAGGGGAGGAAGCAGGAGCACCAGGGAGATGCAGAAGAGAAAGCGAGCAGGGAGAGGAGGCAGACAGAGAAGACAAGAGAAGGGAGGGAAGTGAAGGGATGAAGAGAAAATGAAGGAGCAAGGGAAATGGGAGGGAAGGAAAGAGGGAGGAGAGAAGAGGGAGGAAGGGAGAGAGGGAGGAGGGTGGAGGGCGGAGCAAGGAGGGAGCAGGGAGGGCCTGGTCCAGGCCCAGCCCCATGAGGTCAGCACAAGTCACTGCCAGAGCCAAATGGGCCCCCAGCCCCCTGCTTCTCGGGATCCCTCCCTCCTGAAAGGGACACAGGTGGGCTGTGGGGCCGGGAGCTCCTGGTCCAACTGTTGCCCAGGCTACAGTCCTGGCAGCTGCTTCTCAACACAGCTGTCCCACCACCTGTCTGGCTGCCCTAAACCCACCACTGGGAACAAAAGGCCCTTAGAGAAGCAGGGTCTTCCCTTCTCCATTCCACAGATGAGAAACTGAGGCAGAACTCCAAGACCCTGGTTCCCAGACACTGCTCTGGCCATCACACCTCCCTGGGGTGACTTGTCAGCCTCTCCTAGGCTCTCTGAGGGACCCTGGCTCCTCCCAGGAACCTGCCCCTTCCATTCTTTACTCCTTGCCTACCCACCTGCAGCCACCTTTCCTGCTGCAGCCCTGGCCCTTACCTGGTGGAAACCATAGCTAAGTTCAAAGGTTTCAGCAGGCCTTCAACCCTGAGCTCCGCCCACCTGCCTTTCCAGCCAGACCTCCGTATCCATACCATACACTCGGGTCACATTGGATGGCTCCCTGATTCCCAGCACAGTTCTGGATATTTCCCAACCTGGAGCCTCTGCATATGTGGTTCCCTTCACAGGGAGGCCAGACCTGTTTCTCCACCCATGCCCATCCCTGACTGAAATCTCTCAGGGACCCAATGCCAGCTCCCATGAAGCCCTGCCCTGCGCTGCACCTCCCCAAAGTGCTTACCACACTCCAGCAGGGACAGGAAGAGGCACCTGAGCCTGCCCCAGATCTCACTAGACCACCAGTGCTTCTCAAACACATTCGAGGTGGCCTGAGCCTTGGGTGGGTGGGAGCTGGTGAAACTGCAAGGAATCAGGATGGAGGGGGGCAGGAATCTACACCACCTCCAACCCCTGGAGACAGACACTGTCCTGAACTATAAGCTTCGTGAAGGTGGGACCATCTCGGCCAGAGAAAGTGGACTGGTGTGAGGTGGGAGCTGAATGTAGCAGCTCCAGGGAGATCCTGGGGTCAGCTGAGGATGGGGGGCTCAGGGCAGGTGGATTCTTCAGGACAATCACACTCTCAGGATATCAGAACTGGAAGGGCCTTGGGTATCCCAGGTATGGTTGAGCCCAATCCCCTTTTCCTCTTTTCAAGAGGACCAGAGAGGAGCAGAGACTTGGTGTGGCTATGTATAGCGAGTCGGATCACATCCAGGACAACACTAGTTCTTTTCACTACACAGTCTGACTTCCTGGGTCCCCTGCTGCCAGCATCAGGGCAGCGGTCCATTTCAGAGTGAGCCACCTAGGAGTGAACTCCCCCACCCCTACTCCCCACTCAGAGGCAAGGTAAGGGAGGGAAGTGCCAAGCCCCGTTTGCCCAGACAGCAATTTTACCCAAGACGCCCTCCTCCAGCCTCTGAGTACAGGGTCTGCCCCTGAGTCTTGAGACTCCACTGTACCCCTGGTTCTGTGCTAGGTGCTGGGGACCCTGATGTCCCCTTCTGCAGGTTGATCCTCACATCCTTTCTACCAAATGTTTATCTGGGCCCTTGGGAGTAAGCAAATGTATGTATGTATGACGGTGCATGTGTACATCTGTGTGTGTCCCACACACAACGCAGATTGGGGTGGGGGAGGGGTGAGGCACGCCAGTGATGAATAACTCACTTTGGCCACATGGATGCTGCTGGGTGGTGGGAGCCCAGGCCTCTGCTGAGCAGGATGTGGGCCAGCAGTGGCTGTGGGAGCTCTGCCTTTGGGAAGGTAGGGGTAAACGGGGTGGTGGCAGGCAGCACCCCCGGACTGGAGGGCAAGGGTTCCAAGGTGGGCTGTGCCTCTCTCCAGGCATGGCCCATATCCCAAGGCCAGCTCCTCCACCAGGCCAAGCCGGCCACTTGCCCTGAACTCCTCCCATGATCTCAGTCCCCATGGGGCAGGGCTGGGACAACGGATGGGCCGCTTGCCCGCTTAGCCTGTGCTGGCCTCTCCTATGACTGACCCGCAGGACACGAGAGCTTGCTTGTCTCCCGCGTCCATCCCTCCAGGCCTGGCCGCCCGCCAGTGCTGCAGTACTGTGGCATGGATGCCTGGCCATCTTGTCCCCTCCTCCAGCCCCCAGGTCAGTGTCCTCCCAGCATGAGGGTGAGGCCATCCCAAGTGAGGTCCCTCAGACCTGCCTTCACTTTGTGTTTCCTGCCTGCCAAGGGGAGAAGAGCCCTAGGGAACAGAATGGGCATCTGCCCCAGGAGAAGAGTATCTTGGGAGGATGATGATTCCTGAATGGGGCAGTGTGAAACCCCCTGGCTTTCCTGCCACCCTGGGGACTCCAGTCCCAGAGCAGGTGGTCCAACCCCTCCCACAGCCTAGGGGGAGACAACAGCTGGGGAGGGAGGAGAGGGCAGCCCAGCTCCTCCCCCACAGAGGAGCTGAGAGCCCCTTGCCCCTGGGCCACCGGGCTAGGGGCTCAGTGGATCCACTCACCCCCTCATCCTTCTCTGGGAACTCCCTGCAGAGTGGTGCGCCTGGGGGCTTCCTCCCAGGGACCCCACCTGGCTCCCTAGGCAGGCAGTTCAGTTCCTTTGGCATGTCCCAGCCCAGCTGCCTACTCCCTGCAATCCCCTTGGCATCGAGGAGAGCACTTATCCTTGCCTCCTCCTCGACCCCTCAGGGGAACAGGAGTCACTTGGCGGTGGCCCTGTGGCAATGAACGTCTTTCCATCACACCCCAACTCCGAGAGGCCCCCCGGTGGGCGGGGCGCCCCGGCCCCCAGCCCGGTCTGCTCCTCCCCCGCCCTAGCTTTCCTTTGTGCTGTGGCCGGGGCCGGGTTCGGCCGGGTAGGCTGCGCTGGCTCTGCTAGCTCGGTCCCTGCCCCGTTCTCGCCCGCTCAAAGGTGGCAAAGGTGCCCTTGGCCGCCCATGCACACCTGTCCGCCCGGCCCGAGGCAAAGGGGAGGGGGCGGGCGATGGGCTTCCACAAGGCCGGGAGGCCCCGGGCCACACATCTGGACCCTGCGTCTCTCCAGCCCGCGTCCGGCCACCGTTCCCACCGCGCGGCTGGGGCCGCCTCCGGGCGCTTGGGGCCCGCCGGTGCCCCGCCTGGCCCGGCCCGGCCCCTCCCCCGGCGCGCACAAAAGCAGCCCCTCCCTGGCCCTCCCGGGCCGCTGCACCATTTCGGGGTCTCCCCCTCCCTCCCGGCTGCTGGGCGACTGGGCCGGGTGGAAACAAAGGCGCGGCAGCGCGGGGACAAAGGGGCTGGGGGGCGGGGGCGGGGGCTCACCAGTCGGCCGCGCTCTCCTCCCGAATCACCTCCTCGTACGCCGCCAGCAGCTCCAGGCGGTGGCCGCTGAAGCTGACGCCGGCCATGCTGCGGGCCGGACCGAGGCCGAACGGACAGACGCACGGACGGACGGAGAAGGAGGGAGGGAAAGAGGGAGTCGCCGCGCCGCCGCCGCCTCGGAGCCTCTGCAGCGTTGCGAGCCGAGCGAGCCAGCGGCCGGGGGAGGGGAGCCGGCCGGCGGGGGGCGGGGGGCGCTGGCTCCGCCCGGCTCGCTCACTCCGCGCGCTCGGTCCTAGCGCCGCCCCGACCCGGCCGGGGGGAGGCCCGCCCCCCCTTCCCGGCCTGCCCCGGGGCGCCCCCACGCCCCTCGCCGTCAGTCCCTGCACCCCGCGCCCGGGCGGGTATACCCATCTGCACGGGTCCATTCTTCCCGTGTCCCAAATTCTCACCTGTGGTGTCCCCAGCCACAAACCTAGCCCCGTCCCCACCTCTCCAATCCCTATCCAGGCCCAGCTTCATCCCTCTCCTTCCCAGCTCCCGGTCCCAATCCCAAATCCACTCCATTCCAATCCGGCCCAGCCCCACTCCGTCCTTAATTTATCTCCACCCAGCTTCACCCCTATCACTGGTCCATCCCAACCTCCAGCCCCAACCCAATTCCCGTGCCAGCCACCCCTGGCCCATCTGCAGCCCATCCCCACCTCTGAAAGGCCCATTCCTAGTCCATCCCCATCACTGTCCACTGCTGTCTTCATCTCCAAATCCAGCCCATTCCTTTCCCCTCCCAGCTCCAGCCCCACTCCCAACCCCATGCTTAGCACACACCCACTACCCATTCATCAGACCCCATCCCTAGCTGCACCCTCCTCTTTCCAACCTACCCTATTCCCATTCTGATCCCTGTTCCCAACCACACCCCTCCATCCCTGCCTCCTAGACCATTCTCAGCTCCTTACCCCAACATTGCCAACCTCTACCCCATCCCTGCCCTACCCTATGCTGAGCACCCCTCCCTTACCAGCTGCCCCCTGAGTCCTCTCAGGTGGGGCTAGACTAGGAGATCCTTTGCCTTCTCTCCCAAGCCTCAGGCCTCCCAGAGGAATCTAACCCCAGACTCTCAGGGCAGGGCTCCTCCAAGGACACTCCAGGGCCAGCTTCCTGGCACCTTAATTTCCCAAAGCTCTGAACACAGAAAACACTGGGGCCTAAGAGGAGTCCCTCGAGGGGAAGTGGACACCACTGCCAGGGCCTCCTGGAGCATCTCTGCTCCTGTCTGAGCTGGAATCCTGAAACCCTCTGCAGCTCTCAGAAGCCTTTACCACCACCTACAAAGCCTCCCACCCCTGTCTTCCCAGAGGAGGTGACAGAACCTGAGCAAACTTTACCTGGTCCAATCTGGGAGGTGGTGGGGCTGGGCCTCTGAGTTCTGAGTTGGGTAACCAGCTGGGCCAAGAGGAGGAGAGCAGTGTGTGCACTGATCTCCAGCAGTGGGTCCCAGCACTTTGGGGTGGGAAGAACCTCTTAAAACTCAATACATTTCATGGGAACTCTCTGCGTCCACTATGCCCATGGACCCCTGGTTTCTCCACGGCCCCCACTTGGAGCAAGTCCCAGGCAGAGTCAGTAGGATTTCCGGGGAGGGAGGAAGACCCCACAGCAGGGCTGAGGGGTGCCTGGGAGCGGTAGGTAGAGGGATCTCCAGCCTCGTCCCTTCCTGCTTCCTTTGACTTTTCCCAGCCCAGAATGCCTTTCATCTCCCCATCCCGAAGCCCCCTCCCCAGCCTCCTGCTCACTCAATTTCACATCCAAAAAACAGAAGCCCTACCTGCATGCTCTCCCTTCCTCAAATTCCTACTTCCCCCCAGCCACCTACAAACTCCAGCCACACCCACTCTTACCTCTTTGCCATCTATATTTTTAAACAAACTTAATTTTAGAACAGTTTGAAATTCACAGAAAAATTACAAAGATAGTACAGAGTCCCCATATGCCCCATGCCCAGTTTTCTCTATTTTCAGGGGAGCAAGAAGTTTCCCTGCTCACCCTCCTTGGAGCCTACCCTTCACCCCTCCACATCATTATCATCCTATAATTTGTACATCTGTAGTCTGTCTCCTTCCCGCATTTCCCTGGCACTGCTCTGGCCAAGGTCACCAGAGACCACTAAATTGCCAAGTTCAGTGGCCCTGTTGTAGTCCTCAGTTTCCTCAACCGGTGGGAGCAGGGTGACCAATGATCACTACCTCTTCTGCAAATCTGCCTCCCATCAGCTACCTGCTGCCCCTGAAACCCACACACTCAGCCTTGGTGGGTGGGTGCTGGGTGCCTCCTTGGAGGCCCTCCCACCAGGCTTTCATGTCTACCACTCCCAGCACTGATCACCCTTCAAGTCTCTCCCACTCCTAGATCTCCAGCTCCTCCCTGCCCCTCACCCCCTCAGCACTGGGAGCCTAGTCCAATGGCTTCTGGGTCCCCAGAGTGGAAAAGCCAAGAAAGAGAGAGGATTCAGATCCAGAAGCTGGTCACTTGCTGTGTGACCTTGAGGAAAATGCTTTCCCTCTCTGAGTTTCCTCTTTGACAACATGTTGTGAGGATAAGATATGACTGGATGAAGGCTTAGGAAGCAAGAACCTCTTCCCCTTCCTCCTTGCAGCCCCGCCCTCCCACGCCCACCTTCCTGCTCTGCACTCCCCCACACCTCTCAGAGAAGGCTTCAAGGCTGACATGTAGGTTTCAGGACTTTTTCAGCACCAGCTGGTGGAGCCTTCTCTGCCCTCACCCTCCCTCTGCAAGTTCCTACCAAGCACACCTTCAGAATTTGCCCTCTCATCATTACAATGCTCCCAGCACTTTCCAGGTCTTGCCCCTGGCATGGGGCCAGCCACTTTCACCACTTAGCTCTGCTCCTGAGCTGCACAGACTACCGTGTGACTTTAGACTCTGCTTGGCCTTTCTTGTCTCACTATAAAATGGGGATGATAATGATGGTACCCACCTCATAAGGTCTGTTTGAGGAGGTTTTTTTTTTAATTTGTTTATTTTATTTATTTATTTTTGGATGTGCTGGGTCTTTGTTGCTGCGCATGGGCTTTCTCTAGTTGCGGTGAGCGGGGTGGGGGGGCTACTCTTTGTTGCAGTGCGCGGGCTTCTCATTGTGGTGGCTTCTCTCATTGTGGAGCACGGGCTCTAGGCGTGCGAGCTTCAGTAGTTGTGGCACACAGGCTCAGTAGTTGTGGCTCACGGGCTCTAGAGTGCAGATTCAGTAGTTGTGGAGTATGGGCTTAGTTGCTCCGTGGCATGTGGGATCGTCCCAGACCGGGGCTCGAACCCATGTCCCTGCATTGGCAGGTGGATTCTCAACCACTGCGCCACCAGGGAAGACCCTGTTTGAGGATTTTTAAAAAGTATCTAGAAAATGCTTAAAATGGCAACTGCACATAGTAGGTGCTATTGACACGTTGGCCATTATTACTATTTCACGGCTGGGAAAACCGAGGTTCAGAGAGGGGCAGTTACTCGCCCTGTAATACACAGCTGGTGAGTGGCAAAATCTGTATGGGAACCCCAGTCTGTCCTGCATCATTTCAGCATAGCACACACCCTCCCTGCTTCCCCTTCTAGCACCCCCATTTTTGCATCCAGGGGCTGGCCTGGAATTTGGTAGTAGCTCCTGAGGCTACAGCTGTGGGGTCTAGGGAAGGAGTCAGGGGGCAGGGATCCTAGGCGTGGAGAGCAGGATGTCTGCCCAGTGCAGTGGATGTCCATGGTCAGGCATCCCTGCCCGTCTTCCAGTTGATTTTCCACTGCAGGCTCCAGAGGGGAGCATGTGATTCAGGCCAGTGGGTCAGAACCAGTGACTGCTTCAGGAATGGACACATGACCCAAGTCAGTCCAATGGGAGCCAGCCCTGAGCTGGCCCCACTGGATGTGGGCCTGGAGCTGGCTGAGGGGCGTCTTTGCTAATAATGGGGAGAGTTGCCTAAGAATAAAGCCAGCACGGAGAAAAGCAGAACTGAGAAATGGAGGTGGGGGGAGATCTGGGGGTGGGGGGTGCGGACAGCGACCCGGGGGCTCAGAGACTCCTGATATACATCCATGGGTACTGGATCCTGCTATGTCTGAAGCCATTAACCTTTTAAGTTAAATGAGACAGATTATCCCTTTTTTTTTTTTTCTTTGACAGGCGAACATAGAAGTACAGAAAAGAGAGAAAGAAGGTAAAGAATTCCAGCATTGAGTCCTCTTAATAACGTGTCTCTTTATAATCATTGGGCTATCCCTGTTTTTGCTTAAACTAGTTTGAAATGCAGCTGAGGGTCCTTCCTAGTTGACCTAGTCTCCAAGTAGTAGTCATTTTTGTCAGTGGCAAGGGACATGGGTGAAAGCTGAGTTGACCTTCTACTGCTCCCGGGCCCTGAGTGGGAGAACCTAGGCTGGTCTTGGGACTCTCCCTGGCCACTCTGTAGTGACCCCACTGCACAGTCTCCCAGGGCTGACCCCAGCCTCCTGAGTTCTCCGCAGGCTCCCAGCAAGCTTCTTCTTGCCCCACCATAGCTCCTGGAACCCTAGGGTCACCCCCACATGCCCTACCCTGCTCCACTTTAGGTCCCAGTTGGGGAGGAGCCCTTCCTCCACTCTCAGGTTTGGCTTTGGACTCAGGCCAACTCAGGTTCGAATCCCAGCCCTGGCTGCTGCCCCTGTGTGCCATGGGGCAGGGGCCTTTAGCCCGTAGCCTCAGCTCCCTTCCTATAGCAGGACTCTGTGTACCCTGTGAGTGTTCCAAGGCCCAGGTGGGGCCCAGCACCAAGAAGGCAGCACCAGAATCATCAGTTCCTGCCTGTGTACCCTGTACTCCACCACCTGTCTCCCTGCTGACTTCCAATGAGCTCAAGCTGCTTAGGGCTGGAAAATGCCCCTCCCTGGCCTGCTGTCTCTCCAGTTGCCCACTCAGCCCCCCGCCAAGGGCTCTGCCCTCTCGGCTGGGGGGACTGCACTCTCCAAGGGTGCTAATGGCCTCCCATGCCCGGTACAAAGACATTTCCCAGTACCCTTGGCCTCCACCTGCATAGCCTCACACCCAAGCTTGAGAACACCGTGATCCCTGCAGTTCTGTGTTGGGGAGGGCGGGTGCTTGGAGGTGCCGTGGGGGAGCACCTTGGCCTTTGATCCATGGAGCAGCAGACCCGGGCCATTCAGGCTGGGTGGCTCTGGACAGGTCACTTTCCCTCTCTGAGGGAAAAGTCCCTCAGATGTTCAGGTCCCTCATCTGAACATCTTTAATGATATCTCTCTTAAGCATGTTTTGATGATTAAATGACATCTAAGAGATTGCTCTGTGGTTCCGGCAGAGAGAGAGGTGGCTGTTCAGAGCAGGTGCCCATGCTTGTTTTTACTTCCATCCAGACCAGCTCTGCTTTCCTGAGGTTCAGTCCCCAGCTCTCTGCTCTTTGCTCTACTCTCCCTTTACATCTGCCCTCCAATTTCTTCAACCACCTTCCCTTGGCAGGAGCCTCCAAGCTGCCTCCTCCACCCCTCTTGGCTACTCAGCTGACCACGACTGCTAGTGGTCCTCTGGGCCCACCACAGCCAAGCCTCTTAAGACAGCCGTCTACACTCTCATCTACACCCTCCCCCTTGATCTTCCAACCCTGGCATCGGCCCCAGCTCTCTGCTAAACTGATCTGGCAAACTTCACCCTGTTGCAAAAGGCCATGGGGACTCCTCGGCCTTACCTGCCTGGTTGACACTCTTGGCGACTTCTGGAAACACTCCTTTCCCGCCTGGGCTTCCCTGCCTCAAGCTCCCTCCCTCCAGAGGCTGTGGTCCTCCACTTCTGGCAGCTGCTTCTGCTTTCTCTGCCCTGTGCTGTGATGTTGCTACTCCCCCATCTCTCATATCTTCTCTATGCTGCGGCCCTGGCCATCCTCACACTGGATTTGGTCCACGTTTTTTTTTTTTTATAGGATTTTAAAAAAATCTAACTTAGTTGCCAACATTGAAAAACCAAATTTCACATAGAAGTCTGAATCTCTGGACGCTGTTGGTAAACTGGCAGATCTGGCTACAGCTCAGCATTCCCACAGGGCTGCCCCCAAAAGGCCCCCCACAGACGGCTTCCAGCAGCACTCACCATCCACTCCTCTCCATGGAAACCAAGGATGGACTGAGAGAGCTTCATGGTTCAAGAGAAGTGGGAGGGAGTATATTTCTTTGTGGAAGTGAAAGATACTCTGCATTTAATATGCCAAGGATGTCTAGGGACTTCCCTGGTGGTCCAGTGGTAAAGAATCCGCCTTCTAATGCAGGGGACATGGGTTTGATCCCTGGTCAGGGAACTAAAATCCCACATGCCACGGGGCAACTAAGCCTGAGTGCCACAACTACTGAGCTCACGTGCCTCAACGAGAGAGCCCGTGTGCCGCAAACTACAGAGCCCACGCGCCCTGGAGCCCGCGTGCCACAACTAGAGAGAGAAAACCTGCACGCCACAACTAGAGAGAAGTCCGTGCGCCACAACGAAGAGCCCACGCCGCAATGAAAGATCCCGCATGCCTCAATGAAGACCCTGCATGCCTCAACTAAAGACCCGACGCAGCCAAAAAAAATAAAATAAATATTTTTAAAAAGGCAACAAGAAATTCTTAAAAAAAAATAAGCCAGGGATAACTATGTTGAAAGAAAATGACATCTTACCTGCCTTACTCCTGTTGTGACCTGCCTGGGCGCCTCTCTGGGCATCAAAGACAAGTATCTGTGATAACTACCCCAAACTCACTCCCAAATTGAATCCAAGGTGAATCTAGACTTGAATATTCTGCTGCTCCCTGAATTGGTCTCCTAAATGTCCCATAGGCACCTCATTCAGTCATTCAGCAAACATTCACTGGGCATCCACTGTGTGCTAGGCACTGTTCTAGGCTCTGGCAAGACATCATGAAATTGGAAAAACCCGAATGAACTTTTTGGCCAACCCAACAACACAGGAAGCCCTGCACTCATGCTCCAGGGGTCCTCGAGAGAACACAACAGAGAGGCCCTTCTCTTCTCTTAAAGAGGACAGGCCCAAGCATCTGTTGAGAATGACAACAACTTTAGATGTGCTGAGGTTCCTCATGCCAAGGGAGCCCTGGAGGACAGGTGGCCATGGGCGCACTGAATTGTCTTGGCCTAGTTTGGGGCCTCTCCTCAGTCCTTCTCCAGTCCAAACTTGGAACAGGAGAAATGACAGTCTCCCTGGGGTAGTGGAGGGCACCAGTGGGAAGCAAGAGACCCCAGGGAAAGATGGGGCCACCACCATAGCCTCCAGGTTTTGAGGCAGCAGACAGAAGTAAGCTTCCGAAGGATCCTCCCTGGAGCATGGACTCAGTGCCGGCCAGTCCCAGGGCAGTGCAGCCAGCTTCGTGCCTGCCTTCTAGTCTGGCTCATGGCTCAGCATCTGTGCGACTTTGGTCAGGTTTCCTAGGCTTTCATCTATAAAATGAGAATAACTGCAGGCACCTCACAGTGTTGCCAGGAGGATCATGTAAGATGATGTGAGGAATGACTGGTATACTCCAGATGTCTAGCAAACCTGCCTTCCTTCCTCTCCTCACCTCTCATCCCAGGTCTCCACTCTGGGCTCCCTGGGACCTGTCACTGGATCCCATCTCTGCCTTTTGGCTTGTTGCTCTTCTCTTCCCCTGAGTCCTGCCCCTCCTCCCAGTCTCTCTCCTTCTGTTCACCCCACTCACGGCTCTCGGGGCTTTTTCTACAACACAGATCTGAGCACTTCTGTGCCCTGATCTCCCCACCGCCACCTTGCCCTCAGGAAGCAGTCCTGGCTCCTTGTCCTGGCACTTGTGGCTTCCCAGGACCAGAGGGCTGCCCTCTCCAGCCCCACCTTCTTTGCCTGCAGCATACAGATGGCAGCGGTCCCTCTAGGCCCTCACTCTGGCGTACTGTTTTCCATGTCCCATCCCTGAGGATGCCCCTCAACTCCTCTTCTCTGACCTCCACGCCAGGCCAGCCCAGGTGCCTCCCACTTCTGCGGGTGCTGGGCCCAGCACATTCGATTCCCCTTTGCCTCCTCCTGCTGACTGAGCGTCCTCCGTGTCCCCATCACAGGACCACCAGGACAGTAAGCCCTGGAAAACTTAATCTCCACCCTGCTACGTGCCTCAGATCCCACCTTTCTTGATGCGTAGGGGGAAGTGCACGCTGGACACAGCTGGATATAGGTTTATTGTGGCACTGGACGTGAAGAGGGGCCGGTGAGGCCAGCACCAGTGTGCGGAGGTGGTGGAGGGAGTGGGGGGAGGTGAAGCGGGTGGGCAGGGGCTCGGGGAACCGCAGGCTCAGGCCAAGAGTCGGGGTTGGGCAACTTTTGCTGGCCCTACCCAGAAATCTGGGGCGATGACTCCAGAACCAGCAACCCCTCCAGCTGGACAGGGCAGGGTGGCAGCAGTGGGTGGGAGGGGCTCACACGTGGGAGAAGGCGTGGCTCTTGCAAAGGGGCTTGTCCTTCTTGGAGTAGAAAGTCTTTCCTTCCAGGTTGATCTGACATATCTGGGAACAGCCAAGGTCCAGTTACATGGGGTTGGAGGTGGCAAGAGAGGCCCCTTCCCAACCTCTTCGGAATCCCAGAGGCAGGGGTGGGAGGGAGGCTGGTGAAGAACACAGGGCTCTGGGGGCGGGGCCTGAGTCGGAGGAGGGGCACTCACCGCGCACACGAAGCATGTATCGTGCCAGCTGAAGCCCAGCGCCTCCAGGAAGCGGTCCCCGGCATCGATCTTGAAGTCACAGCCTCGGCATTTTGTGCCAAACATCTTCTCATAGTCTGGAGACACACAGAGAGGAAGGGGCCCCTGGGTTCTCCCCTGCCGCGCCCCGCCCCCTCACCCAGCCCCGCCTCCTTGCCTGTTCCACCCGATACCTCGCTCGCAGTAGGGGGCCCCCTCCTCCATATAGAAGGCCCTATTCCGAATGGGTGTCTTGCAGGCCGCACAGGTGAAGCAATGCACGTGCCAGGTCATCTTCAGGGCGTGCATGATCTCCTGGGAGGAAGCGACAGTCACTTGGCAGCTCAGCACCCTCCTCTCCAGAGCCGGGGACACAGGAAAGCAGGCTTGGGTCCTCTTTCTTTCAGGGTAAATGTTACGTCTGCACACGCATTGCTGCTACTTTCTTTCTCCAACCCTGAGGTCTCCCCGTGGCTGTCCACCACGCCACGTCTAAAGCTCAGCTCCCCATCTCTGCACCCCATACCTCTCGCATTCCCACAGCTGTCTCCATCTCAGTTGATGGCAACTCCATCCACGTGGACCAAATTCCCTGCTTTCTCCCACACCTCACTTCAGGTCCACCAGGAAATCCTGCTGGGTCCACCTTCAAGATGCGTCCAGATTCTGAGCACTTCTCACAGCCTCCCTGATGTGAGATGTGAGCCTTGGGCACCTCTGACCTGGATGACTGCATGAAACTGGCTTCTGTGCTCCTCCTTCTGCCCTTACAGACTGATATCAACCTGTGCCAGGCCACATCCTTCTCTGCCCCAATTCCTGCCTAGTCCACATTTCTCTGAGCAAAAGCCAAAGCCCTGGGAAGGGCCCAGAGGCCAGCAAGTCTGGCCTCTCTCCCTCTGCTCTCCCCATATGGCCTCTCATCCCTGGTTGACACACCAGGCACACCGTCTTGGGGCTTCACACCAGCTGTCCCCTCTACCTGGACTGCTCTGCACCAGATACCTGCAAGGCCCACCCCTCACCTCCTTCAAGTTTCTGCTCAAAGGTCACCTTCTCCATGAGGCCCACTCTGACACCACCAGTTCATAGGCCAACCCGCCTTCCCAAAGCCACACTCCCAATAGCGCTTTCCTTTTTTCCATAACATACTACCAGGTAATTTACCTATTTTGTCATTGCTTATTGTCTGCTCCCCACCCCCCTCTTCTTCCTGATCCAGTGTAAGGTCCAGGAGGGCATGAAATACCAACTGTCCTGTTAGTAGGTATATCCCAACAGTGCCTGGTCCATGGGTATGCATCACAAGTGCTCGTGAGTTGAGTTAACCTGCTCCAATGGAGGCCTGCCAAAGCAGAGGCTGCTGGTGGGCTGAGCTCTCCCTGGGGCTGGGACCCCCGGGCCAACCAGGGCAGCAGCATTCCTATCCGGAGCAGGCAGAAGGCAATGTGGAGCCCGGAGGGGGGATCAGATCTTTGAGTTCAGCCAGACCTTAGCTGTGTGGCTTGCCCAACAGCTTTACCTTCTCTTTAAATTTGGCTCCTTCCCTTTTGAACTGAGAGCCTAATCCCAGCTTTGCAGGGGTGTTGTAAAGATGGTCCCACATCTAAAGCCAGGGGTCCCAGACCCAGTACCTGCCAAGGCCAGGTGGGGACTGTGCTGCGGGAGAGCACCTGTTCTCCCTGCGGGGGTGGTGCTGACCACTTCATTCAGGAACGCCTGGAAGGCTCAGGTGGAAATCTAGGTGTTAAAGTCAAATCCAGTTTTTCAATGTTGGCCATTAATTTAAAAATGAAGTGTGGACCAAGTAAGACAAGACATAAGCGTGGGAAGCACCTAACTCTCAGCTGGCCCGTGTGACCTCTATAAAATCTGTCACAGGAATTCCCTGGCAGTCCAGTGGTTAGGACTCCATGCTCTCACTGCTGAGGGCCCAGGTTCGATCCCTGGTCGGGGAACTAAAATCCCACAAGCTGTGTGGAGTGGCCAAAAAAAAAAAAAAAATTTGTCACATCTCACATATACCTCTCAACCACCCTGGCCAGAAAGTTACTGCCACCCCCATTTTAGTGAGGCCCAGAGAAAGTGACTTGCCCCAGGTCATACAGCCAATAGATGGTGGAAATGTGTTTTGAGCCCAAGTCTGGCTCGCTACAAAGCTGGCCCTTCCCACTGCCTGGTGTTGCCTCTTTGCAAGGAAAAGACAAAGGGTTGGGGGAAGGAACTTGGCTGTGAGCCCACAGAACAGGGTCTTGGCAGGAGCATGGGGAGCCCAGAGCTGGGCCCAGTGGGAACATGGGCAGGGAGGCAGGTCTCTGCCAGTATCCAGAAGAACCCGTGAGCCAGTGTTCCCTGTCTCATGACCAAAGCTTCCTAAATCTATCTGCCTCTCCCATCCCACCATGCTGACCCAGGGCCAGCAGCTCAGTTCTCCTCCTCTAGCTGTCTCCCTCTGCCCCAGGGAAGCTTGCCAGGCACACCTGACCTCAGAAGTCCCCAGCTCTGAACTTCTAACACGGCCCCTGCCCCCCTCTTCCGCCTCATCTCACACCCTCCCTGTGTGTTGCCTTGTGACACAGCTCTTCCCTCCTCTTGGAGCACTTTCCCCTGATCCTTCTCCAAGCTAATTCCTACTCATGTTTTAAGTTCAGCTTAGAGGCCACTTCCATCCACTCCTTCAAGTGTTAATTGACCACTTCCTATATATTGGGCACAGCATAATGTGTGAGCAAAACAGCCCTGGTCCCAACCCATGAAGTGCACCCTGCGGAAGAGATGGGACAACAGGACTGGAAGGTAGTGAGCAAACAGTGGGGAGCCTGGGCTGGTGGGGAGGGTGGGTATCAGGGAAAGTACCCCTGAGGAAGTGCTATTTGAGTCCCGGATGAGAAGAAATGAGGTAAAGAGAGTGCTAAAGAGTATTCCTAGCAGAGAACAGCCTGTGCAAAGGTCCTGTGGTGAAGGGAACAGCACACTGGCAAAATGGAGAAGCGCATGTGGCTGGAGCATAGAGTGAGGGGGGCTGGTGGTGAGTGGTGAGCCTTGAGAGCATAGTGTTCCAGAGGGTCCCCAGATCAGGGGACAGGTCCCCTCTAATGTGTCCCCTCCAACTCTGCTGAAGCAACCTGATTGTCCTGTGTTTCTCTCCCCACGCTCCACTCTGAGCTCCGAGAGCAGGCATAGTCCCAAGCACCAGGCACAGGGAGAGCCCAAAGCGCGTGGTAAATTGGGAAGGTTAGCTTTCTGCCCCATGCGAGGGTGAGGTAGGAGCTTCCTGGGGTCTGTCAGGCCCTGGAGTCCCTGCAAGAGGGGAAGCTGAGGGCCCTTGGGCCACACTGTGGAACCACTGGCCTGGGCTGGGGCAGGAGCAGGGCTTGCCACCTTACTCTGGGCTTACTCTAGGACCCAGGAGCCAGTCAGGCTCTGTGAGCCTTGCCTCCTCATCTGTGGCCTGGGTGATAACCCTGCCCACCCAAAACTGGGGCAGGGAGGGACAAGAGTGCCGTGCAACACAGGCAGGGCCATCAGCGAACAGCAGGGCCTTGATCTGTGGGAAACAAACCCAGATGCCAGCTTAAGAAAGGTCCTGGGATCCAACCCGTTCCGCTAGAACAGTCCAACAGGGTATGGCCTAGGCTGGTGGAGAAATTACTGTGATCTTGGGCAAAATTTCCTCAACTGTAAGATGAGAATAATCAAACTGACTTCGTAGTACGATTAGTTGGATGCCTACGCATAGTAAATTACCCACAACACAAGACTGTGATAATATCCTTTCTTCCCTTCCAGTCTACTGATGGAACCCCCATTTTTTGCTGGGCACATATCTATACCAGACTATATTTCTCAGCCTCCCTTGCAGCTCAGTGTGGTTATGCGATTGAGTTCTGGGCAATGGGATGGAAGCGGAAGGGTTGGGTGGCAGCATCTTCTAAAGATGGCTCCCAAAAGCCTTCTTCTCATTCCAACATCCTGCTGGTTGGAACGTGGAAATTTTGCCTGAAGCTCAAGCGGCATCTTGGACTACAAGTGGTAAGTAAGCCAATGTTGAGAATGTCCGAGAAACAAGATCCAGGAGCCTGGATCTGCCTACAAGTCCCAGATTGCCCACCTCTGGACTTTCTTAGGTAAGTAATAGCCGCCATTATTTTTTCTATCACTTGCGGTCAAGGTAATCGTCACTAACATGACCATCACTACAGAGCTCTCTAGCCACATCTGGAAGCTCTGCCTATGAATCCAGAAATGGGGAGAAGCGTGAACGGCAAGAAGAGCCCAAGCTGAAAGTCAGCAGTGCCTGGGGCTGCTCTGGCTCGGCCCTCATGCTCTGCAGCCTTGGGCAATTTCTGCCTCTCTCTGGACTTCAGTTTCCATACAGGTACAACTGAAACCCCCTCAACTTGTTACCCTGCCTGTTATGCTCCCCTTTCCTCAGGCTGCTGAGCCCCTGACACCCTCAGAGTCCCCTTCCTCTGTGTGAGCTCCTGGGGGCAGGGCCACGCCTGTCTCTTCACAAGGTGTCCCTAGCGTGGGGCATACTGCCCACACTCAGTAAAGAGAACGAATGGAAGAAGGTAGATAGTGCATCACTCTTAACCCATGACCTGTGCTGACTCAAGTCCCAAGCCCAGCTCTGGGTGGCAGCTAGGTTGCCCTGCCGGAGACCAGGCCAGGCTATGCTGCATATTTAGCCTCAGCGAGGAGAACAGGATTTTGAATCACAAGTTTTTGAGCCTAAATTTCTGGCTTTGCAAATCAATAGTCCTGTGTCCTTCAAGCCCATCAAGTCATCTTTCAGAGTTTCCGTTTTCATATGTACTAGGGGCGGCAGACACGGTGCATTAGCCTCCCAAAAGCCTGTCACAACTCCCTTCTCTTTTGCCTTTCTCCCTTACAGAGGACAGAAGCTAAAATACTGGATTTGCCAGCTTCCGCCATGGTCCAGGTGCTCACAGGATAACAATTCCAACAACTGAGATAAGGATTCAAGTTCCTGGTTTTTCTTCCAGAGTCAAAAGGCAAAACCTCATTAAAAGAAAGCATCTGCCCCAACCATGATACAATACACTTGAGGACAAAGATCTACATGCTAAGGGTTTCGGAACTTAAAAAGAGGAAAAGCCTAAAGGCATCCTTGAGCTGCTATTCCACCCCTGGAATTCTTGTGATTGAAGTAAATATTACTCCTTCTGTTTCAACCTCTGTAGTGGGGTTTTCTATTACCGAAGCTGAATGCAATCCCCACACAGCAGCCATCTCTTGTTTTGGCCTGACTAGCACTTACCTCCCTTCTTTGGGTAATGTCATCCTGGTTTTATTTTCAAGGAACCAGTCCTGTGGTTCAGGCAAGGCCACCAGACCCCACTCCAGGAGGGGGTGTCACCCAGGCCTGGCCAATTAGAGTCATGGGGCTTGGTTCAGAGATGGGTATCAGCACTGGGACTCTTTATACATCAACTGGCACAGAGATGCTCTCTTTCACTTTGTGGTGCTAACCTGGGGAGATGTAACCCTGGAGCCACTGTGGCACCATCTTTGCCGCTTTCTAGGAAAAAGCATGCTGGGAACTAAGCCAACAAAGATGAAACCAGAGGCAAGTAGTAGAAAGACTCCTGATGACCCCGGGATACGCATTCAGCTGGGCCTGAAGTTAGCACCCCTCAGCCTTTCTGATTATTTGCGCCAACACTCTCTTGCTTGAGCCCTTTTGAGTGGGATTTAGGTCATTTTTAAGAGGATCCTGATTAATGAAAAGTAAGGTCAATATAGCAGCCCGACTGTTAGGCTGGTAAGGTTCCAATAGGCTCCTGCAGGGAGAGCTCCCAGGCTCAGGAGTTGCTCAACAACACTCCTCAACACTCAAGGGTCAGACTTGCCTTCCCAGCCACCCACCAGCCCCACTCACGCCAGTGATCTTCTTCTTGCATTTGGCACAGCTGGGTGCATAGCGCACGTCATAGCAGGGCGGGCAGAAGATGGCGCCCTTTTCCTCGAAGAAGCCACCCTCTTCCAGGACCTTCCCACACTGACTGCACACAAACTCCTCGGGGTGGTATGCGTGGCCCAGCGCCACCAGGTAGCGGCCCCTGGCGGGAGGCAAGGGCAGTGAGCAGGAATGGATGCAAACGAAGTCGGGGTTCCTGGCTAGAACCCCATGGAGTTTACCCAAAACCTACTATGAAGCCTTGAAGGGAAAGTTAATTCTCTCCATCTCCAAATAGGGGAGAAACAGGCTTGGGAGGTGACTTGCCCAAGGTCACACAGCAAGAGAGACAAAGCTGCACTGTTTTGATGACAGGAGATGAGGGAGAGGGGCAGTGTTGGAAAAGGAGGAAGGTTACACTGGGTGAGAGCTGCTGATTTGGGCCTAATAAGTTGAACCCAGGGAATTGGTGCCCTGGGTGGGGGGGGCAGGACGCCTGGAGTGCCCGTGAGCCCTGAAGACCAGTGGGCACTTGAGCTGAGCCTGGTGCCCACCCTGTCCTGCTTGCCTGTTCCATCTGGCCTGGGGAGGGCCCTGCAGGTCCCAGAGAAATGGGGATGTCTGAAGGAGGGGGTGCTTCACAGAGCCTAAGAGCTGACAGGAATCTAGAGCAGTGCAGGGCCTGGGATGAGAACTACGAAGGCACACTGTCACACTGATTCTGGGGGGCTGTGTGACTCTGCTGGGCCCCGGGGAGCAGTGCAGAGAGGGAGGGACTTCAGAGGCTTAGCGGAGAGAGACCGAGTGAGCAGGAAGGAGAGAGGCAGAGGGACTGGGAAGGGGAGGCCCTTCCTTGCCCAGAGAGCAGCAAGTCTAGGGCTGCAGCTTGGCTGTGTCATTGGCACTTCCTCCATTTCACCAGGACAAATGCTGAACAGAGGCTAATGACGGGTGGGCTGCGGGTAAGGAGTGCGGGATTCAGAACCTGAGGAACCAGCCCAGGTCCCTACCCTCACTCCAATAGGGAACCGAATCCTCATCCTCCCGCAGGGGCGGCTGAGATGAGTGGGGAGATATATGGGGAGCAGAGATCAGAAAGACACCAGGGCTGGACTTGAGGTCAGGAAAGACCACGGTAGGAAAGGAACAGGGCCACCCACCGGATGACCTTGTGGCACTGGTGGCACACGGGAGTCTTGCCATTGCTGCCACCGCCGCCTCCAGGGCCCCCTCCAGAGGCAGCTTGCACAATGGAGGTGCGGTTCTGCATGGGCGTGGGTGTGGCTGGCTGGGTGTGCCGGGTCAGCACCGTGCTGGTCTTGTCCGGGGCGTAGCGCTCGGCGAATGCAGGGTCCACAGCCCAGGGCGGGCGGCTGGTGGGGCTGGGGGTGGTAGGGCCTGCCAAGGCCAGGAAAGTGACTCCAGGGGGGTGCCCAGGGACGCCACAGGACCGTGGGGAGACCCCAGGGCAGCTTGGAGGGGCCCACCCCCATGCCTCTGGAGGCTACCCACCCTTCCCCAGGCCCGAGCCCACTCTCTCTCACCAGGCCAGGGTTCCTGGGGTGTAGCTGAAGCTGGGGCTGGGGCTTCTGTCCTGGGCACCTGGCTGTAAGATCTGCCATTCAAGGCCCTGCACGGCTAAGGCTCCTGGCATGGCTCCACCCCCCAACCTTGGTCCTGCTGGCCCCATGGGAGATGTGTGGGTGCATGAGAGCTGCTGGGTTGGACTCCAGGTCCCACTGGGGTAGGGATGGGTAGGGCAGCTTCTCCTAGCCAGGTTCCAGCTGGCTGGTCTGTGGCACAGGGCTGGGAGGTGGAGCAAGGCTCTCACTTCTGGGGCAACTCTTGGGTCTCCTTCTGATGGCAAGGTCCCCTTTTCTGGGTACCCCCACCCACTGAGACCCAAACTGGCAGGGCCCATACTGGATCTTATCCATCTAACACCCCCTTACCCCAAATGCAAACCAAGCCTACAAAGATAGAAGACAGAGGCAGAAAAAGCAGGGCCGAGCATGTTTATTTTCATGCCTAAGCCAGCACAGACCTGGCAGACAGCAGTACCATAGGGCAAAGAGTGAAGACAGTGTCAGATGGAGCCGGGCCCTGTGCCAGGAGGGCAGCCGAGGCCAGGCCAGTAGGAGGCTCAGTCCAGGGGCAGGAAAGGGAGGGGTGAGGTAGGCAGAAGCTGGAGGCACCAAGGTGGGGGTGCCTGGGAGGAGGAACAGAAAGAGAGAGGCAGAGAGGGCAGCCAGCCGGCGAGGGCCAGGCTACGACTGCACGTTGAGCACGTGGGCAGAGCGCTGGTGGTGCCAGTCCCGGAGGCGGGTGTAGCGTGGGCTCTGCAGCTCCAGGACATACTTTTCCCTGAGGGGCAGAGAGAGAAGGAGGAGAAAGTGGAAGGAAGGAGAGATGGAAGGGAGGAAGGGAGGAAGGGAGGAAGGGAAGGAGGACTGAAGAAAGGAAGGAGAATGGAGAAGCCTGGCTAGGGATGGCCAGGAGCAGACACAGGATGGTGGGTGGAATGGGAGAGGCAGGAAGTGAGAAAGAGGGGCTGGAGCTCGTCCTGTTACCTTGATTTCTTCAGATGCTCCTCATCCGGGTCTTGCACTGAGAGGGCAGAGGCAGGCATTGACCAAGAGCAGACAGAAGGCCACCCCAGCCCTGAGCCCTGGCAGAGGGTCACGGGGTGCCGGAGCAGGCTCCAGCTAAGCCCAGGCCCGGGTTGGGGGCCAGGAAGAGAGTCTGCCCTGCCCTGGGATGGCACTTACTGAACTCGGTGCCCGTGAGGTGGGCGAGAATGCGGAAGGAACGGGACTGGCCTGTCCCAGGCCTCGGCCGCCAGTCCTCCGTGTCCTCCATCAGCCGCTGCTTGCTGGCATCTGGGACCAGCGGTCGGAGCGGCTGTCTGTGGGGAGGGTGTGGCTCAGAACCTCATGCTGGGGTGGGCAGTGGGGGCAGCCCCTCCCCAGATTTGGTACATGTGGGCTATGGTGATGGCAGAGTGGGGAAGGGCAAGGCCAGGGCCCTGCTGGGTGGGAGGTTGGATAGGTAAGTGAGAGGGGAGGAGGGCAATCAAGGTGAGAGTAGGGCAGCCAGGGTGGGGAGGGGCCACCACCCAGAGTGCCAAAAGGAAGAAAGAGAGGGACAGGCAGAGGGGGCTCACTGACTTGTCAGGGGTCTGCACCTGTGAAGGAAATAGACACATGGACAGATAAAGGGACAAAGAAATAGACAAGGGGAGGAAGAAAGACGGCATGGGGTCAGAATAGCTTGAGGCAAGGCTGCACTGAGCGTCTAGGGCTCAGACGGCCCGACACTAAACCCCAACCCCAGGCCACCAGCGAGGGGGCGCTGCCTCGTTCAGAGCCTCCAGGAGGACAGTGCCCAGGCAGCAGCCACACCCTCGGTGGGGCCCTGTGCCTGCAGTCCCCGCCCTGGCCGCCAGGGGTCGCTGCCGCACGGTTCCGGCCAGGCTGGGGCACAGCGCAGACTGAGCAGCAGCGGGCAGCGGGCGGGCGTGGGGTTGTGGACAGATGGCGTGGGCGGTGGGCGGGCAGGAGGGATGTGGGCGGGCAGGGTGGACGTACCCATTCTGCTGCGGGGCGCCGTCAGCGGGCTGGGGGGCCCCGAAGGGCCGGGCCGTCTTGTTGAGGGAGGCGCTGGGTGCAAAGGTGTACCGCGGGGGGTCCGCGGCTGGGGCCAGGGCCTGGGCGGAGACAGAGCGGGCAGGGCGGGCAGGGCGGGCAGGGGCGGGGACCTGGCTAGAGTGGGGTGCCCCCCTGGCGCGGAGAGGACTGCGGCGCTCCAGCCCCACCCCCACACATCTGGCCTGAGGCTACGGGGAAGGGGCGACTCGGGTTTCAAGGGTTTCAAGGGGCCCATTTGGGAGCGATGATCTCAGCCCACGCGGCCCGAGGGCTAGGGCGGACTAGTGCAGCTTGCAGCACAGGCCGGCGGGAGGCAGACAGGCAGACGGACAGACAGGCAGATACGCGTGGTACCCTGACCGTGCGGCAGCCCCCGGCCCAACTCCCAGTCCCCAGACTCCCCAGCTCTGGCCTCCACCCTCTACTCCCAGCCAGGGATGGGGGTACCAAGGCTGCACCAGGGAGGGCAGTTCAGCCCAGACGTCCAATCCCACCCCGCCTGCCACCCAGATGTCCCAAGCCCCTCACATACCTTCTGCGGTTTGCTCTGAGGCGGCTGGGCCCTAAAAGAGAAGGGAAAGGGGTGTTGATGGGCAGCCCCAATGGCATGCCCACCTGCCAGGCCTGCTCAGCGCCCGCATACCTGCTGAGACCCAGGCTGAGGCGCTCCCCACAGGCACGGATCTTGTTCTGGGCTTCGATGTGTGTGAGGCCCCCCGCATTCTCACCATCGATACTCAGCACCCAGTCGCCCACGGCCACGCCGGCCTGCGCAGCTTTACCTCCAGGAGTGAGCTATGGAGAGACAGAGGATCGTGGAGGCCCAAGGCTCTGCAGGCCAAACTCAGGCCAACAGCAGCCAACCCTGCCTTTCCTTAGCTGCCCCACGTGCAGAACCCAGAGGCCTCTTCATTCAACATATTTCTGGGCAGCTGCTGCATACTAAAGCCATCTGGAAGGGGGTGGGGCTCACCTGAGCCTCACCACCGCCCCAATCACCCTGCTTATTTATTCGTTCACCTCCAGGGACCCTCCTCACAGTCCAGAAACTGCTGACATCAACAAGCAGCCACCTTCAGGCTAAAACCCAAGCTTCTCAGCTCCAGCCGCAGCCTTTTGAGGCCCCTGCTGGCCTCTCGCCCAGGCCATTCCACCCACCAGACATGCCCTCTGGCTTGTGCGTGTGGCATGTACCTCCCTGAGCACTGTTGGGTGCTCTCATTGACCTCTTACATTCCTAGCACCCTGTCCTGGAGCCATCGTCAGGGATCTACTGGAACACTTCAAGCACCAGGAATAGGCCCCCTCACCTCTAGGTTCCCGGTGATCAGTGTGACTGAATGGGGTCCAAAATGTCAGCTGGGGCTTCATAGGTTGTAAATAAATATGGATGTCACCCCCAAGCCCTCAACTGCCACATCACCCTCTGCCCCCAATCCTTCAGGCTCTGAGTTGTGAATCCCTGGTTCCCATGGCAAATGAGAAGCAATACTAGGCTGGAAGGAATGGTCACCACCAACATGAGCTGAAACCATCAGGATGACTTCTGGGAAGTGGTGGGCTTTGGCGAAAGGAGAGTGGGATGGGCTGCCTATGGTGTGAGAGAGTCCAGCTATTTACGACGGCCTCAAATGCTGGAAGGAACCAGGATTTGGCCTTGAGATTGGGAGGAACCAACAGCAGTTTTAAGGCCCAGGGTGGGGTATTTGCCAGGGTCCAGATAGAGGTGACCCTGAAGAACCCCACTGGGCCCTCCCAGCCCTCTAGCCTAGTGGCAGCAACACAGGCAGGAGTGGCACTGCTGTTCATAAGTCTAAGCCCACAGGGCTGCCTGGCCATCTGGCAAGGGGCCTGGCATTGAGCAGGCTTGTGGGGAAGTGCTGGGAGGCAAATTCACAGTGAGATTTGAGGGGTACAGGCTGTCTGTGGCCCCATGAGGCTCATCAGGTAGGCTGATGCTCAGACTCAGTTGAGGCAGAGAGAGGAAATAAGGGGTTCCAGAGAGATGGCAGAGGGACCAGATGCAGAGACTAATGGCACTAGGGAAAGAAGGGAGAACTGGGTTTGATGGCTCTATTTCATGCTTGGGAAGTTAGAAGGGTAAGATAGCTGGGTGGCCCTTTCTTCACCTGCTAAATGGTAATAGCAGCTTACGCTTATTGAGTACCTAGTACTGCCACACACTGAATCCTTCAACAACCCTGTGGAGTAGAGTCTGGGAATATACCTATTTTACACATGGAAAAACAGAGAGGTTAAGTAACTTGCTTCAAGTTACCCAGCTAGCAACTCAAGAGGCAAGGCCAGGACCCTGACCCTAAGGCCCCACCCTACCAGGCCATCTCTGCTGAGAGCTGGGGCCCAACTCAGAGGTCAGCCCTCTGGCTTGAAAGACCCCCTGACCTCCTAGCTGGGGTTAGGGCTTGGATCCCCTACTTACCTCTAGTCCAATCCAACCCCTTATAATGGGCATGGGGAAGTGACGCCCTTGCAAGGAAGTGACTTACTCAAGGTCGTGGTGAGTCAGTAGACGGGAAACCTGGTCTGGCCACTCCCTACCCACACTGGCTGGCTCCTGGGAGGTGTGGGCTAAGCCTGAGGTGGGGGTCTCAGGTTGAGCAGGAGCAGTTGGCTCCCAGAGAGGAGATGGGGAGCTGGGGACTACTTCCTTCTCTCGAGTGAGGAGGATAGGAAGCACAGGAGGGATAGGGGAGTGATCAGAAAGGTGGAGACAGAAGCAGAATGGGGGGGGCCGGGGGGGTGGGGTGTGTCTGGAGAGAGAAGCAAGAGGGCCCAAGGGACCAAGGAGGGGAAAAGCCAGGGGGCTGGACACTGCATGGAGTAGCGGGTGAGTCAGCCTGAGGGCTCCACTGAGCAGCCCAACCCCCAAGTCCCAGACATTACCTCATCTCCCAGGCCCGGGCCTACAGCCAGCCCTAGCCCCTCCCTGCCCCACTCCATGCTGGGGTCAGGGGAGAGAAAGGGTGCCAGCCCAGCTCAGAAAAGACCACCCCACACACCCACCCACCAGGGCCTAGGTCCAAATCCAGGGATGGGCTCGGCTAGTGGCCCCACCCACATGCTGGGGCTGCTGACAAGGAAGCCTGGGCTCAGACTGCCCCCAACAGGCCACATCTGAAAGTCCACCCCTTAGGCTACTTTGTTGCCCATCCTCACCAATGAAGAAACTGAGGCTCAGAGGTCAGCCAAGGCCCCAGCCACACTGGCCAGCACTTTCCCAGGGAGGGGAGTATAGGGTAGGTTTCCAGGGCTGGCAAGGCTTGAGAACTGGGTGTGGGATAGGTGTATGTGGTAGGGACACCACTGCCCTTGGCTACCTTGCTGGTAGGGCAGCTTCCAGGGAACCCTGTGGAAGGGTCCCTGGGAACAGTGACTGCCTGCCTGCCCTGGCCACCAAGCCCAACTCTGACAGACTGCCTTGGGGCCCCCTCTAGCTGGGCCCTCTGGCCCCCTCCAGGCTGTGCTTGCCCTGGGCTTTCTGCCAATAGCTGCCTGCCCACCAGGAGCCTGGGTGGGCCTCTCTGGACAAGCGGATATGGTGACAGGAAGTCCCCACCCCCTCCTGACCCCCAGGCCACAGTCAGAGACACCAACCCAAGGGCTGGCCTCGTGCTCTCAGTGCAAGCAGTTTGTTCTATGTCCCACAACTGACCCCACAGCTGGAGCCACAGCCTGGTGGTGATCAGCTGAGGGGCCCACTCATGCGGTTCAGGGGTCCAGGCCTAGGCCAGCTTTTTTCCAGCTCTGCAGACTCCAGCCACCAGTTGGCCATCCCAGCATGGGACTGCATTCTTGGGCTTATAAGGCAATCCCCCTGCCATAGGGAGGAGCCAGCCCTCAGCTCCACCCCCACCAGAACAGGCTCTTGGGAGCTGAAGTCACAGCCCTAGAGCCCGGTCCTAACCCCTGCTTGGGGTCAAAGGCCACTGCATCCTGAATGGGACCAGTGGCTGGGATAAAGGTCCTCACATAGGCTGGGGAGAGGCAACCCACCCACCCACAAAAACTACAGGCCATCCCTGTGCCTGAATTCCAATCCCTGCTTTGCCATGGAATCGCTGAAGGAGCCCCTTCACCTCTCCAAGTTATCTCAACTGGATAAACAGGATGACAGTTGCTATTCCTTGGGTGGCAATGAGGATGGAGTGAGATCCTGCAGTCAGAGTGCCCTGCCTGGGGTCCAGCTCCAAGCATTGCTCCCTGAAGCAGCTTAGGCCCTTCCTGGAGACCTGAGGCTCCCCTCCTCCAGAAATGGCATCTCCCTGAGCCTCGAAGGTGGCCCCAGGAGCTTCGTGGACTGGCATCAGGTACAGTGCAGTGCTGTGGAAGTGTGGGAGCTCCTTTCCTAGTATCTGCCTAGTTGGCAGTCCTTGTGGCAGGAGCCCACATCTCTGGACCTGGACACCTCCTGGCCTACTGGCCTCAGCTCACTCCTGCTCAGACGCCTCCCATCACTCACTGGAGATCTGAGCACCCAAAGATTCCTGAAGGAGCCCCTGCCTCAACCTAGGCTCACCCGGGAGATGGAGAGGGGCACATTGAAGTCCTTGCCCCCCTGCAGCCGGAAGCCCCAAGGTGCTGGCCCCTCTAGCACCACCTTGAAGGAATCCATGGTGCCGCTCCTGAGAGGAGAGAAAAGGTGAGTGATGCATAGTGGGTGCACAGGCAGGCCCATCACAGGACACCAGCCTCGGACTAGTGCCAGGCAGGCACGGGCAGACGCTGAGCACACCCAGGGGGAGGGTAGGCGGGCACCTTGTTAGGTTTGGCTGGGCTACTAGCTGGCAGACCTCACTTTAGAAAGACAGGGGCAACCCCCCTTCCCTAAGGAACTGGGAGGGTGAGGGGAGCCCGCATCCAGTCTTGAGGTTCCTCTCATCCAGGAGTGGATCGCAGGGCTAATTTGGCACGGCCTCCTCCCAAGCCAACCTTGAGCCTCGGACTGGACGGCAAGGCCAGTCCGGGGCCGGCGCTCCTCTCCCCCGCCCCCAGGTCCCGGCAGGCAGGCCTCGACTGGAGCCTGCTCGGACTATATAAGGCATGTAAGCTGACACTGTGCGGAGAGCCAGCGGAGGGAGCACACAGGGGCTTCGGACGCGAGGGGGAGGGGTGGGGAGGGAGGCGGCTGGAGCGGGTCCTAGCCATTCCAGGCCCAGTCGAAGCTGCTGGGAGCCAGGGCGGGACCCCTGGGCGCTGGGGGGGACTGCGCGGGGGCGCGGCCCCTGCGGAGGCTGGTGGGGGCTGGGACTCCAAAGCGTGGCCAGGAAGGGGATTCATCGTGGAGCTCAGTGGGGGTGGTGCCTCCCACACAGGCCTGCTACCATCCAGACGTGACTCAGTTTCTCCCGCCCGGGCCCCATGCACTGGCCGAGTCCGGGGAGTAGGGAGCGGCGCAGGCGCCAATCAGCCCCGCCGCAGCCGGCTTTGCCGCAGGAAGGCGGGGGCGGGGGTAGGGGCTCCGGCCCACCGGAGGAAGCGCAGAGCTGGCTAAGACCCCCAGTACCCTCTGTGGTCCCCAGTAGGCCTCTGCTACCCGCCTGGTCCTGCCCGAGACGCCCCGCGCTGTCTCATGTACCTGCCCGGCCCCGCCGGGGCGCTGCTCGCCGGCGATCTCCAAAGAGCAGCGTTGGGATCCGCCGCCCGAGTTCTGACCCCGCCCCCGTGGCCGTCGTCCGCTTTGAGCCCGCGTAAGGGGGCGGAGCCAGATACCACGCCCCTGTCAGAATCACGGCCTCTCGGGCGGTGGGAAGCCCCACCCAATCCTTCCGCTCCGCCCAATCACGAAGTCCCATCTCGCTTTGAGCTGTAAGACACGGTCCTCGGGGCTTGGACGGGGCCTGGGCGGGGACTGGGCTGCTGGACGCCTTCCTCGCCCCGGAGCCCGACCCGCCGTTCTCCTGGCCCCTTGCGCCTCCCGTTGGAGGAATGGAAGGAAAGCCGCCTTGGAAACCAGACAGATCTGGACCTCAGTCATCTCTGAACCTTAGTTTCCAACTCGGAAAAATGGGACAATAATACTCGCCTCTCAGGGCCGCCGTGAAGATAGGCACAGTTTGGCGTAAGGCACAGCCATTGGCGGTTCCAGAATTTCTAAATCGGACGGATTTGGTAGAGAGTTGTGGGGGGGGTACCTCGAGGTGGGGTTAGTGGAGGAGGACACAGGGGAGCTTGAAGTTAAGTTTGCAGAACACTCCACTGAAGGCAGAAAATAATGGCAGCGGACGGAGGTGGAAGGGCCCTTGGCTCGGCCCCGATCCTGACCTGTGGGCCCTGCCCTTACTCCTACCCCCGACCCCCGGCAGTCAGCAGCCTGTGGCCCTGCAACCACGGCTCAGCGCTGACTGTCGCGATGGGCTGTGTCCTGGTATCCCGCTCCAGAGCGTGCAGCGCCTCCAATGGTGGTGTCAGCGTCCCCACTTTGCCCCAGTGCTCAGCCCCGGCAGCTAAGCGCAGGCGGCGGGGGAAATTGAGCAGGGACCGAAGTGTGTGGGTGGACGAATAGGCGTTCACCCTTCAACTCTTTTTAGGGCATGGCCCATGCTATTCTCCCCCCTCCACCATCATCTTCTGCATCACCCCCTCACTACAGAAACCGATGTAAGCGTTCTCATCTTTAAAGAAATTCTCTCTTGATCCCACATCCCTCTCCAGCTATCTCTCTTTTATTCTACTCCCCTTGAGAGTAAAATTCCTCTTGAGTTGTCTATCGCCCTGCCACCCTTGCTTTCCTCCCGTTCTCTCTTGAACCCACTCCAGTCAGGCTCTTGTCCCCACCAGTCCTCTGAATTAATTCCCTCTTCAAAAGGTCTATAATGATTTCCAGGTTATCAAATCAATGGTGGTTTCTCAGCTTTCCTCTTACCCTGTCTAGGAGCAGCTCTGGTCCAGGTGCACTCCCTCTTCCCCATGGCTTCATGCCTTCCTCCTGCCCCACTGACTGCTCCTTCTCCACCTCCTTTGGCAGCGTCTCATTTACTTCCCAAAGTGGCCATCAGATGTTTCCTCTCTACATTCACTCTCTGGGACCCCATCCTGTTCTGTGGCTATCAATGACACCTACATGCCAAAGACTCCCAACTTACCTGTCCAGCTCTGGCCTTCCCCCAGGAGCCCCAGACTCTAGTATCCAACAGCTTGTCAAACCTTGGATATCTACTAGGTATCTCAAATCATCATGTCCCAATTTAAACTTGCAATTTCCCCAGCTCCCTAACTCCTTCCTCACCTCGGTTAAACAAAACAGAAAACAAAACAAAAAACCCCCGCAATACTATTCATCTGCCTGGTCCAGTAAAAATTATGGTTTTCCTTCCTTTATCTTCTGTGTCATACATCAGATTCTGCAAATTCCACCTTCAGAATCTGTTCCACACCTGGCTTCCATGGTTGTCCCTGACACTTGTCTCATGCCTGGACGTCTTAACAGTCTCCTGATAGAGCTCCCTGCTTCTACCCTTACCCAGTCCAGAGTCTTCTCCATGCAGCAGCCAAAGTGGTATTTTTATTTTTATTTATTTTCTTAAAAGATGTGTTTATTATTTTATTCATTTATTTTATTTATTTTTGGCTGCATCGGGTCTTAGTTGCAGCACGCAGGATCTTCATTGAGGCATGCAGGGTCTTTAGTTGCAGTGCGCGGGCTTCTCTCTAGTTGTGGTGCAGAGGCTCCAGGGCGTGTGGGCTCTGTAATTTGTGGCACACAGGCTCTCTAGCTGAGGCGCACGAGCTCAGTAGTTGTGGCACACGGGCCTAGTTGCTCCGCGGCATGTGGGATCCCAGTTCCCTGACCAGGGATCAAACCCGCGTCCCCTGCATTGTAAGGTGGATTCTTTACCACTGGACCACCAGGGAAGTCCCCAAAGTGGTATTTTTAAAGCAGAAATCACACTACATCACCCACAGCTTTTAGCATTCCAGGGGGCTGGCATTGTGCTTAAAACTAAAGTCTTTCAGACATACATGACACTGATAAACTGGGTCCACCCCCCATCACTCTGCTCCTCGCTCACTCCACTCTAGCCACTCCGGCCTCCTCACTAATCCTCCAACACAGCAAATGTATTCTTGCCTCAGGGCCTTTGCACTTGTGACTCCTGCTTGAAACACCTTCTCCCAGATATCTAAACAACAGGCTGTCTCATTGTGTTCAGGTCTCTTGCTCAGATGTTGCCTCCTCCTTCCTTGATTGTCCTATCTAAAACAGCAGCCCCCTGACACCTCACCTGCATAATGCACTAGTCCCTTATCCTGCTTTATTTTTCCCTATAGCACTTAGCACCATTTGACATTATATTAAGTGTTTGTTTCTTCATTGCCCTTTGTCCCCATTAGAAAGTCATTCCTATGAGAGCAGGGGCTTGTCTGTCTTGTTCAGCATCTCCCCAGTGCCTGCACACAGTGGATATGAATGAACAGATGAAGGAAGGACTGAGAAAGTGAAACAGCAAATGAGCAAAGGAAGAAGTGGCAGCCTGGGGCCCTGGGCAGTCCTCCAACAGAGAGGGCCCTGGGATCCCAGTCCTTGGGTCCCTGCAGGGCTCAGACCTAGATGGTGCCACTAAGAGATCCCTGCACAGACAGCCCCTGGGTAGAAACAGGCCTTGGGCTAGGACACAGTGCCCCCTGGTGGTCAGGACACCTGCAGCTCCAGGGCCAGTTCCCTAGATGTTTCCAAAGACTTTCTCTTCCACAGTCTGGTTGGAACCTCACAAAAATAGCCATGAAACAAAAAGGTTTAGATTTGTAATAAAAAAAAGTATGCCAAAACAAAAAGAATCTACTGTATAAAACAGGAAACTATATTCAATATCTTGTAATAACCTATAATAGAAAATAATTTGAAAAAGAATGTATATATGTAACTGAATCACTTTGCTGTACATTTGTTTTTTTTTTTTTTAACATCTTTATTGGAGTATAATTGCTTTACAATGGTATGTTAGTTTCAGCTTCACAACAAAATGAATCAGTTATATATATACATATATTCCCATATCTCTTCCCGCTTGCGTCTCCCTCCCTCCCACCCTCCCTATCCCACCCCTCCAGGCGGTCACAAAGCACCGAGCTGATCTCCCTGTGCTATGCGGCTGCTTCCCACTAGCTATCTACCTTACGTTTGGTAGTGTATATATGTCCATGCCTCTTTCTCGCTTTGTCACCGTTTACCCTTCCCCCTCCCCATAGCCTCAAGTCCATTCTCTAGTGAGTCTGTGTCTTTATTCCTGTTTCACCCCTAGGTTTTTCATGACATTTTTTTTTCTTAAATTCCATATATATGTGTTAGCATACGGTATTTGTCTCTCTCTTTCTGACTTACTTCACTCTGTATGACAGACTCTAGGTCTATCCACCTCATTACAAATAGCTCAATTTCGTCTCTTTTTATGGCTGAGTAATATTCCATTGTATATATGTGCCACATCTTCTTTATCCATTCATCCGATGATGGACACTTAGGTTGTTTCCATCTCTGGGCTATTGTAAATAGAGCTGCAATGAACATTTTGGTACATGACTCTTTTTGAATTATGGTTTTCTCAGGGTATATGCCCAGTAGTGGGATTGCTGGGTCATATGGTAGTTCTATTTGTAGCTTTTTAAGGAACCTCCATACTGTTCTCCACAGTGGCTGTATCAATTTACATTCCCACCAACAGTGTAAGAGGGTTCCCTTTTCTCCACACCCTCTCCAGCATTTATTGTTTCTAGATTTTTTGATGATGGCCATTCTGACTGGTGTGAGATGATATCTCATTGTAGTTTTGATTTGCATTTCTCTAATGATTAGTGATGTTGAGCATTCTTTCATGTGTTTGTTGGCACTCTGTATATCTTCTTTGGAGAAATGTCTATTTAGGTCTTCTGCCCATTTTTGGATTGGGTTGTTTGTTTTTTTGTTATTAAGCTGCATGAGCTGCTTATAAATTTTGGAGATTAATCCTTTGTCAGTTGCTTCATTTGCAAATATTTTCTCCCATTCTGAGGGTTGTCTTTTGGTCTTCTTTATGGTTTCCTTTGCTGCGCAAAAGCTTTTAAGTTTCATTAGGTCCCATTTGTTTACTTTTGTTTTTATTTCCATTTCTCTAGGAGGTGGGTCAAAAAGGACCTTGCTGTGATTTATGTCATAGAGTGTTCTGCCTATGTTTTCCTCTAAGAGTTTGATAGTTTCTGGCCTTACATTGAGGTCTTTAATCCATTTTGAGCTTATTTTTGTGTATGGTGTTAGGGAGTGATCTAATCTCATACTTTTACATGTAGCTGTCCAGTTTTCCCAGCACCACTTATTGAATATGCTGTCCTTTCTCCACTGTACATTTCTGCCTCCTTTGTCAAAGATAAGGTGACCATATGTGCGTGGGTTTATCTCTGGGCTTTCTATCCTGTTCCATTGATCTATATTTCTGTTTTTGTGCCAGTACCGTACTGTCTTGATTACTGTAGCTTTGTAGTATAGTCTGAAGTCAGGAAGCCTGAATCCTCCAGCTCCATTTTTCGTTCTCAAGATTGCTTTGGCTATTCGGGGTCTTTTGTGTTTCCATACAAATTGTGAAATTTTTTGTTCTAGTTCTGTGAAAAATGCCAGTGGTAGTTTCATAGGGATTGCATTGAATCTGTAGATTGCTTTGGGTAGTAGAGTCATTTTCACAATGTTGATTCTTCCAATCCAAGAACATGGTATATCTCTCCATCTATTTGTATCATCTTTAATTTCTTTCATCAGTGTCTTATAATTTTCTGCATACAGGTCTTTTGTCTCCTTAGGTAGGTTTATTCCTAGGTATTTTATTCTTTTTGTTGCAATGGTAAATGGGAGTGTTTTCTTGATTTCACTTTCAGATTTTTCATCCTTAGTGTATAGGAATGCCAGAGATTTCTGTGCATTAATTTTGTATCCTGCTACTTTACCAAATTCATTGATTAGCTCTAGTAGTTTTCTGGTAGCATCTTTAGGATTCTCTATGTATAGTATCATGTCATCTGCAAACAGTGACAGCTTTACTTCTTCTTTTCCGATTTGGATTCCTTTTATTTCCTTTTCTTCTCTGATTGCTGTGGCTAAAACTTCCAAAACTATGTTGAATAAGAGTGGTGAGAGTGGGCAACCTTGTCTTGTTCCTGATCTTAGTGGAAATGCTTTCAGTTTTTCACCATTGAGGACGATGTTGGCTGTGAGTTTGTCATATATGGCCTTTATTATGTTGAGGAAAGTTCCCTCTATGCCTACTTTCTGCAGGGTTTTTATCATAAATTCGTGTTGAATTTTGTCAAAAGCTTTCTCTGCATCTATTGAGATGATCATATGGTTTTTCTCATTCAGTTTGTTAATATGGTGTATCACGTTGATTGATTTGCGTATATTGAAGAATCCTTGCATTCCTGGAATAAACCCCACTTGATCATGGTGTATGATCCGTTTAATGTGCTGTTGGATTCTGTTTGCTAGTATTTTGTTGAGGATCTTTGCATCTATGTTCATCAGTGATATTGGCCTGTAGTTTTCTTTCTTTGTGACATCCTTGTCTGATTTTGGTATCAGGGTGATGGTGGCCTCGTAGAATGAGTTGGGGAGTGTTCCTCCCTCTGCTATATTTTGGAAGAGTCTGAGAAGGATAGGTGATAGCTCTTCTCTAAATGTTTGGTAGAATTCGCCTGTGAAGCCATCTGGTCCTGGGCTTTTGCTTGTTGGAAGGTTTTTAATCACAGTTTCAATTTCAGTGCTTGTGATTGGTCTGTTCATATTTTCTATTTCTTCCTGATTCAGTCTTGGCAGGTTGTGCCTTTCTAAGAATTTGTCCATTTCTTCCAGGTTGTCCATTTTAGTGGCATAGAGTTGCTTGTAGTAATCTCTCATGATCTTTTGTATTTCTGCAGTGTCAGTTGTTACTTCTCCTTTTTCATTTCTAATTCTATTGATTTGAGTCTTCTCCCTTTTTTTCTTGATGAGTCTGGCTAATGGTTTATCAATTTTGTTTATCCTTTCAAAGAACCAGCTTTTAGTTTTATTGATCTTTGCTATCATTTCCTTCATTTCTTTTTCATTTATTTCTGATCTGATTTTTATGATTTCTTTCCTTCTGCTAACTTTGGGGTTTTTTTGTTCTTCTTTCTCTAATTGCTTTAGGTGCAAGGTTAGGTTGTTTATTCGAGATGTTTCCTGTTTCTTAAGGTAAGATTGTATTGCTATAAACTTCCCTCTTAGAACTGCTTTTGCTGCATCCCATAGATTTTGAGTCGTCGTGTCTCCATTGTCATTTGTTTCTAGGTATTTTTTGATTTCCTCTTTGATTTCTTCAGTGATCACTTAGTTATTAAGTAGTGTATTGTTTAGCCTCCATGTGTTTGTATTTTTTACAGATCTTCTCCTGTAATTGATATTGAGTCTCATAGCGTTGTGGTCAGAAAAGATACTTGATACAATTTCAATTTTCTTAAATTTACCAAGGCTTGATTTGTGACCCAAGATATGATCTATCCTGGAGAATGTTCCATGAGCACTTGAGAAAAATGTGTATTCTGTTGTTTTTGGATGGAATGTCCTATAAATATCAATTAACTCCATCTCGTTTAATGTATCATTTAAAGCTTGTGTTTCCTTATTTATTTTCATTTTGGATGATCTGTCCATCGGTGAAAGTGGGGTGTTAAAGTCCCCTACTATGAATGTGTTACTGTCGATTTCCCCTTTTATGGTTGTCAGTATTTGCCTTATGTATTGAGGTGCACCTATGTTGGGTGCATAAATATTTACAATTGTTATATCTTCCTCTTGGATCGATCCCTTGATCATTATGTAGTGTCCTTCTTTGTCTCTTGTAATAGTCTTTGTTTTAAAGTCTATTTTGTCTGATATGAGAATTGCTACTCCAGCTTTCTTTTGGTTTCCATTTGCATGAAATACCTTTTTCCATCCCCTTACTTTCAGTCTGTATGTGTCTCTAGGTCTGAAGTGGGTCTCTTGTAGACAGCAAATATATGGGTCTTGTTTTTGTATCCATTCAGCCAATCTGTGTCTTTTGGTGGGAGCATTTAGTCCATTTACATTTAAGGTAATTATCGATATGTGTGTTCCCATTCCCATTTTCTTAATTGTTTTGGGTTCGTTATTGTAGGTCTTTTCCTTCTTTTGTGTTTCTTGCCTAGAGAAGTTCCTTTAGCAGTTGTTGTAGAGCTGGTTTGGTGGTGCTGAACTCTCTCAGCTTTTGCTTGTCTGTAAAGGTTTTAATTTCTCCATCAAATCTGAATAAGATCCTTGCTGGGTAGAGTAATCTTGGTTGCAGGTTTTTCTCCTTCAACACTTTCAATATGTCCTGCCACTCCCTTCTGGCTTGCAGAGTTTCTGCTGAAAGATCAGCTGTTAACCTTATGGGTATTCCCTTGTGTGTTATTTGTTGTTTTTCCCTTGCTGCTTTTAATATGTTTTCTTTGTATTTAATTTTTGACAGTTTGATTAATATGTGTCTTGGCATATTTCTCCTTGGATTTATCCTGTATGGGACTCTCTGTGCTTCCTGGACTTGATTAACTATTTCCTTTCCCATATTAGGGAAGTTTTCAACTATAATCTCTTCAAATATTTTCTCAGTCCCTTTCTTTTTCTCTTCTTCTTCTGGAACCCCTATAATTCGAATGTTGGTGCGTTTAATGTTGTCCCAGAGGTCTCTGAGACTGTCCTCAGTTCTTTTCATTCTTTTTTCTTTATTCTGCTCTGCAGTAGTTATTTCCACTATTTTATCTTCCAGGTCACTTATCCGTTCTTCTGCCTCAGTTATTCTGCTATTGATCCCATCTAGAGTACTTTTAATTTCATTTATTGTGTTGTTCATCGTTGCTTGTTTCATCTTTAGTTCTTCTAGGTCCTTGTTAACTGATTCTTGCATTTGGCCATTCTATTGTCCATTCTATCTCCAAGATTTCGGATCAACCTTACTATCATTATTCTGAATTCTTTTTCAGGTAGACTGCCTATTTCCTCTTCATTTGTTAGGTCTGGTGGGTTTTTATCTTGCTCCTTCATCTGCTGTGTGTTTTTCTGTCTTCTCATTCTGCTTATCTTACTGTGTTTGGGGTCTCCTTTTTTGCAGGCTGAAGGTTCGTAGTTCCTGTTGTTTTTTGTGTCTGTCCCCAGTGGCTAAGGTTGGTTCAGTGGGTTGTGTAGGCTTCCTGGTGGAGGGTACTAGTGCCTGTGTTCTGGTGGATGAGGCTGGATCTTGTCTTTCTGGTGGGCAGGTCCACGTCTGGTGGTGTGTTTTGGAGTGTCTGTAGACTTATTATGATTTTGGGCAGCCTCTCTGCTAATGGGTGGGGTTGTGTTCCTGTCTTGCTAGTTGTTTGGCATAGGATGTCCAGCACTGTAGGTTGCTGGTCGTTGAGTGAAGCTGGGTGCTGGCGTTGAGATGGAGATCTCTCGGAGATTTTTGCTGTTTGATATTATGTGCAGCTGGGAGGCCTCTTGTGGACCAGTGTCCTGAAGTTGGCTCTCCCACCTCAGAGGCATAGCACTAACTCCTGGCTGCAGCACCAAGAGCCTTTCATCCACAGGGCTCCTTAATTTGGGATGATTCGTTGTCTATTCAGGTATTCCACAGATGCAGGGTATATCAAGTTGATTGTGGAGCTTTAATCCGCTGCTTCTGAGGCTGCTGGGAGAGATTTCCCTTTCTCTTCTTTGTTCTCACAGTTCCCAGGGGCTCAGCTTTGGATTTGGCCCCGCCTGCGCGTGTAGGTCGCCGGAGGGCGTCTGTTCTTTGCTCAGACAGGACGGGGTTAAAGGAGCCGCTGATTCGGAGGCTCTGGCTCACTCAGGCCGGGGGGTAGGGAGGGTCACGGAGTGTGGGGCGGGCCTGCGGCAGCAGAGGCCGGCGTGACGTTGCAGCCTGAGGCGCGCCGTGCGTTCTCCCGGGGGAGTTGTCCCTGGATCCCGGGACCCTGGCAGTGGTGGGCTGCACAGGCTCCCCGGAAGGGCGTGTGGCTAGTGACCTGTGTTCGCACACAGGCCTCCTGGTGGCGGCAGCAGCGGCCTTAGCGTCTCATGTCTGTCTCTGGGCTCCGCACTTTTAGCCGCGGCTCGCGCCCGTCCCTGGAGCTCTCTCAAGCAGCGTTCCTAATCCCCTCTCCTCGCGCACCAGGAAACAAAGAGGGACGTAAAAGTCTCTTGCCTCTTCGGCGGGTCCAGACTTTTCCCCGGACTCTCTCCCGGCCAGCCGCGGTGCACTAACGCCCTGCAGGCTGTGTTCACGCCGCCAACCTCAGTCCTCTCCTGGCGCTCCGACAAAAGCCGGAGCCTCAGCTCCCAGTCCCGCCCGCCCCGGCGGGCGAGCAGACAAGCCTCTCGGCTGGTGAGTGCCGGTCGGCCCGATCCTCTGCGCTGGAATCTGTCCGCTTTGCCCTCTGCACCCCTGTTGCTGTGCTCTCCTCCGCGGCTCCCAAGCTCCCCCACTCCGCCTCCCGAAGTCTCCACCCGCGAAGGGGCTTCCTAGTGTGTGGACACTTTTCCTCCTTCACAGCTCTCTCCCGCTGGTGCAGGACCCGTCCCTATCCTTTTGTCTCTGTTTAGTTTTTTCTTTTGCCCTAACCAGGTACGTGGGGGGTTCCTTGCCTTTTGGGAGGTCTGAGGTCTTCTGCCAGCGTTCAGTAGGTGCTCCGTAGGAGTTGTTCCACGCGTAGATGTATTTCTGGTGTATCTGTGGGGAGGAAGGTGATCTCCGCGTCTTACTCTTCCGCCATCTTCCTGCTGTACATTTGAAACATTGTAAATCAACTATACTTCAATTTAAAAATGAATATAGGGTTTCCCTGGTGGCGCAGTGGTTGAGAGTCCGCCTGCCGATGCAGGGGACACGGGTTCGTGCCCCAGTCTGGGAGGATCCCACATGCTGCGGAGTGGTTGGACCCGTGAGCCATGGCCGCTGGGCCTGCACATCTGGAGCCTGTGCTCCGCAACGGGAGAGATGACAACAGTGAGAGGCCCGCGTACCGCAAAAAAATAAATAAATAAAAATGAATATAAATGGGCTTCCCTGGTGGCAGAGTGGTTAAGAATCTGCCTGCCAATGCAGGGGACACAGGTTTGAGCCCTGGTCTGGGAAGATCCCACATGCTGCGGAGCAACTAAGCCCGTGTACCACAACTACTGAGCCTGTGCTCTAGAGCCCTAGAGCTACAACTACTGAGCCATGTGCCACAACTACTGGAGCCTATGCGCCTAGAGCTCATGCTCCGCTACAAGAGAAGTCACCACAATGAGTAGCCCCTGCTCGCTGCAACTAGAGAAAGCCTGCGTGTGCAGCAATGAAGACCCAACGCAGCCAAAAATAAAATAAATAAATAAATTTATTTAAAAAAAAAAGACTATCATTGTGAAGTGACAGTGGAGTGTCACTGTCATAAAGATGAGGCTTGGGATGTACCAAGGGTGTGAGCAGCTGAGGTGGAGTTGAGGTCAAGGGGCCAGGAGGCCGGATCTTTGGGGGCACGATCCTTGAGTGCATGGTGGCCCAGCGTTGGTGACAGGAACAGCAATAAGGGGAGGACAGTAAGGCAGGCACTAAAGTCTTCAAGAGACTCCTTATTTCCCTCTGGAGTGAGGACTCCTTGAGAACAGGACTGTGGCTGTAATGAACATGGCCGTGACCTCAGTGCCTGGCACAGAGTAGGCACCTGATCAAACTCGAATGAATGTATGCTTGGTATGCAATTTGATCTTTATCCTTGACAGTTGAGGAAGACTGAGGCCAGGGGTTCCACAGAAGTGTCTGTGCATTTTTGAGTCTCAGTGGGGAGTGTTTTGGGTGTGCGCACATTTGAACTCCCTTCCACCTGCCCGTCTCCCCTCCGCCCCCAACTCCTCCCCAGCCCAGGCTTTCTGGTCCCTCAAAATCAGCCTCCACACTGCTTCCCTGGCTGACTATGTCCCTCTACTGAGGATGAGACCAAGCTCATTGTAGGATGGTGAGGTCTCTTATGTGCGGCCAACTCTCCCTCAGCCCCTTGGAGCCCTCCAGGTCCATGGTCTTCCCTTGCTCTCTGCACCCACCATGCCCACCTTCATCCTGGAAAGCTCCAGGGCTCACTGCCAGCCTGGTGAAGCCCTGCCTGCCCTTCACACTCAATTCAGGGGGCACCTCTCCCATCAGCAAGCCTTATTTCTCCCTCTGCCCTACTGTCGGAGTTATTTCTGCTGAACAGGACCACGTGGAGCCGTAATTACCTGCATCTCACCCTCCTGCTCCAGGAGACTTGAGCCTACTGGTGGCAGAGGTCAGGTCCAGGTCACGTGTGTCCCTGGAACCCAGCACAGGGCACTGGTGTTTGCTGCAATGCCTGTGTTTGAGGGTCTGTGTGGACCCGGGCAAGCCACTGCAAGGAGCCGTAGGGAGGAGGTATGGACTGTGGGCCACAAGGTGGGATGGAGAGGAGAACTAAAAGGCTTTATTACCAGCAAATCTGTACACTGTACACTGGGGTCCAGCAGGGCACCTGAGGGGTCCTCCCCAGGCTGTCTGCCTTGTCCCTCCAGGCTAGAGTGAGTGTGGGGGTGTGTCTGCAGATGTCCATTGTTCCCCCGCTCTCTTGTCCCAGGGAGAGAGCCTTCCTCTCCTCCGGCCGCCACGATACTTGGTCAGGGCCTGTCGCAGGGAGCCGGTCCCTTCCTGCGCTCGCGGCTCAGCAGCGTCACCAGCTTGGCCTTGAAGCCCAAGTGGGCGCCGGCGCGGGCGCAGCCCCCGGCCTCGTCGCCGTCGTCGGCCAGCTCCAGCTCCAGCAGCCGCTTGTACTGGGCCTCCAGGCTGCTGTCATGGGCCGCGCCGGGCCAGCCCAGGTCCTGGCTATTGTGGTAGATGTGGCTGGCCAGGGGGCTGCGGCCGCCCGGGCCCTCCTGCTCCGGACAGCCGACGTCGGGCGCTGGGCCGGCGTCCAGCACGCACAGGTTCTCGTACAGGTGCTCGGCGGCGTCCGGAAGCTGGCTGGCCCGCTTGCACACCGACGCGTAGAGCGCGGGCGCCGGCTCGTCCGGGGCTGCGGGGCCCAGCAGAGAGGGCAGGCTCTGGGGCCCGGGCTCGGCCACGCGCGCCCTCCGGGAGCCGGGCGCCTCGGGCCCCGGGGGCACCTCCCGCAGCTCCCCCGGAGGCTCCAGCAAGGGCAGGGAGGTGGCCCGCGGCAGGGGGCAGGGCTGGGGCCCCGCCGTCTCCGGGAGCCGCTCCCGCTGGCGGGCGATGGCGGCGGCTACGGCCCCGCATAGGTCGCGGGAGCGGGGGCTGATGAAGGCGAAGAGGCCCTCGCCCGAGTCGCAGCGGCGGCCGGCTTCAAAGGAGAACACGCCCTGGGCACGGGCGGCACGGGGAGTCAGCGGCTGAGGGGCCGCCCGCCAACCGCTACCCTTCCCTGCGGGACCAGTGGGGCGGCCGCCCAGCACCTCACCTTGTCGGAGCCGAACTTGCGCAGGAATCGGTAGGGCCAGGTGTAGAGCGCCTGGGGGCTGGCGGGCTCGTTCAGCTGGATGGAGTCCTGGCCCAGCAGCAGGAGGTAGGGCCCCTTCAGCTGGCAGCGGGCGGCTGCCTCCGTCCTCTGTACCACCACTGGAAACTCGCCCACTGCAGGCACGGCGCCGTGAGGGCCACAAGCACAGCCCCCTGGGGGGTCCCGGAAAGATCCCAGCCCTGTTTGTGCTAGGGCTGAGGCTGCCCCTGTACCTCCCCGACTCACCTTCCTGCCAGGAGGAGTAGATGGAGTTCTCCTCCATCTGGACCAGGCCCTTCTTGGGAGCCTCTGCTTCCCCTGGTCCTTGGGAGCTCTCCCCTGTGCCCTGGGGAATGGGACAAGGTCAGAGGTTAGTGTCCCATCCACTCCTCTTCCCACATCCTTTCTCTGGGGTTCATGACAAGCAAGGGCACCCAGAGACTTGAGTGCCAGTCCCAGTTCTGCCCCTGACACACTGCCCTATTTCCCCACCTGCAATCCCCACCGGCTCCCCCTTGAGGGTGCTGAGTGCTATAAAGCAGAGGGCACAAACGAGGCTGTCCATTGCCCTTGAGGCTGGCCAGCGACTGGGCCGGCCTGTGTGTGTCCCTGACAGCTTGGAGCAGTAAAGGGGTGGGAGCTTCAAGGGTGGGACCCACGAGTGAATGGCCACTTGTTCCTCCCATCTCTGGCCTCTTTCCCCATCTCCCACCATGTCCTTTGGGCTCTGACCCTGAGCTCTCCATCATGACCACCTTGGCCCATGGTACCATGGCCAGGGTCAAATGCAATGGCTTTCCACTGGTCTCCTTGCTCCTGTTTATTTCCCTTTTTTTTTTAAATTATAAGAATTGTGGTAAAATATACAACATAAAATTTACCATTTTAACCATTTTAAAGTGTATGATTCAGAATTTTATCATCATTCCAAATGGAAGCCCCGTACCCATTAACTGTCACTTCCCATTCCCCCCTCTCCCCATTCCCTGGCAACCCCTAAGCTGCTTTCTGTCACTATAGATTTGTCTCTTCTGTATTTCACATTAATGGAATCATAAAATGTGTGGCCCTTAGTGTCTAGCTTCTCTGACTTAGCGTGTTTTCAAGGTCCATCCATGTTGTAGCATGTATCAGTGCTTCATTCCTTTTTATGGCCAAGTAATGTTCTGTTGTATGGATAGACTGCATTTGGTTTATCCATTCATCAGTTGATGGACATTTGCATTGTTTGCATCTTTGGGCTATTGTGAACAATGCTGCTCTAAAGATTCTCGTACCAAGTTTTATTTTGACACCTGTTTCAGTTCTCTTGGGTATACACCTAGGAGAATTGCTGGGTCATATGTTAACTCTATGTTTAGTTTTTGAGGAACCGCCACTCATTTCCTTTTGGTCCATCACGGATCCTGTAAAGCTTTAAAACTCTCAGCTTCTGTGTCCAACTCCCCAAAGGCTTCTCCTCACACTCAGAATAAAATCCCAAACTCCACATGTGGCCCAAGGCAGTTTCAGTTGGCTCCCACCGGACTCTCCACTGTTGCCTCTTCCTGGGCCCCCTCTCACTCCTTACCTTCCAGCCACACTGGCCTTTCTGCTGCTTGAACATCAAGCTTTTCCCTGGGCCCTTGCCCATGCTGCTCCCTTAGTTCAGGGGACTCCTCAGACCTGTGTTTAGGACACTCTTTCCTCAGATCTTTGCCTGGTGGGTTATTTTTCCTCAAGGATTCAGGCGCACTCTCCTCTCCTGAGAAGCCTTCCTGGACCATCCTAACATCCCCCTACTCACTCCTGCTCCCACCCAGCCTCTCATTTTCTCCATAGCATGCATGGCCATCTGAGATTTGTTCTGTGGGCTTCTGGGCTGTTTCCCAGGCTTCTAGGTGCTTGGCAGGTGCTTGCTGAGTGATGAGATGTGAATGAGCATGGAGATGAACAAGGTGTGAGTGAACTGGTCTCCCCGGCTGGCCCCTGGATGCCTTACCCGCCCACTCTGTGCTCACCGGGAAGGCCAGCTGGCAAATGGGGGCCATCCAAGACTGGCGGTGCTGTGCGGCCAGCAGGTGGCTTCGCTCCGTGGTGGTGAGCAGGAAGGCACCAGTGTCCCGCGGGCAGCTCTCACCGTCAGCCGGCAGCACGGATACGCAGTCAGCCAGGCGGATGACCCGCCGCTCTCCTCTCCGGCCAGGCCCCACAGACCTGTCACCTGTTGGCCCCAGGCCACCATCCCGGACCTCCCAGCTCTCTAGCCGTGCCACGCCTGATGGGCCTCCTGCATACAGTAGACCCCATACCTTCCTCCAGGACTTCTGCAGGAGATGAAGATGGGGGAGATGACCCTCGGGTGGCAGTTCTCCCTGCAGCTCAGCCTAGCACAAGCCGCTTAGCAAACACTCCTGGCCACCTAGGCTGGCCTCTGCCTCGCAGCTCTTCAGGCCACAGAGGATGCCTTGCCAGAGCCAGCCCGGCAGCAGGAAGCGTCTGTGCTTGGAGTCGGTCAGCCCTAGCTTCAAATCCACCCCACGCTTTCCTAACTGTGACCCCCCCATAAGCACTAGGATCCTCGTCTCTCAAAAGATTATGAGAACACGGGGCTGGGGCTTCTACTGGGCAATGTCTGTAAAGTATCTAGTGGCCAGAGCAGACCACCTGACACTACTGCTTTGTTGGTGCACCCACCCCCTGTAAAGAAAAGGTCAATTGGGCCACGGAACAAGGGCTGGGGCGGGAGGGAGGCCTCAGTCTCATGATGGCAAGGAAGGAAACATGCAAATAGCGTCGAGCAAAGGAAACAGACGGTTTATCTGCCTGGGCAGCAGCTGCAGCTGAGCTGTGGGTGTGCAGGGCCTGCTACCCCAGGACAGGGCTGGGAGGAGCTGAGCCCTCTTCTGCAGGATGGAGCTCCACTTTTGGGGGCTCCTCCAGCTCAGCCTCCAGCCCTCTCGAGGGGCCACAGTGCCACTAGTAGATGGGATGGAAGGCGGTTGGATTAACCAGCCTCTCAGCTCTGCCCTGCCCCAAGGGTTCCATTCTTGGCTGCCCCCGCTCTTGGCTTCCCATCTGTAAATGAGGCAGGGTCTCAAAAAGGCCCACTCAGCCCAACCTGCTCAGGCTGAGAATGGGGCTCTGTTCCACTTCCCCACACCTGGGTTGGATTCCCCACCTGGACTCCTACCCCCATTCTCCCAGGTTCTGGTGGGCTGTCCAAGGCTGGGGCAGAGGCCCACCATCTGTCCCAGGCAGCTGCCTGGCAGCCAGGGTCCCCACCTTGCCAAACTTGATGTGCTGCTTGTAGAGGATGCCGTCCTTGATGGGTGTCTCCAGAGGCTCCATGGCCATGGCCGCCGCTCCGAGGGCCTGAGGAGACTGGTGACGGGCCGGAGGGGAACTCCTCACACTTCCCCTTCTGGCCACTTCCCCCTCCCTCTGTCCAGAGAGGCAGCTGCAGGGTTGGGGGAGGGGAGCCCTGTCTTCGGAAAAGGAGCTAGGATGGGGGTGAAGGGCATCACATATTTCTTCCTTGGGGTTCCAGCTGGCCCAAGGTACCCACTAGTGCCAGGCAGGGGCCTTGGACCACCAGATGACCCGTGCCTGCCTGGGTCAGCTGGGTGTGAGCCTCTGACCGCAGGCTGGCTCCCGAATCAGGAGCTCCTACCCCTCCCCCATCCTGGGGCTGTTGTGTACCCTGGGGCCTGTCATTCCCACAGCCTGGTCCCTACCCCAGGACCTTTCTCTAGCCAGACTGGCAAATTCCTTGTTTTCCCCCTTGGAGTCCTGGTTGGCCTGCTTGTCTTTATTCTGGAAATAGTTCTAATGTTCACTTGCTCCTCTCCGTCTTCACAGCCCCTATCCATTGCCAGCTTTGGCATCTCCCCTTTGAACCACGTCCCCACCTGGGCCCACCGGGCCCTCTCTAACCCCAAACCAACCTGTCTCTTCCCTCCCTAAATGCTTCCTGGCTCCCAAGTGCCCTGAGGTTTAGCTTGGACTCCTTGGCCCAGCATTCAGGGTGCTGGGTATTCTGGCCTCCACCTCCCCCAGCCTGGCCCCTTCAGGGCACCTCTCACCATGCTGCTCAGGGCTCTGGGACTTCTTCCTCTGGGAGGCCTCCCCAGACCACCCCACGCTGTCTGAGAGCACAAAGGCCCCAGCCCTCATGGCACGGCCCCAGCCACGTGAGCATGGGTGGCACGCCCCCAGCGGGTTCCCTGGAGAGCTCACAGGCTTTTTAAGCTCTGCTTCTTGCTAGAGTCCTGTTTCAGTCTTGTCTTCCTGGAGGCCAGTATGGGAGCTCTGCATATGAATCTGAATCCTGAGAACAGCCTCATTTCATTTATTCAGTGCCACCTCTGGGAAGGAATGTGTAAACAGGCTGAATACTGTTTGGTGGTCACGTGTGGGGTGTGTAGCTTCTCGGGCAGGAAATCTTTTCCAAGGGCCTCATTCACCTGGCTTTGTGCCCACTGTGGCCCAAGCAGCCCTGAGCTCTGGCAGCCTCAGACACCATGTCCTTTGCATTCTCATTGCCATTTCAGCGATGAGGAAATCAAGGCTCAGAAACATTAAGTAACTTGCCCTAGGCCACACACCAAGTGACAAACATGGCTTGAGCAACTGCTGTCCTGCTGGGATAAGCATGTGGCTTTGCACATGAAGTGCCTGGACAGAGGAGCTATCACCAATGCTTTTTCTGTCTACCCTTTGCAAGATGCTGAAATCCTGGCCCATTTGCCAGCAGTCCCGTGACCGCTGCCCACATTTATTCATGGCTGATCTGTCTGTCCCACTCACCTGTGAACTCCTCAGAGGGCAACTGCCTGGCTCATTTGTGTCCTGAGCCCAGCAGATACCTGGGCACAGAGCTGGGTCAGTGGGTGCTTGTGGCCTGAGTGGCAGTCCTGTGGCATCTGCTGCCCCCTTGGCAAACAGAGCACAGGGTTCCCTACTGGGAGCCTGTGTGGGCAAGGGGCCTGAGGCAGGAAGTCTCCTCCTAAAGGGCCTTAGGAGAAGCCCCAGGACCTTTACACAGTGACAGGAAGAGGGAGGCTGGGGCAGGGCTGGAGATTATAACAGCCAATCAGAAAGACCAGTAGACCCAACCAACCATTTCCCCTTGGTCCATCAGTGTGGTTCTTCTCTGAGTCATAAATCCAGGTAGACTAGAGGAAATACCCTAAGCCCCCAGAGGGGAACCTGGGTAGGCAGCTCCTTCCACAACTGAGTACCAGCAGGTATGGCAGTAGTGGTGGGAGATGCCAAGGCCCTACCTGAGAGGGGCTCTGGAGGTCAGAGGGTGAGGCCTGCCCAGGAAGCACAGGGCAGAGAAGGCAAAACACAGAGGCTGAGACCAAAAAGGCTGGTGTTTTAATGGCAGCTGGGATAAAGAGGAGCAAAAATAGTAATTCTGGGGGGCACAGGGAACAGGCAGCCAGGTCCAGCCTGGCCCAACCCAGGCCAGCTGGGCCGAGGATGCTGGCTTCTTGCCCACGGGGCAGGGGTGTGTGGGAGGTGGCTGGAGCCCCAGGGACGGAGGCCCCTTGGAGAGAAAGAGGGATGACAGCCAGCTCAGAAGTCCATGGAGCTGTGGGCCAGGTAGTCCTTGCGGCCGATGTTGCTAACCTGCTTCGTCTGCATAGCCTCGAGTTTGGGGCAGTCGGTGATCCGATGGCCCAGGCCCCCACAGAAGGCACAGCCACGCTCTCCTGGGGGAATGGGGTAGCGGTGGGTGGGGGAGGAGGGTCAGCATGGTGATGGGGCCAGGCTCTGTGCCCCAGACCCTGGGCCCCCATCAGACCCCCAGGCCACTGAGGGGCAGAATGGACTTGTTCCGTGGTGTTCCCGTCACGCCCCCATTGGACTAGTGTCTCCCACCCCGTGTCACCTCCAATGTCCAGCATGGACTCGTCCCCGCAGTGCAGTACTTGCAGCACGGGTGGAACCTTCTGCTTGGCCTCCAGCAGCAGGGCTTTGAGATCCATCAGCACCGACTCATCTGTGGGGGTGGCGGGGAACCATCAGGTCCAGCCCTGGGCCCTGTAGCCAGGACCTGGCTGGTCATAGGTGGAGGACCCAGGGGACAGCCAAAGGTGGCCCTGGTGGCAGACTCACCACAGGCCTTGTTGATGAAGGTAGTGGCAATGCCTGTGTTTCCTGAGCGCCCAGTGCGGCCGATACGGTGCACTGCAGAGAGAGGGAACAGAGCATCTGGCCCACTGCCCAGGGGCTGGGACCTAGGCCGCAACCCCAGCCCCCCGAACAGCCCACCATAGTTCTCGATCTCCTCAGGCATGTCATAATTGATGACGTGCTGGATGGCAGGGAAGTCCAAGCCCTTGGAGGCTACGTCTGTGGCCACTAGGACATCCTTCTTGCCCTCCCGGAATGCCTCAATGGCCTTGGTTCGTTCCTCTTGGTCTGGGAAGGGTCAGGTAGGAGCTATTAGAGCGACAGCAAGAGTCTGGGGAGTAGTGGCAGGCCGGCCAGGTAGGGGAAGGGATAAGATGAGGGGCTGCTATGGCAGCGGGGTCCATGCCTATGCACGTGCCACGCTAACCTTTGCCCCCATGGATGGCCACAGCCTCAACCCCCTTGAGGAGCAGGTACTCATGGATGGCGTCCACATCTGCTTTCTTCTCCGCAAAGATGAGCACCTGTCCAGGAAAGCCAACTCCAGTCACAGGGGCTGACTCCTGGGCACCCCCGCAACCTTCCGCCAGCATGCTGCCCCTGGGCTAGCCTGGCTGGCAGCACTCACGGGCGGCGGTGTCTTCTGCAGGCACTCAAGCAGGTACACCATCTTGGCTTCCTCCTTCACATATTCCACTTCCTGCCACCACCAGGATCAGGTTAGGTGGTCCTGAGAACAGGCTCACCAGCCATGGCCCTGCCACAGAGGATGGGCCCCCAGTCCTGGCTAGGAGGTGACCAGAGAGCCTCTTGCCAAGGGCTGGGTACCATGAGAAGGCTTCCTGCTAAGGGCTGTGGCTGTGAATGAAACCCCTAGTGCCCACAAGGTGGCCCCCCACCCGGCTCCGATCAGCTAAGGGAGCCTCGCCAGATCCAGCCCTCACAGGTGAGACTGCCCATCAGGAGTGCTTGCCCACCTGGATGACATCCAGGCTGGCAGCCCCGGCACGCCCCACATTGATCGTGACAGGCTTTACCAGGGCGCTCTTGGCAAAGTTCTGAATCTTCTTAGGCATGGTGGCACTAAAGAGTAGAGTCTGTCGCTGGCCCTAAGGAAGAAGAAGGCTGGGGCTGAGGGCACGTGGGGCCTGGGGAGCCTGAGGGGCTGGGACAGTGGGTGGGCAGCACAGGGCCTTAGGGCCCTCCAGAGTTGAATGTGGTGTGTAGGGGGAAGGTGGCAGGAGCGTCCCGGCCAGGTGGGGAAGGGCACCTTGAAGTAGGAGAAGATGGTACGGATGTCACCCTCGAAACCCATGTCGATCATGCGGTCAGCCTCGTCCAGGGCCAGGTAACGACAGATATCCAGGCTGACCATCTTCTTCTGTAGCAGATCCATGAGGCGCCCAGGGGTGGCCACCATCATGTGCACACCACTGGGGACCAAGGAGGGACACTGACAGCAGGGCCACCTGCTAAGCCCTACCTAGAGGCCGGCACTCCACCTTGTTCTGCCCTCCAGCCTCTTTCCTATCTCTCCTCACCTGACGCTCCTTGTCACTGCCACCACCTTGCTCTATGGACGGCACAAGGCTCTCCTGGAGAGCGCTGCAACCTTCTCGACCACCACTCTGTTCCACTGCTCTACCCGAGCCATGTGGTCACCTCGGCCCCACACACCCTTCCCCCAGGTCACTCCTCTTGCCCCCAGGAGGACGGTCCTAAATCTTCAGATAGGGCTCAGCCTGTGCTCCCACAGCTCCCTTTGTAGACCTCAAAGGCTCACTTTCGTAGTACAATGAGCTCATCTTTTCCATGTCTGCAACCTCCCTGACTAGCAATGCCTATGAAACAGGAACTGGGTTTGGTCTGTCTGTAACCCTGGACATCTAGTGATGTCTGTTGGGAACTGCACTGTGTGGAAAGGGCACAGGTCCAGCCATGCCCCAGAGCCTCAGCCTCCTCAATGGGTCACACTGAACAACCCTGACCTTCCTGGACACCCCGGGGCCCCCACCTCTTTGCCTTCTGCCTGGAATGCTCCGGCTCTTTGACCTCCCAGATGCCCCCGTTCCATCTGCTGTGTTCCCACAGTACCTCACCACATCCCTCTGTCCCACCCCAACCAACCTCCCCATTAGACTGGGGCTCATTGAGGGCTGGGCCCATGAGAGGCCTCTGCAAGGATCTGTCGAGTGGCTAAAGCAAAGGGTCCTTTAGCTTGTCTAGGCAGCGACTTTGGGGAAGCCCTTGGGGCGGGGGTGCCTATACTCACTGTCGGATGGTCTCCATCTGCTCTTTGACAGACATGCCCCCGATGCAGAGAGCACAGCGCAGGAGTGGAGAGCTGTCCTCCTGCAGCAGGCGGCAGTAATACTCCAGGATGCCGTGGGTCTGCCGGGCCAGCTCCCGCTGCAGGTACAGGGGCAGTGGCTGGCACCAGAAGGTGGCCCCATCTGCACCCTGTCCTCCAGGCCAGGCTTTCTTACCGAGGGGCAGATAATGAGTCCATAGGGCCCTTCACGCTTAGAGAAAGGTAACCTCTTCTCTTGCTCCAGGCAGAACATGATGACCGGCAAAGTGAACACCAGTGTCTTGCCTGAACCCGTGAAGGCTATGCCTATCATGTCACGGCCAGACAGACTGGTGAGAGAAGAGAGGCCTGAGGGTCAGGTTCACTGGAATACAGGGACTACTTGTCATCTAGCAACCACTCCTCCCCAGGGCCACCAGGTTCACACTCACATGGTGGGAATTCCCTGGATCTGAATGGGTGTTGGGTGGTGGATGCCCTTCTTCTTCAGGCCTCTCAGGATGGCTACAGAAAACAACACTGGCATCATCCTTGTGTCTCATAGGTACTCCAACAAGCCCCCAAAGCCAAAAAGTTGGCACTATGTCCTTCACGTTACAAATGATGAAACTAAGACCCAGAAAGAAAAAAAGAAAGAAAAACAAACACGCAGACTTGTCCAAGGCCTCTAGGTTAAGCAGAGGCAGGATTCACACCCAGGTCTGTTTAAGGCCGTCATCACTTGCCCACCAAAGCTCCCTAATGACAGAAATTGGTAAATATGAACAGTTGCAACAACTGAAAAAGGAGAATAAAGACAAATCTCTCCTTCCCAAATCCCTCATCCCCACTGACTAGACCCAATGCTGCAGTTGCTGGGCTTGGTGAGGGCTAGGCTGCAACCTTGCAGATATTTCCCTATCAAGATGTGGTGTTGCTCCCAGCTCCCAGGCACCTGCAGGAAATTTCATTTCCTTGAAGCTCTTGATGGGTGGTGGGATACCATCTCCTTCCACCAAGATGTGGTACTTCTTCCGTACACGCTCATGCCGCTCTTCAGACATGCTCAGGACGTAACGAGGTGGTGTCCAACTGTGGGTGGGTGGCAAGAGTCAAGAGAGCCCCTGGGCACAGCTGGCTTTGGGGTGTTCCCGCCAGTCTCCACCACATACTGTCTGAAGTAAGAGTGACTGACTTTCCAGACTGGAAAGACATACCTAGTTTTGATTGGATCGTCATACGTGATTCCCTTAGCCATCTCCTTCACTGACATCAAGGCTGAGGAAACAGATGTGGCTCAGGGCTGGTTCCTGCTTCCCAGAGGCCAGGCCCTTTGAAATATAACATGCCTAGGACTGGGGGAGGAGGCTCAGTCCACCTCCTCTCTGCCCTAGCTACAGCCATACCTCGACCCTCAGCCACACTCTCCAGGATCTTCTCCTCTTCCTTCAGTTGCTTCTCTTTGGCAGACTCCTTGCGGGCTGACCAAACAAGCAGAAGATGTCAGAGAGACACAAAAGCAGTGCACCAAGCTGAGCCTCCCGCCTGCTGCCCAGCCCACCTTCAGCCTTCTCTTTGAGGTGCTGGTGCTGATCCAGGAGGCTGACGTTGGACTGGGGGCCCAACGGGATGTCGTCCTCATCTCCCCGCGCCTCGCTGCCGCTGTCCTGCTGCTCCTCTTCCGCAGCTCCCTTGCGTCTTCGCTGCAGCAGCTTCTGGAGCTGAGGTTCCACCAGCGCCCCACAGAGCCGAGCCCAACGCACAGTGGGGCATCGGGCCCAGGGGCCTGAGTCAGGATCCTGGCTTTTGGGACTGGGTTCTGTGCCCCGAGGCGCACAGCTGCCCCACCCCTCAGATCAGGTCGCCAGTTCCTCGTTTGCCTGGGGACCACGCTCCCGTGTACTTGACACTTTACTCCGCAGACCGGGGACCACCCCCCATCCCACCGCCAAACCCCCATCTCCTGCCCTCGTTCCACCCTCGAGCCGGGGCCCTCACCAGCAGTTGCCGGCGCTGTCGCAACGGCACGTACGGCACGTAGTCCTCGTCGTCCTCATCGTCTGCCTCGGAGCGGCTTCCTGTGGCAGTCGCCTCGTCGGTGCGAGCCCGCTGCAGATACACACGAGTCAGACCCGGACCCCCGCCCCCCACTTCACGATCGCTCGCCACCCGCGCGGACCCCCACCTGGCTCCCACCTTCCGCTCGGGTTCCGATTCCTCCATCCTCTGCTGCACGCATGCGCACCGCGGTAAAACCCCCGCCTCGCCTATGATGAGATCCAATCAGATGTGAAGAAACGGACGTCGGCGCCTAGCAACGACCTCTAAGTGCCGGATCGCGCAGAGGGACAAATTTTCTCCTGAGCCCCTGTCTTGCGGTGTGGCGTCTCCGCCCCCTGTGGGCGGCTACGCAGCTGTTGCCAGGGCTGAGGGCGAAAGCGTCAGGCAAGGCATTGTGGGACGCTGGAGGACTTGGAGCACGCGCTGAAGGCGCAAAGCGAATCGGGTTGAGTCGTGGGGACCGCTGATCCCGAAGACGGCGGTGTGCTGGGTCCCCAGCCTCGCCCAGGGCGTGACGTCACCCGGCACGCCCCCGCCAGCGGACACTGCGCCCTCTCGTGGCCGGGGTGCGGTGGGACCCAGCCAGCTGGGATCCCGACCCGCTCTCTATCCCGCCCCCATTAACCGGCGCGGGCCAAGGAGGGCAGGGCGGGGCTTGAAGAGAAAGTGACTCAACACACGCTGCCGCTCTGACTGGTGTTCTCATCTGTGTGAGACGCCTATGTTCAGAGTGGTGAGGGATAAACAAAATGATGACGGTGGGTTTTAACTGAGGGCCTGTGTATGTATGTAAACGATTATTTAATGTAAATGCTGTAACAGAGCTCAGAGTGTGACTGGGGAACCAGAGAAGGCTTCGAGGAGACCTGCATCTGAAGTTACAAGGAAGTGTGGAATCTCAGAGCTGGGAATGCAAGAGAGGGAGAGGCTTCCTGATAGAGGGTCTAGCAGGAGTGAAGTTCTGGCCATGTGCAAGTTCCCAGGGAACAAAGTGATCACGTGGCCCGTGTGGGGTTGGGTAGTCAGAGCTAAGGCTTTAAGGTAGACCCAGAGCATGCAGGGCCAAGACTGTCAGGGTGATTTCAACTTCACTGGGAACTTTTAAAGACGAGTGATGGGTCAGTGCTGTTTTCTTCCTTCATATATTAAACATGAGTATGTGCTGGGCATTGTGCGTAGTGTCGAAGCAGATAAAAGATGAACAAGACACAAACCTGGCTTGTGAGGACCTTACAGATTAGGTGAGGAGACAAACACAGATAACTGGTTTTGAGATTAAGAAATCTCTAAGACACAAAAGGTACCACTTTTGGAATTAGCATAAACGCAGGGCAAACTTGATTCTCACAGTAAAAGTGGCTTCTCAGTTGAAAGAAAGGGATGTGAAAGTTACGGTGGAATTCATGAACAAGGTGTTAACTGGGAAGAGGGAAACAAGTGAGCAAAAGTCAGAAGCCCCGAGGGTGCCAGGCCTAGCTGGAGACTGAGGTCATCAGGTGTGGAGAGAGTGTGCCAGAGGCAGGGGCCGGGCTTAGAGGGCCCTCAATGCCATTCTCAAAAGTCTTCTTTCTCTGTATGTAAAGTGGCTGCTTGATCAGACCTGCAACTTTGAAATGATGAAGCAGAATTTTAGATAGTTGTGAGAATTCAATTGCAAGGCAGGAGCCTAGTGTAAGAGCTGAAGGGAGAGAGGAGCACAGGTAATAAATACACAGAGAAAAGTTTCACAGAAGTGTCCACACTTCCTTGGGGATTGGCCAAGGGACCAGGAACTGTGAGCCCATGGTTAATGCTGTTTTACCTCTTTGGAAAAGGAAGCGCTTGTATTGGGGCGGGGCGGGGGGGGGAGAGAGAGAGAGAGACAGACAGAGAGACAGAGAGAGAGAGAGAGAGAGAGAGAGAGGGAGAGAGAGAGAGAATATATGTGTCCAACCTTGGAGGAGGGAGGGACTGGTTTCCGGTTCTGCTCCCAACACTCCACAAAGGGCTCTTAGTGACTGCGTCGCCACTACCACTGTCGCTCCACACATTGAGCTCAGGCTAAGAGTTGGTTATAGTAGGAAAATGGAGAGGATTCGGGACAAAAGTGTGTGTGAGGCATTTCTAGCAAACTATTATATTAAAATCTGAATTCACTAACCAGATCCACGGTGGGGAGGGGGGGATGAGATAGTTCATTACTCTCCTAACTCTCAACTACTTAGGCTGCACGTCCATTCCCATTGTAAAGTCAAATCCAATTTATAAAAACTCCATTTACCACCAACTTCCCCTGACAACTCCAATCGTCCAGGCTATAGATGCACAGTTCACAAAGTCCTCAAGGCTTCCCCTGATACCTTCTCAAATCAGCTGCACAGAGATCAAGTTGCACCCCTCCAACTCATCCATCTTGAAGGGAGGGAAACTAAGACAGTGTGGGGAAGGGGTTGCTCAGGGTTTCCATACCAGAGTCCTCCCAATGGGTGAAATGGCACAGATGCTGCTGGCATACAGGCCTATGCTCTAATCCTAGTTGGTCAAACTGAACTCAGTAGAGTCACCTTCTTGTCTGAGCTTTAATTTCCACATCTGTAAAATGGAATAACAGTCCCACTTAGCATTGCTTCGAGAATTAAGCAGAAACGATGCCAACCTGTTGACAGGTAGCACATGCTCAAGAAGGTTAATGACTAAGAAGGACTCCAATGCTTCTGAGTACATCCTTCACCCTCACTCCCCACCCAGACAAGCGAACCACCAACATACCAACTCTGTGTCCAAATGTTGCTTTATCTTTCGGCAGGAAAGATCTTCACAGTATCAAAAAGAATTGAAAAAACAAGTAAAACAAAATACCAAACACAAAGAAAGCAGTGTTGGGCCAGCAGTACCATCAGCCCCCAAACCCAAAGGCCAGCCCAGCCCCCGGGCTCTGAATGTGGAGGCTGCGTAGCACCAGGAAGCGGTTCTGCAGAGGTCCTGAGGGGCCCCAGCACACACGGCATCTATTCAGCTTTTGGTTGGTCCGGGATGGCAGGGAGGGTCTTGGGCAGGTGGGTGGCGATGTGAAGGAAAAAGGTGTAGACCTTCAGCTGGCAGTCAGGGTCTCAGGACACCCTGAAGAAGCTTGATCTGGCAGGGGCTGAGAAAACAGAAGAGCATGGCCACACGGTGAGCAATGGCTCCCACCCTAGCCTCCTCATGCTGGCTCTGAGTCTCCACAGGTGCCCATGGAGGCAGGAACAGCTGCCTACTAGTTTTGTCCCCTGGGCTGAAAACACTGAACAGACGATCACCTCCAGCAGGGGATGAAGGTTAAGTCACAGTTGGGGGACAGAGCCCCGGCCCCAGTGAACATCATCCTAAATCTCAAGGAAAGTGGACAACACTCGAGGAGCCCACAATGCTCTGCTGTAGGCCAGGGTGGAATAAGAGGCCAGCCTCTGGCATTGCGCTCCTGTTGACAGTGAAGAGGCCACCTATGCACTCAGGCTCCTGCCTCAGGCTCCAGGTACATGGCCCGGGCTGGGTCCCGAGTCTGTGCCAGCACTGCTTTCTTAACGCACTTGGGGCTCACAATCACGCTATGAGGAGGGTGGAGAAGGTCAGAGGAGAGCATTCACTGGAGGGGAGCATCCCCTGTCTTGAGAAAGAGATCAGCCAAGAGGGAGTGGGGAAAATTATGGCTGGATGAGGTTTCCTAGATGACAGGGGCATTGGGCTGTAGGAGGAGGTGTGACCCGTTTTCTCTCATGAAGGGCAACAGATGAAGGTGCCTGGGGTCCTTGTAGCTCCTGGTTCTTGTAGAAGTGGTGAAGAAAGGCAGGAGGGCAACCCAGCCCTAGCAGAAGCTCCTGGGGGCATGGATGTATCAGTCTGGCAAAGGATCAGGAAGCCCAGGCCCACAGAGCAGAGGGGATGAGGTGAGTCTGAGGACAGTCCTGACTCTGGGGTAGTACAAAGGTGCCATAGGGAGCCCAGCCCTGAAGGCTGCCCCTGGGAAGCTGAGGTCAGTGTCAAGGGTGGGGGGATCCTCACCCAAAACGGGACTCGGGGACTCAGCCCAGGGTCCAGAAGTCTGTTTCCCTGGCACTGGAAAGAGGAGGAAGAGGACAGGTGAGGACATCCTCCTGGGGGGTTACTGAGCTCAGCCCACTTGCCCCAGCTTCCTGTTGCCTTGAAGGCAGCTGTGTGGTTGCCAGCCAGAAAAGGCCTGACCCCAGGGACGCATCTTAGGGTGAACTATGGCACTGCATAGCCATTAAGCCCCAAGCCCAGGACCAAGGCCTGCCAGACAGCCATCTCTTTTGCCCTTGGTTCCCAGCCCACCACTGCCTTCTCAGTTTTCAGCCTGGAACATCATCTGATATGTCAATATTTCAGACAAAAGGACCCTTGCAGGTGACTGGGAGAGGAGGCCAGAGCCCAGGTTGGGGCCAAGCTCTTCTTCCAGGAGGCGGTTTCACTACCAATTTCCTCGTGGAATCTGTCCTGTTTGGGGAAGAGGGCCCACCTATTCCTCTATGCCTAAATGACTTCCAAGGCCTTGGTCTAGCGTGGCTGCCCTGTCACTGTTCCCTTGGGGCTGTGTCCTTTTCGCATGGCTTCAACTCGGAAGCACCTTGGTAGCCTGCGTGGAGAAGCCAGGCCAGGCAAACGAGATTCAACCCTCAGGCTGATAATGTCAGGCATGGGGGCAGCCCTCTGAGGCCCATGGCCTCCTGGACACTTTGGGAGGCAGCTGGTGAGAGAAGTAGAGGCCTGGCAGTGATACCCCAGGAGATGGCAGGGCTGGAAGGGCCCTTCAGGAACACAAGCAGGAGGGCTCTCAGGAGAAGAGATGTGGCCAGCCGAGCACCTAGTCCAACTCTCTATGCCCCAGAGCATGAAATGGCCTGGCAGGGGCACAAAAGGTGGCACAGCATGGGAAGAGAGGGTGCATGCAACACTTGAAGGGGGTCTCTATACCTCACTGAGCTGTGCTGGGAGTGGTTTTCTTGAGGCTGAAGTTGGTCCAGTTCACGGCAACTTTCTGACGCGTTTGCTTTGCAGAATCCAAACAGAACCTGTTAGGTTCGGGAGATGCCAGAGAAGCACAATCAGAGGTTCCCTCCTCTCTCCATTGGACCCTCTTCTAGACCTGTGTGTCATGGTCACTAAAGAAACCAGGTCAGCTCTGCACAACCCCTCTGGCTCCCAGGTGTTGGGGTCTAGCAGTATGGGGCTTCCTGGATGAGATGCCCACAGGCCCAGGGGACAATGTGTAAAGACAGTGACAATGCCTTAGGATACAGCCTCCCTCCTCACCCTGTATTTTACTCTAGCTATACTGAGATGCCTTCTGTTCCTTCAAGGATGATGTGTTTCTTCTGCCCTCAAACTCTTTTCATTTTACTTGGCCCACTCATTCCTATTCCTCAGGTTTCAGCCTGGTTACCACCTTTTTTGGGAGGGCTGCCCTGGCCACCCCACCTCTCAGCTTGGCCATTCCTAGGCCCTAGCCCCATGCCCTTACTCCTCGGACAGCACTTATCACTGGATTGTATGTTTATGGCTCTCTCTCCCCACCTAGATGGACTGTGTTTGATTTGCCTCTGCCCCTCAAACTCATCCCCGGCAGAGCAGAGGAAGTGCAGGTGAATAAAACTGGAGAAAGCCCTTGTTCTTGGGGTCTGACATGCCTCCTGCTCCCTGACCCTTGCACCTTCCCAGATGACCTGTCCTGCCAAATCATCCTGGCTACCTGTGTCCCAGCAGATAGGCTGGTGGGAGAGAGCCAGGAGGGGCTGGACAAGTTCTCCCTCCAAGGGCACATGGCTGAGGGTGAGGCCTTTCTGAGGCTTGAGTGTGTATGTGTGTCGGGGGGGCCCTGGAGTCCACCGTGAGCGGGAAAGCAGGCAGCCTCATACCTACCTCTTGAAATACTCCACCTCCCGGTCAGTCTCATCCATCTCCACCCCATCCATGTCCTTGGGCAGGAACACATCGTCTAGGAAGACACAGCCAGGAGGGCTCAGTGCTCACAGCCAGGCGTCTGGGTCATGCTTTTGGGGCAATGCTGCTCACATGTGAGGACTGCCCTCCACCCCATGGCCTGGCTGGGTGGGGGGGTCAGCCACTCAGTTCCTGGTGCACTCACCCAAGGAGGAGGCTGACTTCTCCTGCTTGTTGCGGCTCCGGCGGCTGCGGGCCTTGCCCTGTGGCAAGCTCTGTGGCCTTGCTGGGCCTGGGGGCTGCACAGACTCCTGCTCCAGAGGCTGTGCCTTGGCTTCACCTGGCCAGTTTTGCCAGGAGCTGCCCTTCTCCTTGTCAGCTTTGGGGCTGCTAGCCCAGCCTGGTCCTGGTCGGGTCCCCTGGCTCCCTTCTCCAGCCTCGGCACAGCTGTCCACTCTGGGAGGCTCTGGGGCCTTGCTTGGCTGCTTGGGGCTGGGGGTCTGGCCCTTGGCACTGGGAGTCTCAAGGCAGGCTGGGGACTGGGGAGCTGGGCTCACCTTGCTCTTCTTGGCCTGACTACCCTGTCTCTTGCCCTTCCGTGGCTTGCCACCTGAGGCCACAGGCTCAGGCAGCTCCTGCTTGCAACCAGGGACCTCCTTTACACTTAGCTCCTCAGAGCTAGGGTTACCTGGCTTGGGTGTCTTGACCCAGATCACCCGGGACAGGTTGGGCACGGTGTTGAGTCTCCTCACTAGCCCATTCTCAGGGATGATACCAGGAGGGGGGCCCCTCACCTCTGTCCATGGTGGGTGGAGACTTCTCATTTCTGCCCATGGTGGGGCTGGCTCGCCTGGAGCATGTAACATATGGTTCTGAGGGGAGCCCAAAGTCAAAGGGGACAGGTCAAGGTTAACGTCAGGCCGTTGCTCTGAGGAGCCATTGAGGTTTGAGGGGGCTAGACTCTGAGGCTCTGGCTCAGCAGCCCCCTCTTTAGTGAAGCCATTGCTGTTCATGCTGAGCTCACACACACTGAAGCTGGCGCAGATGGAGTCCTTGACAGTGTTCTTGATCTCCTGTAGACGGCTGCTCAGAAAGCTGTTGACCCGATCCAGCTCCTGATCGGGCCACTCCAAGAGCCTCTCCCTGGTAGGCCTCAGCTCCCGGCTTCCAGAAACACTACGATTTGCCTGCTTTAGAGCTTCTGCTGCCAACTGGGCCTTCTCCTTTTCCTGCCAATACAAGAGGCAGTTTCCGCAGGGCCTTGGCAGCTGCCAGGCACAATGCGACACCTGACATGTCTGCCTCTGGCCCAGCTTTGCCACTAACTGGCTAGAGGCAGGGCCTGGCAATCCTGGCCTGCACACCCTGCAGTAATGAGGATGAAATGCAATCAGATAGGTACATATCCTGGGGATGGAGGCAGTTATACCCACAGAGGATAGGGTTTTTACATCTTGTTCATCCAGGGCCCCAGTAGCAGTTCTAGGGCCTAAAAAAGCTAAGGCGGCTAGGACTCAAAAGGGATAGGATCTGCCTCCCAGGCATAAGCTTAAACAACTCACTCACTTGCTGAGTCTCAGTGGACTCATCTGCAAAATGGGGACAATAATTCTGGAGTGAAGACCAACGTGGGGATGCATTAAGGAAGATGGCTGCTACAGAGGCATTCTCTCCAATTCTGCAGGTGGTAGGGGAAAAAAAGCCATGACATCAGGTAGGTCTTTCAAGAAGAAAGATGTGGGGTTGTGAGACTACCATGGTAGATCAGACTGCTCTGGGTGGCTGGGAATGTGTGTGCCCTCCTGATGGCGCATAAGGGAGGCTATTGGAGAGGGCCAAGTTCCCACAGGAAGGCCACTCAGTGCTTAGTTGGCCTCGGGCAATCAAGGCCATGCCTAAAGCATGCCCAGTGGCATACAACAGACAGCTACATGTGGCCCCTACAGCAAGATGTAAAAGCAGCCCCTTTGCCCAGGTGAGGACCAGGAGGCTGAGGAAGGCTGGACCCTGCCATTCAGCATTGACAGAGTCAGATCTGGAGAGCGAAAACATGTCTGTGGGCTCTGAGTCAGCTCACCCCTCTGCCTAACCTCAAGGCACCAGCAGGCTAAGGAGGCCTTTAGAGGGAGATGGGAGACAGTTGTCAAAAGCCAACGGGGGGCTTCCCTGGTGGCGCAGTGGTTGAGAGTCCACCTGCCGATGCAGGGGACACGGGTTCGTGTCCCGGTCCGGGAAGATCCCACTTGCCGCGGAGCGGCTGGGCCTGTGAGCCATGGCCACTGAGCCTGCGCGTCTGGAGCCTGTGCTCCGCAACGGGAGAGGCCACAACAGTGAGAGGCCTGCGTACCGCAAAAAAAAAAAAAAAAAAAAAGCCAACGGGGACAAAGTGGTAGTCATGTGCTAGGAGCCAGATGATTTCACCATTTCACCTATTTCAGGCTGATTTGGGAATGGAGAGGGAGAAACAGGATGAGTGAAGCGAGAAAAGAGGTCTTGCGACCACCTCAATGTCAACTTAACAGGTGACCCTGTGCCCCAGGGTTATTTATTCTCTTAAAATACTAGCTCCACAACGGTGGGACCTTGGACAAATCACTTATTCTCCCTGAACCTTAAAATCTCCATTTGCAAATTTGGGAGAAAAACTGCCAACCTATATACGTCAGAGGGTCATTATGAGGACACCTGAGTGGGTGTGTGCCCCTTTCCCTGGGCACTAATAAGGCTGTGCCTTGGCAATGTGGTACTCAGGTGAGGAAGAGAAACAGTCTAGAGCAGCTGTGTGCCGTGGAGTTCAATGCTACAGAGCTCTGAGGCCATGGGGATGGACAAAGGACTGGAAGGCCCTTCACACTGCTCCTCCTCTGCACCAGAACAGCTTTGCTTTTATTTGTTAGGAATTGAGGTTCCATGGAAGATTTCAATTGCAGAAAAGAGTTTTGCTGCTCTACAAAAGACTGAAAACTACTGGTGTAGAGGGAGTGACGTGGAATCATGTATAATTTGGTAGTGAGAAAAGGAGAAAGCACAGAACCACGCATTTTCTGCTATGTACCATGAGCCTGGTACTTCCCCATGTTGTCTCACTTAATCCTCACAACTGCCCTTGCTGTGTCGTTATCCTCAATTTACAGATGAGGAAACTCATCTTTGGAAAGAATAAGGAACTGGCCCTAGATTACATGCTAATTAAGAGGCAGAGTTGGGAAAGCACACCCAGGGGTGATCTTCAGAAGTTCTTATGTTTTTCAATATCCTTTGACAATCATTTTTTGACTTGTGATTCATTTTTTGACTTGTGATTCTATGAGGCACTGGGAATTCAGCCATGCGTGAGACAGTCTCTGCTCACTGACTTGAATCTGCCAGGGGAGACGGACATGCAAACAGGCTGTTTAATTCTGAGTGCCAGTGACAAGAGGTACAGGGAAAAAAGCACAGAGTGCTCTGGGAACCCAGACTGGGCCATCAGGAGGTGGTTGCCAGAGAAGGCAGGATCTCACTGAGCACTGAAGGGTGAACAGGATTATCCTGGGAAGTGTGAGACAAGCACTTTCTAGACAAAAGGAAATAGAAAGGCTGGGAAATGGGAACAGGCGAAATATTTAGGGAATGCAAACATTCAGAGGGACAGCTGGAGCACAGATTTCTTCTGGTGGGGGGGAGTGGGCAGGAAGGCAATAGGGGCAGACTGAGAGATGAAGCTGGAAAGCTAAGCAGGGGCTGGATCCTCAAGAGCCCTGCAGGCCATGCTTGAGCCTGGATTTGACCCTAAGGGCAATGTTCAGCCACGGAAGGCTTTTTAAGCAGTGGCAGTAGGGTGTGAGCTACTTGGGAGGTAGCACAGCCAGGACTTTTGGTTACGGGGCGGGGAGAGAGAATGAGATGAGTCATGAAATCAACATCAACAACCACTACTGCTGCTGCAGCAGCTACACTGACCAAGCGTTCACTCTGCCCAACCTTTCTGTGCATCACTCCATTTTATTCTTGCAAAAGCCTTGAATTAGGTTCTACGGTTATTCTCATTTTATGGAGGAAGAAACTGAGGCTTAGAAGTTAAGTGATTTGCCCAAGGTCATACAGCAAACATGGCAGAGCCAGGTTTCAAACTGGGGTCCAATTCCAAGGCCCACTGCTCTCCATCACCATGATGTAGTCCTCCCAGATGGCACCTGGGGTTCTGGTTCAGGCAACTGGGTGGATGGTAGTGCCGTTAACTAGACAGACAACGGAGAAGGAAAAGCGGGCTCTTTGGACAAAGATGACAAGCTCAGTTTGGTATATGCTGAGTTTGGGTGCCTGCAGGACATGTGTGAGGAGGTGCCCAGCAGCAGGAGATGTCACCATGAAGCACAGGGAGGAAATAGGTGGACATAATGACCTGGGAGGCAACACTATCTAGATGGCTCTTTCCCAGGGACCTGTCCTCAAGGGGGAGGGCCAGGCAGAGGAAGAGGCGCTCACAAAGGAGGCAGGACAGAGGGCAGAGAAGAAGAGAGAAATGTGGAGAATGTGGCCTCCCCATTGCCCTTTCCCCACCCCCACTTGGCTGAAGTTGGAGGAGCCAAAGAAAACAGTGTTTGAAAAGGAGAACAAAGTGTGAGATGTTGCCTAGTGGAAAAGAAGATGGAACAGGAGAGAATGATTTGGCAACAAAGAACTCATTGGTGGCTCTGTGGAGCAGTGGAGGTGGAAGACAATTTGCAGTGAGCTGACAATTGCAGAGTAAATGCAGATGACGTTTTTCTGTGAAGAGGAAAGAGACTGGGGTAGTGTGAGGTTGTATGCTCAAAGGACAGTCTTCTTTCAAAAAAGAGAGTACTGGGCACAGTGAACTGCTGACGGGAAACAGCCCAGAGAGGCTGGAGCCACACAGCAGGAAGCCGGTGTTAGACTGAGGAGGAGGAAGGACTGCACAGGCCTTAGGTAGGAAAAGGGCTAACTCTTCCCTCATGACAAGGAAGTCTGCAGGTGGGGTGGTAAGACATTGAAAGAGTGCCTGTCCACTTGGCTTTTAATCCTTGTTGAAACAGTAAGTAAGGTTATCTGCCAAAAAATAAGGTGGGGGTGGGGAGAGCCTGGCAGTTGGAGCAGAATGGAGGTCTGACAAAAGGACTGGGGAGAATGGAAGTGACGAGGAGCCAGAAGACTAGAGAGCAGCAAAGTGGGGGCTCAGGCACTCGGGAGACCACTCGGCCTGGGTGCCACAGATAGATTCAATCCAGTGCCTTCCTCAAGGTGTAGAAGGGGAGAGGCAGGCTGGGGTCGAACCCAGGACTGGTTTTTCTGAGCGGGTGTAAAGGAAGGGCAACGGCGCAAGGAACTAAGAGGACTGGTAGGAGAGTGAATGAATGATGGTCAAGGTAAGGGAAGGACAGGAGACAGTCTTCAGTGGATGAAGAGGAGTGGTGGTGGGAGGTTGCAGATGACACAGCCAGGGGTTGGTTTCAAAGGAGCAAGGGTTAGGACATGAGAGAGAGAGAGAGTCATGGTCCAGAAATTGTATGAGGGAGCAAAAAAATACCCAGCTTTACCTGTCTCCCCAGGTGGGTAGTGGGTGGATGGTTCTTGGTGGAAGCTGTGTTTTTGATGGACTGTAGTTAAGTCTGGGAGGTGGAGGAGGGGTACTGGGGAGGAGGTTGATGTATAAACAGATAATGACCATGATCGCTAGTTATAGGATATCAGAACTACCCGCTTCTGTGTTTGTGTTGTATCTTGGCCTCTAGACTGGGCAGGGCAGACAGTAGCTGTGCAGGAAGTTTCTGAACGAGTAGAGAATGATAAAAGGCAGACTAGAGAGACGTGCGAGGTGCAGCCGTAGCACAGCGGAAGATATTACCTGAGGAAGACTGCAAAGAAGGAAACACGTGAATTGGGCTTGGGAGGAGGTTTTCAGAAGGAAAACGAGGGGGCAGACATGAAGGAGAAAGGATATCCAGGCATAGCGATTTATGAAAAGCACACCAGGCCTGGGAACTGTGAAGCGTACTTGCTGGGACCTAACTAGGAACCACTGCCTTGGGAGGCCAGGAAAGGCCAAAGAGACCACTGTTGCCCACTGCACACTTCTGGCCAGGCAATGCTGGCCAGGAGACAGAAAATGCTGACCATTTTCTGAAGGCAGTGGTGGGACCCTTTGGCTTACTACTTCAGGCTGCAGAGAAGCGGTCCTGGTTTGTCCTTTGGTTTGGAAAAAGATGGAGAATCATTGCTGCTTTCCAGAGCACCAGGGCTGTTTGACCACCCAGGACCTGGAGCTAGCTAGTTGTCAAACCCATTCTCTTCGGCTGAGCTCCTGAGTGTGGCACTGTGCAGACAAAGCTGAGGGCAGGCAGGCCAAGAGGTGATGGGGTGGCAGGGGTTGAGTCATCAAACTGTGGTGCTTGCCTGGCAGCAGGGTTGCCCAGGAATAGCTCCCCTGGTTCTATCCTCAGCCTTCTGGGAGGAGCTCACTCAGCCCTCAGGCTGGGTCATTCCCATAGCTTCAATTACATCCCCATGCCAGCAACTCCCAGACCCACACCTCCATCTCCACTTGGACGTCTCATGAGAATCTCTGAGTCACCGTGTCCCAACTGAATTCCCAGTCTTCTGCCAATTCCACCCTTGCTCATTAAAGGTACGCCATCCTGACAGTCACCCTAGCAAACACCTGGAAGATAATCCCAAACTCCATCATCTCCTTGTCCTGCAATCAGATCACCTGCCTCCTCTGAAAAACCCATCTCTCTTGCTCCAGGCCCATTATCAATCATTCCTCTCCTGGTTCTTGGTTCTCCAGCCTGGGGTATTACCCCTCCAGGCTACCTTCCATACTGTCACACCGTAATCTTGGGATGCAGATCTGGCGAGTGCATTCTGTGATTAAAGCCCTCCAGCGACCACCCCACCCCCCTGCAGCTGCAGGATCAAGTCAAAGCCCAAGAGGCCCTTCCCTCACCTCCACTATCTCTCCTACCTCTCTTGGGTTTGAGCTCTGGCTTCACAAAGGTGCTGTGGACGTGCTATTCCTGCTGCCAGGAGGGCCCTCCTGATGAATCTGTACTCACCCCCTACAACTCAGCTCCCAAGGCAGCCTCGTTGTACAGCCATTTCCAGCACGCCCAGGCAGGACGGGGGGCTTCCCTCATCCCAGCACTTGTCACACACTAACGTGCTTGTCCAGTTTTGTGTCAGTCTCTCCACTGGACTGAGTTTCTCCAGGGTGAGAACTTAACTGCATCATATTTTAGCGCCCAGTATTTGCAGAAGTGTTTGCTGAATGAATACCTGACTGAAGCAAGTCCTGGGCTTTGAGGAATCCAGCAAGCGGCTTCTGACGCTATGACTTGTTTTTCCTCCAATCACTGGCCCCCAGGCTCCCTCACCCTGATGCCTCCCAAACTTATTCAGACCTTCCCAGAGCAGAGAGCCGCCAGCACCATTCATGCCCCAAAAGTCCTGGGGGTTGGGGCGAGGGATTCCTCGGGGAGAAGAGGTGGTAGAGCTGGGCTCCCGCCACACCCACCTTCTTTTTCAGTTTGTGCCGGGCCCGCTTGGCGGCCCTGGCGCTGTTGGGGACTTTGGGCTCCGTGCTGTTGATGAATTCCAGCAGCTCATCCACATCTCGGTGGTCCACGGCAGGCTCCCCAGGGATCCCGCCCAGGGCGCCCCCCTTCATGGGCAGCTCCTCTTTCCGCCTGGTCAGCCTTGAGCGGAGCTTCTCTCGGATCTCGGTATAATTCCGACTCGTCGGGGCAGCGGGTGGCTGGGGGAGGGGGAGGTGCTGACGTTACACCCTGGGCCTGTGAAGCCCGTAGCACTCCCACCCGCCGGCACCAAACGTGGTGAGAAGCGAGACAACTGTTCTTTCTACCACAGCCACTAAGGTCAAATGGCTTCACCCTCAGCCAGGCCCGGAGCCAAGGCAGTGGTGGGTGGAGGGAGTGAGAGGTACGCAGCAGTGTTGGGAGCACAGTAACTTGGGAGCCAAGAAAGCAGGTTTGAGCCCAGGCTTTGTCACTCAGAAGCTGTATGACCTTGGGCAGGTTCACTGAGCCTTTGTGAGCCTCAATTTTGTCATCTCTAAAATGAGGATAACAACCGCTAGCTCAAAGGTGACTAGCCATGTAATTACTTTCATTTCTTCTGTCCTCAACTGCTCTCCCTTAGCCAGCAGCCCTTCCCTCTTCACCTTATGAGACTTCTGAACTGCTTTCTCCCCGTCCAGAGACAGCATGTACTCTGCTCTGAGCCTCCTTCCTGGCACCACCTGTGTTCACTACCTGTCCCTCGGCTGGCTCTCACACTGGGGACTGAGAGCTTTTGCTTCCACTCTGCCTTCATCATGCACAAGCCTCCACTTCTCTGTGATTACACACGTATACATACTCATCAGAATCATAGCTTTCCTCTGCCACCTCCTTTCTTTTTGCCTAAGGAACAAAAGTGAATCTTAAGAGAAACCATGAGAAGAGCAAAGGCAGCAAAATGTTGAGAAATCTCTACCTCACCAATGTGCTGTGAGGATCAAGCGAGTGGACGCTGGTGGGAGGACTCACAGGGTCCAAGCACAATTATTAGCCCCATGAGCAAGGGGGCCTTGGGGAGAGCAGGGTGCTCCTCTGGCTCCCTTCGGCTGGCCACAAGCCAGCTCTGGCCTGGGCGGGGCTCACTCACCGCATTGTGGCCGAAGAACTCACAGTAGCAGCAGTCACAGAACTTCCCATCTCTCTGGTGGGTGGAGGATGAGGTGCAGGAGCTACGCTCTGAGCTGCTGTCCTCTTCCTCGCCCAGCCCCTCGTCTGCCTCGCAGGGCTGGGGTAGCTGGCAGGTCAGGCCACTATGGGTAAACTTGTGCCCCTTGCACCCAGGGTCCCTGCTGATGGGGAAGAAAGACAGGCCCAAAGGTGAGGAAGGGAAGGGCAGGAGCAGGCCACAAGGAGCCCAGGAAGCATCCCCACCATCACCTTCAACTGCCTCATCCCACAAAAGCCAAGGCAGTCAGACCAAATCAGAACCTCACAAAAACAGGGCAAACACTCTCTCTGTCCCTCAGGGCCCAGCTCAATGGCGCTATTCTGGAAAGGTTCCCTGTGCCTCCTGCCCACGCCTACCATGTGAGCCTCCTGGACTCTGAGGACACCAGGTATACCTCTATCCTACAATCACGCTTTATAGCAATGGTCTGTTTACCCATCTTTCTTTCAGATCAGATTGTGTATTCCTCAAGAATAGGGACTATGCCACTTCTATTTTTGGGCCCCGGTGTGTAGCATAACAACCTTGTACACAGTAGGTGCTCAGTAAGTATGTGTCTGAACAGATTAGTGGACTGATGGCTCCCTGGAACATCCAAAGGAGGTCAATGTCCTTTTACTAAGGCCCTTTTTTCCCCATTTTGTTTGTTTTTGGCCATGCCACGCGGCTTGTGGGATCTTAGTTCCCTGACCAGGAACTGAACCTGGGACCCTGGCAGTGCAAGTGCCGAGTCCTAACCACTGGACCACCAGGGAATTCCCTCTAAGGTTCTTATGATTGAGTCTGAATCACTGGACAGAGCTGCCTTAGCCATGGGGCCTTGAAGTTAAGAAAGCAAATGTGCCTTGTGGGCCACAGACTCTAAGAGCTACTATTTGCGCCAGATACTGTATACAGCATATTATTTCTAACAATCCCCCAAATCCTGCAAAATAGGTGCTGCCACCCCCACATTGCAGTGGAGGAGGTCGAGGCTCAGAGTGCTTCACTGCTTTGCCCAAGGATCAGCTAGGACTCAGTCTGTGTACACAGCTCATGCTCTCTCACTGCACTGCTCTGCCTGTGGATTTCTGGAAGCACCCTGTAATATAGACTATTTTCCCAGGGTAAGGAAGAGACAGGCCTGCAAGGTCCCAGAATTGGAGCCAGAAGAGTCAGAGCCCTGGGTTGGCCATCAGCAGTAGGAGTGCCCCAGGGCTAGGCCAAGGGAGGCAGGAGGAAGGGTGGGGCAAGGAGCAGGGGTGGGCCAACAGTCCTACTCAGCCTTGAAGCAGTTACAGAAGACAGACCAACCATTGCCCTTCTGCTTCCCATAAGAATGTGGGAGTAAAATCTTTGAGGGGGGGGATGAAACAGGAGGGAAAGGGGCAGGGCACAGCCTTTGAAAGAATGACATAGCCCAAGGACATGACATAAACTGATTAGAATCAAATGGGTCCAAGATGGCACACTAGTTAACTTCCACTAGACCTTGAGCCTCTGTATATGCTTACTGTAACACATCAGCAAGCTAAATGACACACCCACAGGCACCATAACAGTTCCAAGATGGACCAAAAGGATCAAAAAGTGGGCTCTGGCCCAATTCCTGGAAATCCCCGCCCCTTCCCAGAAGAGCTGGAACACTCCTCCCACTCATTAGCCTATGAAATTACCCACCCCTATAAAAACTGACAACCCCCATACTCTGGGGCCTTTCTCACCTTCTGAGATGGGAGAAGGTGAGGGAGGTTCCACGGGGAAGGAATCATTATCAAGGTGCTTAGAGGACTTTCCTGGCAGTCCTGTGCTTAAGACCCGAGCTTCCACTACAGGGGGCATGGGTTCAATCCCTAGTAAGGGAATTAAGATCCCACATGCCACCAGGCATGGCCAAATATCACACACATGTGATTTACAATATAAAAAGATAAATCTATCTTCTCCAAAAAATTGTATCTTTCATATATATATTAATATAAACTTTCTCAGTACTTAAGAGTTACTTCTAGGAATCTATCTTAAGGACAGAACTCCTGACTCAAACAGATTTGTGTGCAAGGATGCTTATTACAGCCTAGTCTATAACAGTTAAAAACTAGAAATGCCTAAATATCCAGGAATAGGGGAATGATAAACTATGCGAGAGCTGTACAATTAGACACTATATGGCCACTGAAAAGTTTTCTGAAGAATTTTAACTGGGGAAGTGATCATGGTATACTGTTAAAAAATAAACACACAAAAATATATAGAATGTGGACCTCGTTTTGTTATTTATATATATTATTTATATATAGAAATATCACGGGACTTCCCTAGTGGTCCAGTAGCTAAGACTCCGCACTCCCAATGCAGGGGGCCTGGGTTCGAATCCTGGTCAGGGAACTAGATCCCACATGCCACAACTAAGAGTTCACATGCTGCAATTAAAGACCCTGCATGCCACAACTAAAGATCTCGCATGCTGCAACTAAGACTCAGCGAAGCCAAATACATAAAAAAATATTAAAAAAAAAAAAGAACATCAAGAAAAAATGTACTGCAGTGTTAAAGTTTAGGTTGCCAGGAATTTTATACATTTCTAAATTTTTCCAAGTTTTTAAATAATAAACACATATTTCTTTTATAATTGAACAAACTATGGAAAAAACATAAACACATTAATTTCTATCCCAAAGGTACCCTTTGCAAAGTTTCCCAAAACTCTTTTAAGTTCAAGCTGTCAGGGAGTTTGCTCTTTGCGCCACTCACCTGTGAGTGCTAGTGAGCTGCTGAGAGCTGGGCGGTGGGAGGAGGGGCCCGCTGCAGTGCCCGCTGCAATGCCCACTACAGGGGTGGCTGCAACCCGAGAATGGTGGAGGCATCTTCAGGAGCGGCATGCTAGTGGAGGGAAGGTGGGGGCTCTGACATGGCCCTGGGGTGTGGGGGGCAGCAGCCATGGCAATAGGGCATTCTGAAACCTGGGCAGGGAAAGGTGCTGCCGGGGTGGTGGGCAGCAGGTGCGGGTGGGGTGGTGAGCCAAAGGATCCGGGGTGAGATGGGATCAGCAGCGCTGGCTGGGGGTGGTGGCCGGTGGGGCTGTTAGGTGGAGCAGTGAGGTCTGAGTGCCGGTGGTGCTCCGAGATGGGGAAAACCTCACCTGTGGGCGGACGGGGGAGAGAGGTGTCAGTGGGAGCCCAGATCTTGGGAAGGAAGCCCAATGACTCGTTGCTGCAGCATCCTGCTTACTGTGACCATAGGGAACATGCCTGGGAACAGCCTTTCAGCATGGTGGACTTGTGAGCTTTCGGAAAAGCCCAGCAGTAGCTTGGGCTGGAGAGATTTCTCTTTAGGCAGCAGCTAGACAGGCTGAAGTCCAGGCCTGAGAGAGAAGGCACCAGGAATGCCAGCCCCATGCAAGGCCACAACACCTCTGCTGGCATAAACAGGGGATACATGTTCTGTCTCTCAGTGCCTCTTTAGGACCTGCCTGTCAACAGGCATTCCTCAGGCCCAGAGCAGGATCTACAGAAGCCAGTGGAGCAGCAGGTTGAGGCTCTGCCTCTGGGCCATGTGGACTGAGGCAGCCAGGGTATGCCAGACTCCCGGGTGGCCCCAGATTTCAGAGGACAAGTGGGAAAAGGCTTTGATGACTCTCTCTGGCTTATGCACCAAAATAACTGGAATTATGCATTACTCAACTCACAATTCTGGGGGCAGCACCCCTTTGAAGAATTCAGGTCCTCCATTTAGAAGCAGACAGTAATTCATATTTACACAGTACATCAAAAACCCAAGATTTTTTCTTTGGGTCACTAAGTGTTATCTCAGAGTCTAGAAAAGGCTTACATAGCTGCAAAACTGGCTAATAATCAAGGCAGCTCACACTGCCTATCTCTTGTGGATGGAAGTGCAGTGCTTTTATAAAAGCACCCATGCCCTAGATGGAGAAAAGGAGGCACCCAGGCCCTCTGTGCTGCTGCAGGAGTCAGGTGATCTGATTCCTAATTCCCTAAAGGCCCTTTCAGACTTCACTTTCTGTTCAGCCAGTGCTTACCAGGTCCCCTCTTGGATCCAATGGGAACAGCTATCAGAGCCAGTCCTGGGGAAAGGATTCCCACCAAGACAGTCAAGGGCTAGATTCCCTGCTTGGCTTCCACCAGAACAGCTCCACTTTTACTTATTGGGTTGGCCAAAAGAGTTTGTTCAGGTTTTTCCATAAGATGTTATGGAAAAACCCAAACGAACTTTTCGGCCAGCTCAATATTTTAATAACCGATCTTCTGATTGTTTGAACAAGCAGTTAGGAAAACAGAGCTCTCTCCACTTATGGGGCCTGGCTGTCTTCCGAGCTTGAAGACTCACCAGGGATGGAAGGAGGACTCCCGAGAGAGCTGCCTGGCATGGCCCCACTGGAGTGCGGGGAGTTCCAGAGGCCCGAGAGCTTATGTGCTGACAGGAACGAGCTGGGATCCCAGTCCCCTGAGTTCCCATGGCAGGAGGACGACGAGGATGAGGACGATGAAGAGGAGGACGAAGAGGAATGAGAGTCACCCCCACAAGACTGCGATTCGCAGGATGTGTGTGACAAGGAGATCTGGGGAAGGGGGAAGAAAAAGGCTCATGGTAAAAGGGGAAACATCAGAGCTAACCCTCTGCTGCCTCAGCTTCCCCAGGGACACCTCCTCCTCCAGGCCCCCATGCCATGGCCAAAGCACAGTTCCCACAACTAAAGGCTCAAGGGCAAATGCGGGCCAGGCCTTTGCCAAGAGGGGCTGTGGTGCTCCCAGTGAAGTATGTGGATATGATGAGAGAGATTCTGGTAATGGCAGAGACTGCCTGTTAACTGTGGGCCTTTGGGGAGTCCTGAGAGCTGGCAAGGAGAGGAACAGTCTTTAAATTAGGAGTCCTGAAGCTGAACTGATTCTGGGTAAAAGGGGAATAAGAAACAAGGAGTCGGACCTCTGGGATTCAGGAGATAGCACTTGGACAGCTTCTAGGCATCTTGGAAGCCTTCTAATGGAGGCACATTGCAGACCCTCAAACTGACCTTTGCCCTCCATATCATATTGGTTGGCTTTTGAGCTGCCAGAGAGCTGAAGGCAGCACAGTCACAGGGAAGGGTCAGGATCTCAATCTACCAGTACATCTGAGCCGGCCCTCACACTGTGCACTGTCCTCAGGGGCTGGTGGGCTGCCTGAAACCTCTCTTTTCTTCCCCCAAATGTGAACCCAAGCTGCTAATGCTGTGTGGATGCAGCCCAGCAGCCTCTTGGCACTTGGGCATAGGTGCTGCCTGAGGAGAGCCACCTGAGAGGACAAGGCAGCAACGGCTCAGCAGCCTGACTTCTTTGGGCAGGCAGCGCTCCTGCATTCAGGGACCCCTTCTCAGCGGTTACCTACCGCCACTGCATGTTCTCGACCTGTCTGCCTTTCATCTTCCTCCATGCTCTTTCGGCAACTCTGGCAGACCCATAGAGGCATCTCGCCTAGGAGATTCTTGACGAGCTTTGGCATGAAGTCAGGGGGCAGCTTCTCACCCTGCAACACCAGTCCATTTTGGGAAGGGCCTTCTTCCCAGCCTTTGCGTTCCCGGTGACACAGCAGGCAGCAAGTCTGCACAGACTGGCTGGAGGTGGGGGGAACCTGTCCAACAGACAGAAACAGGGTTTCCCAGAAGGGGAAGGGCTCTGCTTAGAAATAATATTAACAATACTAATGACATCACTTATTACGTGCCAGGCACTGGGTTAGGCACTTTATTTACCAAATTTTAGTCCTTGTAACAGCTCTGCAAACTAGGTGTTATCATTCTTCTCTTTTTTTTAAAAGAAGAAACAAATTTCAAGAAGTTAAATAAGTTGCCCAAGGTTATAGAGTTAGTGAGTGGTTGAACTAGGATTTGAACCCTAGTGAGGCTGACTCCAAAGCTCATGCTCAAATGCCCTAATGCCCCGATGTCCCCAAATCTTGAAGGTTAATGAGAAGATGGCCCTTCCTTCTCTGGCATGTCTGGGAGACGCCACAAACCTTGGGAGTCTGTGAAGTCTACAGACCAATCCCCACCTGAAAGAAAAAATGTTTCAGTTAATGCAGTTTGGGGGAACATGTGGGTTTCCTGAAGAGCTGCACAATTCCATTAGGATCACAGCAGCATTTTGGAGGAGCCAGTCAAAGAGTTATCAACTCAGTTGAAAACTGAGTTGGAGGGTAAGGCAAATCCTGGTGCTTCTGAGAGGCAGTGAGGTATGGTGAAAAAAACCCTGGGCTTCGGGGGTCAGACTGACACACATTCTAATCCTTCCCTGACCACAAATTAGCTGGGTGACCTTGAGCAAGTTATTGAACTTCCTGAGCTCTGACTTCCTACCTACCTTGCAGAGTTGTGAGGGTTCGTGCCTAGATAGGGAAAGTGCCTAGCCCTGTGTGTGCCGATAGCATGGTCCCAGTACACTGTAATTATTATTTGGATTTTGTTTTTCCCTTCTAGGACAAACTTTACCTAGAAATGTAAGTCTACAGGTTTTCTGTCACATTGAGGGGTACTGACTGGGAGACTGATTGTGTCTAATGACCCCAATTAATGGCTTTCTTATATCCTGCAACTTTGTACTATAGTCCTTTCTCACTCTGACAGTCACGTCACTTTCTTCAGCCAACGGGATGTTAGCAAACATGCTGCCAGCATAAGCTTGAAAAGTGTGTATGCATTTCTACTTGCCTCCTTGCATGGCTGGGCTTGCTCGCTCTCGCACCCGTCATGCCATGTAAGCATGACCAGGCTAGCTGCTGGAGGGATGTGAGAGACATGTGGGGAAAACTGAGTCTTCCCAGCTGATTGGCCAGCAGATCAGATACACGAGTGAGCACAGCTGAGATCAGCCAAGTAGGCCGCGATCAGCAGAAACACCCAGTCAACCCAGAGACTCATGACAAATAATAAATAGTATTGTTTTAACCCACTAAGTTTTGGGGTGGTTTGTTACACACAGTAGTTAACTGATATACCTTCCAAACTTACCCACCACTAGGTAACAGGTATTTGCAGAGGCCTAAGCAAAGGAATTAATAAGAGTATTATTTTCATCCTACCAATAAAATAAATGGCATCATGTTTTTCGAATAAAACCACCTTCTCACAATAAGTTGGCATCAGGGTATCCTTAAATCTGTAATGTTACAATTACACTGACCTGGGTCCCTGGTTTCTAGAAAAAGAAAGGAATCAAACAGTAGTACCAGAAGCATACTGAAACATTTACAGAAGTACAAGGACCTTGGAAAAGAGTACCAGAGAGAGAGAGAAAGAAAGGAATCTTACATATGGAACTCATGTGAGATGCTGCCTAAACAGTCCGTGCCAAGGGGACATTTCAGTGAGCAAGTCGGCTGCTTAATGGCAGTTGCAAAAGAATATAGGCTTCTAGAACCCACTGGTGATGAGTATCTCATGGAAAGAGTGGAAGGCTGATGGAGAAGGATGGTGTTCAGATAAGTTATGGCAAGAAAAGCCTTTCTGAGATGTGTACCCAGGAAACTTTCCATAGCTACAAAATGCCACAGTAACTCCAGAAGGAGGAGATGAGGTCAATGCCCAAGTCCCTTTCCCTGTGAGAAATAGAAAAGTAACCATATTTTTAAGGCAAACACCAGGACATGTAATTTTACAATGGAGTTTCATTTCATTTCAGTGTTAGGTTCTATAGTTATTACATAAGATGAAAATCTTGTATGAGTAAAATTATTCTCGAAATTTTTTATATGGCCTGTAAGGTACAGTATATATGGTTTTGTAGGTACAACCAAGAATTCAAATGTATAATGTAAATGACAAGGTGTAATAAGTGATTTTTTCTGTTTTCTTTTAAAAGTGAAAACAGAATTCTTATAAATTAAATATGTAATCAATGTGACTGTACTTAGTGCCAAAGTACTTGTGGGAGGTGCTGGGCTGTAGCAGAAACAACACTCACTTTGGCATTAATCCTGGGCCTCCATCACTTACCAGCTGTATAATGCTGGGCAAGTTCTACTTATTCTACGTCTCTCCATCTATAAAATGGGATTAAGTCCTGACTTGCAGAGTTGGCTGTGAGCATTGTGATAAAGCACCTAGTGCCAGGCATATATGTTGCTCAACATATGGCACTAATTATGAACATGATGGGGGCAATGGGAAACAGTATTTAAAATCAGGATTACGATTGAAAATATAGAATATACAATCACTGTATTTTAAGAGAATGCAAGAGTCTCTCACATGCAATGAACTGAAGGTGATTTTTAGGCATCTTAATCTGTCCTCACTCCATGAAGTCATTCCTTAAGTTCCCCAAATACTCCCTGTACTCTTATGTCATGCCTTTGCTAAAGGGGATCCTCTGCCTAAAACCCCCTTCCTCCCCACATTTACCACTAAGTAGAAGGGCAAGGCTTAAATAAGGCCCAGCTTAGATCCAATCTCACCCAAGCTTTCCTAGAGACTCCCTCTTATAATTCACCTCTCCTTCCCATATCCCCACAGCACATTGTGCCTTTGTTACAACATCTGTGCCTTCCACTTAACTTATTTATCTGTCCCTTCTACTAGATTGTGCTCTTAGAAGGCAAGTACCAGATCTGATTCTTGTCTGGATCCCTCACAGTACAGCACAGGGCACAGGCTCAGCTGGGCACATAGTGGCTAAATCAGATTTGTTAAGTGTCCCCATGGCAATACAGCTGGCAGGCAGTTTGGTGAGACATTGCTTGAAATTACTGTTTCCCACAGAAAAAGGCCATCTCCCCACCCTGGACCTCCACCCAAATGGTTACAATCTCAAGTGTGGAAGAGTGGAAGATTGCATTCTTTGGGGATTACAATGAGATTCCACATTCATGGAAATAACATGACTTTCCCTAGAGCCAAAATGGTACACATGATAAATAAGAATAGCCATCAATGGAAGTGAATTTACAGGGCAGGCTCTTTCTGGTTAAAGGAAGAAACACAGGGCCTGGAAAGCTAATTAAGTACAATCTGAAGCAGGGATATACCACCTACATTGCATAAGGTTGCCCAGAGGATTAAGTGACATTAGAGATGCAAAGCACTTAGCTCAAGGGATCCATACAGGAGGTATTCAATCTATCATCTATGCCCCTTGGCTGGTCTGTTCTTAATAAGTCTACACTGGAAACTAGCTTATCCACTGTCTTGAGTTTGGTATACTAGATTCTTTCTTTCTAGGCCCAGGTAGTTCCGGGGGCCACCCTCAGAGCTGTCTTAACTCTAATCTTTGGTGCCTGCCCCTGGGTAAAACTCCCAGTGGAGCCTGGGGACTTTTCCCTCTGACATTTTCATCTCTACTTTAATTGCCAGAGGGTTGTTTGAATTCCAATCCCTGGAGATATTATATACAGTTAATACTACCAGATTTTTCAAATTTTTGCTTTGGCAGAGAAAAGCTCTTGGTTCACAGTTCCCTTTGACTGCAATCTCCTGCCATTTTCCAAATTCCTGGCAATCATGACTTCTTATCCTCTGTAGTCAATTCAGGCTTTCAACTAGCTGTTCTCAAGCTGTACTTTTCAGCACCTGGCACAGTATTCCCACATGAATAACATAATCAATAAATGTTTATCGAATGAATGAAAATTCCAACCATGTTTCTTCATCATAAAGGCTGATGGAACTGATTCTTAAATCCAGAAACCCTGGGCAACAGCTAACTATTACTTCTTACCTCAGTTTAAATTCAGAGCCTCTCCAGATTCCAGTCTAGCCTTAGGTAAAACATGGAGGAGAAAAAGGAAAGGTTCTAGTGGTTCTCTAGATTTGGGATCTGCTCAAAAAAGCTCCAAGATAATTCTGCTTCATTCTCTGAGCAAACCCCAAATCTCTGGACAGTGTGGGGTTACTCACACAGGGGATCAGTGTTGTAGCACGCACAACCCCAGAGCAGTCAATGAGCCAGGGGAACCCTAGACTGTGGCCACTCTCAGCCCAGGAGGCTGGCATGTGCAGCCATTAAAACCAGTGCCTGCTCCCTCGCCTGGCCAGGCCCAAGACTTTTCTTCTTTGTCTGAGAAGCATTATGCTAAGACATTCTAGTTTTCCTGTGAAAAAAGAGATAAAATCGAAGAAAGGGGAAGACAGTTTTTTCATGGAACACCATTTTTACTTCAAAGAATGACTGACAAACTATGGTTATTCAAACCTGGGTTACTGGCAGACATTTTCTCAAAAAATGACCAAAACGAGCGTGTCACTTCAAGGAAAACAACTCTGTATTTATGGTCAATGATAAAATTCAAGTTTTAGGAGAAAATTAGAATTTTGGAAAAGTTGTATCCACAACAATGAGCTTGACAGCTTCCCAATACTTAAAGACTTTATGATGAAATTGATGGTGATATTAACAAATGTTATCTTTTGATATTATAAAATGAAACAGGAAAACATTTGGAAGATCTACATAACTCAGTGAACCTACTTTCCAAATGATCAAAGCATAATGTTACAGAATCATGCACTGGTATAAAGTCCACTCAAAGTGTCAGGTGAACCAACAGATTTTTTTTTTTTTTTGGAACCAACAGATTTTAATGTAAATGAGTATAAAGACTTTATTGATATGGTCTCAGATTCCATATTGCAAAGAAGAATACCAACAATCGTCTGGACAGGCTATCAAAATACTTTTCTCTTTCCAACTATGTATCTGTGTGAGGTTGAATTTTTTTTTTTAACATACTTCAATCAAAATGTATTGCAACAGACTGAATACAGAAGCATATATGAGAATCTAACTTCTTTCTATTAAGGTAGACATAAATTTGCAAAAGTGAAAACAAGACCATTTTTCTAATTTGTTTGGAAAATTATTATTTTTAATTTAGAAGTTGTTATTTATGTTAATGTGATAGGTTTAATATTGTTATTCTGCAATGAATTAGTAACTAAATATTTTTAAACTTTCTCAGTTTTAATACTTAATTTGGTAAATATCAACAGTTTAACCAACAAAAGCTCTTTCGGGTCCTCAAAATGTAAAAGGGTCCCAAGACCAAACCCTTTCAGAACTGCTGATGTAAAGCATCTAACAGTGCCTGTCACCCAGTGAGTACACTATAAGCAATAGTGATTATTAACAACCATATAGCAGTTCATGGCATATCTGGATAGCTCTTTGGGGGCATGAGTAAACTTTCCACTTCAGACTTTCTGGCCACAACTTGGGAATTATGTGTCACTAGGCCAGATGGCTGTCAAGGACTGCTCTTGAAGCTGGATCTAATTTCCAGAACCAAACCTGCTCTCATTCCTTTCATGGATTCTTTTTACTCCCAAGAGTTTGTGTATGTTTGAGACGATTCCCCCAAGACACATGCTGTATCTAACCAGCAGCCCTGCAATAGTTTCCAAATTCTATTCTGAAATGGCCCAGTAGAGCACTCTACTCTCAAGTCACCCAACTCCAAAAGCCTCCTTGTCACTGAGGCAGGGAGAGGACAACAGTTAAAATTCCCTTCCAAAAGCAGAGAAAATGATTAATCCCCAGCCTAGAAAAACTTATCAGCCCAGTCATTACCACTCACTCTTCCGTTCACCCATTCATTCCCTCATTCAACAAACATTCTCAGGGCCCCTACCTGGTGCCAACCATTGTGCTAGGTGCTGTGAACCATAGAGTTCCTGCCTTAAGAACACATGCATAAACCAGGCAGGTTCATGCACGGGGTTGTCAATGCTCCCAAACTCCCAGGATGCCTCATATTCATTTTGGAGAATCAGGCAGGAACACATTAAAATAACATACAATTATAATAAACAAAATAATACATAAATTAAAAACTGATTAGGACATTGGGCTTCTCTACTTAATATAAGCTTATTATGTGCCTTCTCACATACCTATCCAGTTTGAGGATCTCTTTCCTTTACCTCCTCTTTCCTTAGTCTCTCTTTGATCTCTAGGCTCCTTTCTGGTGGAGCTCGCTACCAGGGCACCCTTTGGCCCCTGGCATTTATAACTTGGCCCCAGCTGACCTCTCCATACTCCATTTCCACGCTTAACACCTGAGAGCCATAGGTTCTATTCATACTGTTCCTCAGATACACCTTGCCCCTTCAAACCCCAGCACCTCAGCTTTACTCCTCAGGAAATTCCTACTTATCCCCTAAAATCTTGGTCAAAGGTCGTTGAAGCTTTTGCTGGACCAGGCTGAGTAGAATTATTTCAGTATAGCACCTATCACATTGTGCCATAGACATATCTTCTGCCTACTCCAAATCCTGGTAGAATGGGAGCTCTTTGGGGGCAGGGAGTAGACTGCGGCCATTTAAGTGTATCCAGGAACTAGGCTTGGCTTGGGTCTGGCACATAGTAGGCATTCACTGAATAAATGAACGAATCCTTAAAGCCCATCTGGCTCATGTCTCAGCTGCTCTACACAAAGGATAGAAACTAAAACACAGCCAAACCAGCCCCTTTCCCGACATACCATGTTGAAAAGGCATGGCTGCGTCACTCCAGGCCACTAATGGGTAAGAATCTCAGACCATTCTACTGCTGGCCATCAGAGGTGTAGTTAATTCTTAGGGAGCTGATACAACCTCAGTGCCCTGGAGCTTTCACCCGAACTCCCACTCAGGCTGTTGGCTCAGGTCCTTCCAAGAGGTAGGACAATAGTTTCACAACATAAAGCCATTTTGTGGAGAATTCTCTTCGGTTGTACAAGCTGAGTCAAGGATAGGGCAGTGAGTCTTTCTGACCCCAGGGGCCCTCTACCCGCCAAGGCTAGTTCATCTGTCAAACCTGCCTCCTGGGTGTAATCAGCCACAGGAAGGCCTAAGCTGCTTCTTATTTACCTGGAACCTTGGGCAAACCTTATTACCGACTACTCTGTAATGGCAACACAGAGTTCTCATGGGTGGAAGAGTATGAACTTTGGAGACAGACTGTTGTGAGTTCAAATCCCAGTTCTGCCATTTTCAGTATGATCTTGGATTATTACTGAATTTCTTTGAGCCTCAATTTCCTCATTTATGAAATGAGAATAAAACCATACTTCACAGAGTGGTGAGGACAGAAGGAAATAAATTATATAAAGTACCTGGCCTGGGCCTGGCACACAGTAGGTGCTCAATACCCGTTAGTTTCTTTCCTCTTCTGTCCTGGAAGAAATGACAGGGAAACTTACTAAGTGAGACTTGCCCAATCCAAAGTTATTACTTGAAGCACAGGACAGAAGACTAGACAGGTGACCTTCAAGGTCTCTTTGACCCCCGCCACCCCCCCCCACCCAGCCCACATTCTCTGGCTGCAACTTCCTAATAAGAACCTTCAATATTTCCGGGCCCTTCTTTCTGCCTTAGTTTCCCTATATCTATTCACTTCAGAATGGAGGGGGAAACCACAAAGGGATCTGGATAGCTAAGAGCCTTGGGTAGGAAATAAAGGACAGGTGGCCTATAGGACTGTACCATGTTCATCCACCTAGAGTCTGAAGGATGAGGGTGGGAACATGGGCACAGAACTGAAGGGTGCAAACACTGGGCCTTTCCCGGGACACAAGCATGCCTCTCCTCAGTCCTTCTCTGCTCTGCATATTCTGCCACGAAGAACCATTAACCACTCCTTCCCACAATATCCATTCCCCTTCTCCAATACATAAGCACTCACATCTTCACTCACACTGTTCCCTCTACCTCTTCCTTTTTAGGCTCAATTTGGGTGTTACATTCTCCTAAGTCCACAGGCAAAATAAACTGTGCTTTGCTCTGGGATGCCCTAACACTTTTTTACATGTCTCTTGTAGAGAGCTTATCACGTGTATCATGATTATTAAAATCTGTCTTCTCCACAGAAGACAGCTTTTCAAGGGCAGGGCCTGTGTCTCATGAATCAGTGCATCCCAATCATTCAGTAGAGGTGGCAGCACGTGTTTCCATACACGAAGAAAGATTAGCAGTTGGAGAATTATGGGCAACAACTGGAGAACTAGGAAAAGTTTGTTTTTTTAAAAAAACTAAGGCTGTTTCTTCTCCTGCTTATGGAAAAGCTCTCTTCTCCCCCAGGAAGCCCCATTCTTTAAAGAATAGCCTAGGCCTCCGCAAAGATCCCCATGGCACCCTCAGTTCAGCAATTCCCAGACCCAGCCACACATCAGAATCACCTGGGGCAATTTAATAACAATAGATGCTGGGCTTCAGACCTAAAGACTCTAGGTCTGGGATACGGTCCAGCAAAGCACAAGGGATCTGATTATTAGTTAGGCTGGGGTGAGGGAGAGGTAGAGGTAGAATCAAGCAATCACAGCTGCCTCTCCCACTGAGAATTACTTCCATGCTATCAGAGAGAATTTAATGAAGCACATCACATTCACTTTCCTACTTAAAACCTTTCATTGATTCCTCATTGCCTACAGGATAAAGCCCAAACCTTTTGGTTTTCAAGAACCTGCTAAACTCTCCAGCCAGACCTCTCACCACTCTCCATAAGCTGGGCAGTTCTGGCCTCTGGGTCTTTGTCTATGCTGTTTGCTTTGGTTAGACACTTTCTCTCACCTTCTCTGGAGGACCTTCTACTTGACCTTGAAGCCTCAGCTCTGAGAAGCTTTTTCTAGGCTATCACGTCTGTGCATCCTCAGAACAAAGCATCTATAATAATCACAGCTACCACTTGTGCTCAGTGCTTGACATGCAGTACTTGCTGAACCCTAGTGTGAGCCCAGCATCACTGTCATTTTATACATAAAAAAAACCTAAAAGGCTGAAATACTTCTAAAAGCATGTACTAGGATCTAGGATTTGACTCAACTCAGAGGAAGCAATGCTCTTCTAGCCTAACTGCAATTATTATATGTATGTTCTTTAGACCATGAGCCCCTGTGGGCAGGGACCATGTCTGATTCACTTCTGCATTCCCAGCTAGCCCAGGGCCTGGCACAGATCAGGTGTCCATTAGTGTTGGTAGAATAAATGAACGCCAGGTCAGGTGAGAGGAAGGCTGGGCATGGTGTGTGTGCAATGTGCCTGAATGAATGACTGCCAGCCTGGCCTAGCAGTGCGGGCAGATAAGAAAAAAGTGCTAGAAACCTAACATCTCTTTTATTATAATTTAGTTTAACAGCCATTCATTGAACACATAAGGACCATGCGTAATAAATACACCAGAAATGAATTAAAACATAGCCCATGCTCTCAAAAATTCTAGGTTTAGTAAGTAAAGGTGTTAGGACCTTAATAGTACATCTGATATCATTTATTAAGCTTATAGCTCTGGGACATTTTAAGGAAATTTTATATTTTAATTATTATTATTATTTTTTTTTGCGCTGTACCGCATGGCATGTGGGATCTTAGTTCCCTGACCGGGAATTGAACCCATGCTCCCTGCATTGGAAGCTCGGAATCTTAACTGCTGGACCAACCAGGGAAGTCCGGAAATTTAAAATTTTAAAATCTTAGTAGGTAAGTCTTCATCTTCAAAAGACTTTTGGCATTTCTACATAGTGAATCTCTACTGGCTTACAAAGAACCAGAGGAGACAAGGATCTCTCCTCAGTACCATTTCTTCCTACCTGCAATGAAAATGGCTGGGTGGGCAGTGATTTTAAGGGGGAAGTCCCAGGGTATAGGGATTATCTCATTCATCTGTGTGCCCCGAATAAAGGCCTTGGCACAGAGATCGTTAATACTTGCTGAGTGGATTAAACATAATGAGATGATTTTAATAAAGATACTGGCTGATCATCTGCTCCAGTCCCATGAGGGAGCAGGTTTAACTCTGAGCAGTGGGGGAGCCAGGTCTCTAGAGTTTCTTTAAACTAGGCTGGGCAAAGTCCCAGGTGATGCTGTAGAGATGAGAAATGGGAAGGGCAGGATGAGCTCAACCCCCGCCAAATGCCAGTTTACAGTCTAGCAAGTCTCCTGGGGGTTTACTGAGTGTGCACCTGGACTACAAGCTGAGTGGTCCAAGAGAACTAGAGACAGCCAGCAGAGCTGGCAGGTGAGAACACTCAGGCTTTGGATGGCCAAATGGCTCCCTGCCACACGTCACGTCCAATTCTAGCTCTGGCGTGAGGAGCACTAGGTGCTATGTGGGTTGCTCCACATTCTCTGGTGAAGCTCTAGAAGAGGCTTAAAGAAGAGAAGAAACATGCCCACAGCAACAAAGCTAAGAGAATGAGCAGGAAGCTCACCCCAAGTCTGCAACATTAAATACTATGTCTCACTGCCTCCTCCAGCTGCTTTGTAAGTTGGGTGTTTTTTTTTTTTCTTTGCTAAGAAGGCTGTAACTGTTTTAGTCTTCTTGTGAAATAAATGAGGATTTGGGTTTTTAGTGAATGTATCAATGTAGTTTAGTGGCCTAATCAATTAGAAGTAAGGACTTTTGGGATTCCAATTAAGCTCAAAGTCCTGCATTTAAATGTGTACAGGTTATGAAAATGAGCAAAGGAAACTGGATGCAACCAGTGGCCTATAAGCCTTAACTCAGAGGAAGTAATGATCTTCTAAGCCTTACCGCAAACTACTATAAACCAAACTCATTTACTCATTTGGTCTCTAGACCAAATAAGCCCCTTGTGAGGAGGGACCACGGCTGATTCACTTCTGCATTTCCAGCTGGTCCAGGGCCTGGCACAGATCAGGTGTCCTTCATATGATAAAGAGGGCAGACACTTCTCAGAGACTGCAGATTACTGCCTCCTGGAAATGTGGGCCCAGGAGCACCAGATTTTAAGAGATGGCACAAATCCAGTTTTGCAGGAAACCTTTGATTTTTAAAAATACTGGCTCAAATCAAAACAAAAACAGAAACAAAACTACATGTGACTTGAGGCATTTAAACCTGTACTGAAAGTACAGGTACTGAAACCTGGACTGAAAGTGATCTCATTTGCCATCTTTGGCTTCGGTTTGGCATATGACACTGAATTTCACCTTACTTACCCACTCTAAGTATTTAAGATAGGGTTCTAAGTGGTGGTGGGAGCCAGTGATCCTCACCAAAGGTATGCCTGTGGGTAGAGCAATGACTGATCCCAATTCTTTCAGCAGGTGCTTTTCACCAAGGCACAAAGGCCTGCTTCTGGCACACAGAACCCCCTTCCCCAACAAAAATGGGGCACAATCAGAGGAGTTTGTCAGTTTGTTTCACCTATTGTGGCTAGAGTAAAAATATGCCTTGTTAAATACCCCACAGTACACAGAGTGTCCTGTTTTTGGTGGTAGTGGGGGCACCTATAGTAGGAGTTATTTGGGCAAATATTTAGTTTCTCTGAGTTTCTGTTTCTTCATCTGAAAAACGGGGTTAATAGTATTTATATCCTTCAGTTCATTCATTAAAATTTGTTAACCACCAGGCATAGGGGTACAATGGTGACTGACTTGGTTCCTGCACTCTCAGAGTTTACATAGCAAAAGCAGACCAATAATTACACCAATAGCTAACTCATCACATTTGTGCTAAATGCTGAGAGAACACGGGTGGTGGGAAGGTATGTAAAGTGCCTAGTATGAATAAATGAATGAATTGGCAGGTCAAGCAGTGCAGTAGGTAGGAACCTACATGTTAAAGTTGTGTCCTATATAAAAACTAAATGGTTAAGCCATCAACCAAACTTTCTGGCCATGAATACTATAGGCTGGTTAAGTGGCAGGGAACCCTGAATGGGAAAGAGAGAAGACAACAGCTTCCTGGTTCTCTCCTCCCCCACTATCACCTTCTGGAGAACAGCACTCCCAGGGGGCCCAGAGAAGGGAAAGAGAAAGCTAGAGGAGAAAGCAGCTTCAGGGTGGGATGTCAGACCAGGCAAGGGTGGGGTCCAACCTGAGGAGTCAAATCCTTTGGAACCAGTCTCAGCCCAGGGTAGGGGTGGGGATGAAGGTGGGGCTTCTGACACTCAATAAGTGGTGACATCTTCATTAATTAAAAATCTGATTGTGATCTGAGACACAAAGGAGACCAGTATCAAAACTGGGTTACAATAAGTACAGCTTCTCAACGGATTCATTCTCTCTCATTCACCTAGTTATTCCTACTCTGTGTCAGCAAGGCCCAGGGCTAGGTGTGGAGGACCAGAGATAGATGGCATGATCTGTGCCCTGGTGGAGTTCAAAGTTCGGGGGGGGGGGGGCACAGACACATCAACAGACTATCTCATTGTAGAATGGGGAGTGCTACCAGAGGGGAGCACAGGGGGCTGTGGGACAGAGGGGGCACCTCACGCAACTGGGGAGGTTAGGGAAGGCTTTCTGGGAATGGTACCCCAAACAGCATCCCCACTCACATGCACAATTCCAGAGATTCTACTAGAAGGCTGTCAAGAGCCATGCCTTCTGGCTGCACCAGCCTCCCAGAGTCCCCTGCTGCCCGATGCAGTGTCTGCAGAGCCAAACGCATCTTCTGCCACGCCTCATCCTCATCCGGCGCTGCATCCGACCCTCCAAGACTCCTGCAGGAGCCTGCCTTCCTTGGCAGGCTCATCCAAAAAACCAACTCAAAACTCTTTTGTCAGAGCAAGCTTAGGGCGAGCCACCCAGCCCCAGGTGCCATAACCCTCCCAGAGCAACTGTGGCTCATGCCACCCCAGCTTCGCAGTGAACACCGGCAGGGTACCTCCTATTATCTCCTTTGCTCAAATGAAAGTGACCTTCTCCCAGGTGGCAAACTGGAAGCTTTGGAGAGTCCTTCTACTGCTCACTCTCAGCAACATTCGCCAAACCCAGGGATTTGAGGGTCTGGGTGGGCCGCCTTGTAGGTCGGGGGTATACAGGGGAGAAAGAGCAGGCTTTGCTGGGTTTCCACCTCGGTGCAGGAGACCCACCAAACAGTTTTCTGGGCAGCCTGGCTGTCTGCTGCAACTGCTCCGCTGGGCAAGGAGAGGAGGGAGGCCCCGGGAGACATATGCTGGGGGCACAGCTGCTGAGGGGGCAGCGAGGGGAAGGGGTGGAGCCGCTCCCGGGGGGAGAGAAAAGAGGCTGCAGCCTTCCAGGCCCCAGCGCCCCGAGGTGGCCTATGGGTGGGTGGGGAAGCAGGTGGGCCCAGGGGAGGTAAAGGGCACAGACCTAAGCTGTAGCCTCAAGATTGGTGCGCGGTCCCAGTGTGGGTGTGCGACCAGAACGTTTCCCGGAGGCGGCGGGAGAGGGCAGGAAGCCTGGTCTCAGGAGAACCGGACGTGCCGTGCCTCGGCTTTGGACCAAAGGATCCAGACTCCACTCCCGCCTTGGGGGAGAAAGCCTCAGCCCTGGCCCAGGGGGTAAGCCTCTGGCCCCAGCCGGGGGAGGATGGTCCATCCCCAAACCCGTCCCGGCCCCGCTCCGGGGAGGTAAAAGAGCCCGAGCAGCCAGACTTGCCTCGCTCGCTCCTACCTGGGGACCGGGAGCCAGATTGGGGTCGTCCTCCTCCCTGGGGCCGTCGCGGTAGGGCTCCGCCGGCGCCTCCGGGGGCCCTGCACCCGCTCCTGCTTCCAGGCTCGGCGGCGGCGGGGGCTCCGGCGCCTGGGGCTTCTGCGGCCCCGCGGCCCGCGCCCGCTCGCGCCGGCCCGCGCCGCCACTCGGCCTGCTCCGCCTCCGAGTCATGCTGCTACTCGCGCCGCTCCCTCGCTTCACTCGCGCCGCCGCCTCCGCCTCCGCCGCCGCAGCCGCCGCTCCCCTCGCAGGACAACAGCCAATATGGCGGCGCCCGGCTCCCCCTCTGTCGCTGCCAGCAGGTCAGAGGGCACGCGGAGTCCGCGCCGCCGCACTAGCCCCCGAGGCTGCCTGCGCCATTTTGAGTAAGGTCACCACCCGGAGTTCCGCGGAAGAGTGAACCTGGTGAGGAAACGCCCTCCCCATCCTAGGATCCAAGGGATGAGACCTGCGCGAGGGGAGGGTGTGCGCTGTAGTAATCGTGCTGCACGGCCCTGGGCGCTTAATAACTGTTAAATGGATGCGTGAATTCGTAATTTCTGTAGTGCTACGCTACTTTCACAGCCATGACCTGACTCCTTGTACCTACACTGAGTGGCAGGTACAGTAGTTCCCATTTTGCAGCGGAGAAAACCGAGGCTGCAAAAGGCGAAATGGTTGCTCAACATCAGCCAGCCAGAACTCATGGGCTCGTGGACAGCCTGAGCTGAAAGGGACAAAGGGATTGTCTAGATTCGTATTTTCAGTGTATGGTACACGGGGGGTCTAGCGTTTGGTGCTTGGGACAGCGAGACTCACCGTCTCAGTCTGGTGGGGAGAGTGGACACTTAAATACACAATTACAAGTGTGATAAAGATGAGATGACTGGGGCATGTACTAGGTCAGTGTCCAAAAAAGTGGTATGTGTGCGAGAGGATTTTGAGTGGTACACAAAGGAACATTTAAAAAATGTAATGATTATGTATTTCATTGTTAAAACTGGGATATTTTCCCTCCCTTTCTTTTTTGAATATATGACATGCGTATAGTACAAATTTTTAAAAATAGTTTTGAGTGCAACTTGTGTCATGCCAGGGCCAGTGGTGTCCTGAAACCATATGGTGGTTATATGTAGAGTTGCTGTTGATCCATCAACAAGGGCAGAATTCTGACATTGGCCCAACCCAAGGGAGCAAGGACTATTTTGAGAGGAAGGGCTAAATGGAAGGCCCTGGAGCTCTCCCTAACTGCCAAATGAAAAAATAATACTTCATCTCATTACAGGGATTAGCACCGCCATCAAAGATTTGAAAGATTCAGGGTGATTCCCACTATATCAACATTACCTCTTCAGTTTGTCCAGAACAGAGGATAGATGGTATTTTTTCCCATTCATTTATTTTCTTTGTGGTAAAATTTGAGTAACATAAAACTTATTGTCTTAACCATTTCTAAGTGTACAGTTCATTGGTATTAAGTACATTCATATTGTTGTGCAACCATCACCACCATCTATCTCCAGAACACTTTTCTTCTTGTAAAACTGAAACTCTGTACTCATTAAATAACAACTCCCCATTCTCCTGTCCCTTCAGCCCTTTGCAACCACCATTCTACTTAAGAAAACCTCCCCCTTTTCCCTACACCCCAGCCTCTGGTAGCCACTATTCTACTCTCTGTTATTATGAGTTTACCTTTTTTTTTTTAATATTCCACATATAAGTGAGATCATGCAATATTTATCTTTTTGCGACTGGCTTGTTTCACTTAAAATGTCCTCTAGTTTCATCCATGTTGTTGCAAATGGCAGGATTTCCTTCTTTTTTAAAGCTGAATAATATTCATTTATATTTTATATATATATACTTTTTGTATATTCCTCATATATATTCCTATATATATTGTAGATATTTATATATTCCTTTATATACATATACACATATACAGATATCTATCCATCTATATCACATTTTCTTTATCCATTCATACATCAACAGAGAAGATCTATCTATCTATCCATCTATCTATCTGTCTATATCACATTTTCTTTATCCATTCATACATCAACAGAGAAGATAGGGCTTCCCCGGTGGCACAGTGGTTAAGAATCCACCTGCCAATGCAGGGGACACAGGTTTGAGCCCTGGTCCGGGAAGATCCCACATGCTGTGTAGCAACTAAGCCCATGCACCACAACTACTGAGCCTGTGTTCTAGGGCCCACAAGCCACAACTACTGTGCCGGCGTGCAACAACTACTGAAGCCCTCGCGCCTAGAGCCCGTGCTTCGCAGCAAGAGAAGACACTGCAATGAGAAGCCCGTGCACCGCAACAAAGAGTAGCCCGTGCTCGCCGCAACTAGAGAAAGCCTGCGTGCTGCAACGAAGACCCAATGCAGCCAAAAATATATAAATAAAATAAATAAATTTATAAAGGCAATAGTAAAAAAACCCCAAAAAACAAAACCAGAGAAGATGGATGGTCTTAAATCATGACCGAGCATTATGATAAACTCATTCTGGTAGGCCAGTGCAATTGTTGGCCCACAATTATAGGTCTGATCAATGCTTTTTTTTTTTTTTTTTTTACGGTACGTGGGCCTCTCACTGTTGTGGCCTCTCCCGTTGCAGAGCATAGGCTTCGGACGCGCAGGCTCAGCGGCCATGGCTCACAGGCCCAGCCGCTCCGCGGCATGTGGCATCTTCCCGGACCGGGGCACGAACCCGTGTCCCCTGCATCAGCAGGCGGACTCTCAACCACTGCTCCACCAGGGAAGCCCTGATCAATGCTTTTTTAAAAAAATATATTTATTTGTTTATTTGGCTATGCCAGGTCTTAGCTGCGGCACGTGGGATCTTTGTTGCAGCATGTGGGATCTAGTTCCCTGACAAGAGATTGAACCTGGGCACCCTGCATTGGGAGCATGGAGTCTTAACCACTGGACCACCAGGGAAGACCCTAGTCAATGCTATTTATTCTATACCAAACCTCAGAAAAAGTTTGTGTTCCTCTGGCAGGGGCAGCAGTAGACCTTTACTGTCTTGCTTCAGGGGTATGTCACTCTCTGGACATACTCAGTTTATCGGAATTTTTGACCAAATCACCATTTCAGTGGATATCAGGCTAATCTACTGTGATGCTGATGACAATATCCTGAAGGACCTTGAGAACAGGAAGTAGCAGATACCCTAGATGATTTGGTAAGCATGATGTGTGTGCCAGAGAGCAGATAATAAATCCCACGAATATATAGTGGCCTATCTACTCAGTGAACTATCTAGGGTTCTGGGGTGTGTTTTGATATTCTGCACCAAATAAAGGACAAGCTGCTGAACATCACACTCCTGACCACTAAGAAAGCAGTACTGTACTTGGTGGGCTTCTTTACTTGGTTATAAAATATACCATATTTAGGTATATTATTTTTACCTATTACTGGGTCACATGAAAGCTATCAACTTTAAGGGGGACCATACAAGGAGAGAAGGTTTTCTTACTGGATCAGGCTGCAAAGTAGGTAGTTCTGCCTTTGGCCCTTATATTCAGGCATTGGCTTTTGGAGCAAAGTTATGACCTTGTTCAGCAGTTGTTTTCCTTCTGAGAAACATCTCCTGGCTTGCTTCCCGGGTATGTGGAAATTGGATGCCTGACCATGGCATAGCAGGTGACCACGTGACCTGAGCTACCATGTTATCTGATCTACCTAGTCATAGAATTAGGGGTAGCCAGCAGTACTCCATCATGAAGAAGAAGTGACATATATGGCCTCGGTCCAGCAGGCCCTAAAAGCACAAGTAGGTTGCCTGAGCAAGTTGTTTACATTCCTCTCCTACTGATGTTCATGGTCTCCTGGAGAGTTGTTTGTGATGGGTTGACTAAGGAAGAATAATCTAAAGCCCTGTTTATAAACGGCTTTGCACATTATGTTGGCTCCAGCCGGCAATGGATTGTTGGGGTCTTCCAGTCTTCCTCCGAGAAGGCCTGAGGGACCTGGAAAAGGGAAGTGTGCCCAGAGGCCCCAAAGTAAAGATGCACTGATTCCTAGCCGTTGGATAATGGTTTAGTCTGTTGGTCAGGGACTTGGAAGGAACCAGACTGAAGGCTTAGTGACAAGAAGTTTTGAGGAAGATAAATGTGGATAGACTGCCCAGAATGGCTTCAGAGCATAGAGTTATTAGTGTGCCAGATGAACATTCACCAAAGGGTCTCACTACAGAAGAACTTCTTAAGAGCCTGGTGGGCAGCTTGACTCCTTCTGTGGCTATCAGGCAGTCTCCTTCCCTAGCCATCTCAGGACTTGCTCCGTGGGTTTATGTGAAAACTGGCCCAGTATTACGGACTGCTCCCTCCCACGGCTGGCCTACTCTTTGTGCTGAACCCAATTTGCAAGCCTCAGGGAACCAGCCTGAGCCCCCAGGTGGAGCCTTACTTTGAGGGAAACAGCCAGCTATCTCATGGCAGGGAGATTACATTGGGCTCTGTATTAGTCAGGGTTGGCTAACTGCTGTAACAACTGACCCCGACATGTCAGGGGGTTAAAACCATAATAGTTTAGTTCTTGTTCATGTCACAATTCAATGCTGGATGAAGGGGACTTTGCTTCATGCAGTCATTCAGAGGTCCACTCCCTCTCTGTCTTGTGGCTCTGCCCTCATCCAGGTTCTCTCCATTCAACGAGAGGATGGTAAAGATAGAGCGAGGGTTGCCTGGGCTGTTTTTATGAGCAATACCTAGTAATGACTATACATCACTTTCACTCACATTCTGTTGGGGAGATTTCAGCCACATGGCTCCACCTGACTGTAATCTTTCCTTCCCACTCCTTCCCCTCTCCCCAGGCAAACACTGATCTGCTTTCTGTCTCTATGAATGTTCTATATTTTCATACAGTATGCACTCTGTTTTGCCTGACTTCTTTCCCTCAGCATAATTACTTTGCAATTTATCCATTTCGTAGTGTGTATCCATAGCTCATTCCTTCTTAGTACCGAGTGGTATTCCATTGTATGGAAGTACCACAGTTTGTTTATCCATTCAATATTGATGAATAGTCATGACAGACCTTTCTCATACATTTAATTAACTTATTATACTGCTCTGAGAACTGGAAGAAAATATTTTTAAAGCATGTATGCAAGGTACTAAAATCACATCTTTTGCCACTGCTTACATTTATATATTTTTTTAATATGCTAACCTTAAAATGTGTGAGAGCAGGGCCAGCTTCATGGATGTACAACCTGCACAGCCACTCAGGGTCCCTTATTCGGAAGGGCTCTGAGCTTGGCTTAACTTTCTGCCATCACCTTCTTGAAATTCTCTCTCTCTTTTTTTTTTTTGGCCATGCTGTGCAGCATGGAGGATCGACCCTGTGCCCCCTGCAGTGGAAGCGCAGAGTCTTAACCACTGGACCGCCAGGGAAGTCCTTTGTAATTCTTTATAATGTTTGAACAAGGGGCTCACATTCTCATTTTGTACCAGACGCTCCAGTTTATGTAGCTGGTCCTGAATGAGAGGGTGTGTAGTTTTTGAAACTGTTTTTTGGGGGCATGAAGCAAAAGTTTGAAGGCCACTGGCCTTGACTGTCAAGTCTGTAAGAGCTTGGGCTTTTGAAACACAGCATCCAGGATGGTTTGCAAGTTCTCCTACCTTCCACTCTGTGATCTACCTTACTCCTACTGCAAGGCAACAGTTACAGAACTAACTGCTTGAGTGGTGAGGAGGGAAGGGGAAACTATAAGGGTGATGCAAACCACATTACCAGATCAGCATAGTGTCCCATCTGCACAGGTGAGGTTGGGCACCATGGGCCTCACACAGCTAACTGAGGGTTTTACCCTTTCCCTGGGGTTGTGTTTAAGGCCCTGGAGTCTTATCTAGTACTCAACTGTGAGTGTGTGTGTATGTGTGTGTGAGAGAGAGACAGTGAGAGTGAGTGTGTGTGTGTACAGGTGTATCTAGTTCTCAAGGTCATCCATCCACACAGGCATTCATGGAGATGTCATTTGTCCCCAGTGGCTGCTGCTGAGAACTGGCTGTTCTCACTCACATGTCTACTAGAGACCCCAGCTCTCTTCCTGCCTCATGAGAATCTTGGTGAGGTTACCTAAGGTTCTTTTTGCCTAGATGTGCCCCAGAGCCATCTCCATGCCCGATTTTGCTGTTTCCCCAGGCAACCTTCCCCTCTATTCTTGGATTCTTTGCTTTTCCTCCGGCCTCTCTCTGTGCTCTCATCGCTTCCCTCCATCCTCCTCTTCTTTACTTCTGTGACAGGGGAGAGCCAAATCTGACTACATGTTGGATCTGTTTCTTTTACTTTAACCTTTGCTTTCCACTGCTTTTGTTCACTAAAAGGATACTGTCTATACGTAATGGCCTAATAATGCCTCGGGGAACCCTGCCCCTCTGCCTGAATGCTAAACTAAAGTGCCTTTGTTCAGGGAAGCATCCTCACCCTGTCCACCTGTGGATGGCTGCAAGTAAGAAGAAATTAACACATCCCCTCCCAGAGGCTGGCCATTCCAGGGGATATTTACAAAACGTATAGCGTTTTTACTTTACTTCCTCATCTCCTCCCCCAGCCCCACCCCACGCCCGCACCCCTACCTCGTTCTATAAAAGAAATGGGCATCCAAACCCCGATAAGATGGTTTTTTGGAGAATTTAGTTGGCCATCTTCTCAGTCTGCCGGCTTTCCGAATAAAGTTGTACTCCTTGCCTCAACACCTTGTCTCCCGATTTATTGGCCTGTCTTCTGTCATGCGGCGAGCAGAGTGAGCTTGGACTCGGTAACACTTCCATTTCTCCAGACCCCTGAAGTCCTCCTTTTGGAGTATCTGGAGGAAGCCCCAGTAGATAACACTGTCTTCTTCTTTTTTTTAAAATATGTATTTATTTATTTATTTGGTTGCACCGGGTCTTAGTTGTGGCAGGCGGGCTCCTTAGTTGCGGCTCTCCGGCTCCTTAGTTGTGACTTGCAGGCCCCTTAGTTGTGGCACATGGGCTCCTTAATTGCAGCAGACAGGCTCCTTAGTTGTGGCATGCATGTGGGATCTAGCTCTCTGACCAGGGATCGAACCCGGGCCCTCTGCATTGGGAGTGTGGAGTCTTAACCACTGCACCACCAGGGAAGTCCCAATGGCACTGTCTTCTTGACTAGAGTTCTCTACATACTGGAAAATGAAGCAAAGGAGAGGCAGGTGGAGGCTGAATATTACCATATTACTGACAAAGACCAGGGCAGAGCATTTGCTCAATGTGGGCAACTGAACCCCCAGCCCCCAGTCATGGCAGTGCTAGAATGGGTGGACCTCCCTTCCAGAGCCCCTGGAGGGGTGGTGGATGTGGCAGATCCTAAGAGGAAGAAGGGCAGAACTGAGCAGAGCATGTACCATGTTCTTCCCAAGTACACAAGTACACTAATCAGATGAGTTCTCTCTCCTAAGAGCAGAAGTTTCCTGTCAGTGGAACCTCTTCACCCTGGGCCAGTTCTTCCTCCCCTCCCCTCCCCTCCCCTCCCCTCCCCTCCCCTCCCCTCCCCTCCCCTCCCCTCCCCTCCCCTCTCCCTCATGAAGTTTCTTAAAACTTTTCAGGGACTTCCCTGGTGGTGCAGTGGTTAAGAATCCTCCTGCCAATGCAGGGGACACGGGCTCGATCCCTGGTCCAGGAAGATTCCACATGCTGCGGAGCAACTAAGCCCATGCGCCACAACTACTGAGCCTGAGCTCTAGAGCCCGCGAGCCACAACTACTGAGCCCGTGTGCCACAACTACTGAAGCCCGTGTGCCTAGAGCCCATGCTCCGCAACAAGAGAAGCCACCGCCATGAGAAACCCACGCACCACAACGAAGAGTATTTCCCGCTCACCGCAACTAGAGAAAAGCGTGCGCACAGAAACGAAGACCCAATGCAGTCAAATATAAATAAATTAATTAATTAAAAAAAAAACTTTTCAGCTGTGGCTGACACTTCTCTCCTTTGCCCTGAGTCCTTGTTGAAACCGAATCCAGAAATACTTTAAAAAAATCTTTTTAGGGCTTCCCTGGTGGCGCAGTGGTTGAGAGTCCGCCTGCCGATGCAGGGGACACGGGTTCGTGCCCCGGTCCGGGAGGATCCCACATGCTGTGGAGCGGCTGGGCCCGTGAGCCATGGCTGCTGAGCCTGCGCGTCCGGAGCCTGTGCTCCACAATGGGAGAGGCCACAACAGTGAGAGGCCCGCGTACCGCAAAAAAAAAGAGAAAAATCTTTTTAAAATAAAAATTTAAAACATAGACAAATGTAGACAGAATTCTATAATGAGTCCCCTTGCAGTCATCACCCAGCTTCCACAATAATCAACTCATGGCCAATCTTGATTTATCTATAAATTTTACCTTCTCCCCCCCATCCCAACTCCTGTGTTGTTTGAAACAAGTCCAACGTATCACACTGAAAAGACTCTTATTTTCTGCCCTGTCACATTCCACCCATGAGGAGCAATGAGCACAGAATGGACTAGCTGTTGGAAACGGGGTTGGAGTGAATTACTAGGGGAAAAAAAGTGGTAACATTATAAAGATATTATCCTGCCATAGTAGTTAGGCTGTTTCCATTTTCCTTGCCACAGTTGAGGTTCAAGGACTTATCATTTGTCTCTGGCAACAACCTTGTTCTTAGTTTCCTTGCTTTTCTCCCTCTGGATTACTAGTGTTTCTTCATGTGACCACCTGCATCAGAATCCCTCGGAAAACTTGTTAAAATGCAGACCCTGGGCCCCTCTCCAGCCCTGCTGAATCAGATTTTTTTATTTTATTTTATTTTATTTATTTATTTTTGGCTGTGTCGGATCTTCATTGCTGCGCACAGGCTTTCTCTAGTTGCAGCGAGCGGGGGCTACTCTTCCTTGTGGTGTGCCGGCTTCTCATTGCGGTGGCTTCTCTTGTTGCAGAGCACGGGCTCTAGGCGGGTGGGCTTCAGTAGTTGTGTCACGCGGGCTCTGTAGTTGTGACTCACGGGCTCTAGAGCACAGGTCAGTAGTTGTGGCGCACGAGCTTAGTTGCTCCGCAGCATGTGGCATCTTCCTGGAGCAGGGATCGAGCCCGTGTCCCCTGCATTGGCAGGCGGATTCTCAACCACTGTGCCATGAGGGAAGTCCCTGAATCAGACTTTTGAGTGTGGTTCCAGATGTTTTTTACAGGGAGCCCAGAATGATTCTGATGCACACTGATGTTGAGAACTGCTGTCCCAATCTAGCCTCCATGCTGTCCCCAGATAGTCTTCAAACACCAAATCTGACCATGTCACCCCCCACTTTGGACAACCAGGAGGCCCCCCAGACACACAGGATAAGTTCCAGGTTAAGGCCTGATACTTAGGGCCCTTCAAGAGCTGGCCTTTGCGTGCAGCAGCCTCGCTCCCCACCACTCTCTCCCTTGAACCCTGGGTTTCAGCCCTATCATACAACCTTGATGCGCTCAACACTGCATTCTCTCCCTTACCCCTCCAGGGTTTAATAAACGTGTTCTGATTATTCAAGGGCTGGGCCAGGCCAGTGTCTCTTCTTCTTGGAAGCCATCTGTGACTCATTCCTATGTACATTGTGGTAGAAAAGCTGGGGGTTCAGATAGACTCAGGTGTCCATCTAAGCTCTACCACTTTATGGCTATGTGACCTTAGGAATGTCCTCGATTGCTTTGGGTCTCAGTCTCACCATCTAGAGAATGGGGATGAAAGCAGTATCTCATGGGACTGTGAGACATAAATGGAGACCTTGGCACAGTAGGGAGGCAAAACTTAACCTCTGTCCTCTTAGAATCTCTGGCTGGTTCCAAGAATTAAATTGACATGGGACAGATTAAAAGAAGAAAATCATATAGATCTTTACATGGGAGCCCCCACAGGAAAAACAAAGATCCAGAGAAGTGGCCAGGCCTAAGTGTTTATATAGTAGGCTGGACAAAGAGAGACAGTTGTGGAAAAGTAACTAAAATACATGGAGAGGGACTTCCCTGGCGGTCAAGTGGTTAAGACTCCACACTTCCACTGCAGGGGGCAAGGGTTTGATCCCTGGTTGGGAAACTAAGATCCTGCATGCCGTGTGGCGTGGCCAAAAAAGAAAAAATGGGGAGACTAAAGATGAATTATTTTAATAAGGTCTGTTTGTGCAGATTTCTCTTGGTCTCGACTTCCCATCTCTGGTGATAAGAATCTTTCCTCCTGGTACAGAGACAGCATCTTTCACAAATTTTGTCTCCTGTTTTCAGGAAGAAAAGCGGAGGTCAGAGTACCCTTCACATACCTGCTATTTCTTCAAGAGCCTTTAGCTCAATAATTCTTATGCCAAAGTGGCATATTTGGGATGGCATATTCTGCCACTTTTCAGCACAGTGCCTGGCACATACAGTAGGGTGTTCATAAACAAGAGCTCCCAAACAAGGCCCTGGCCAAGAGAGAGTTAAAGGCCAGAGCATCTCAGATCACTCTGCTATCTAATGGAGCCCATGCTGTCAGAATTCACCTAATACAATGATTTATCATGACAATAACTATGAGGGCATCATAACAATGAGATCATCACTGCTCATTGGCCAATATTAGCTCCATCACAGGGCACTCTGACTCCAGTTTTGTCCCCTTTGGCCCCCTGCCACCTTAGAGTGACTTTTCTAGTAAGTGTTATAATGTTGTAACCCAGGGTTTTAGTAATTTCCCATTCCAAAATAGCATTCCAGATCTGTCCTTAGACTTACACCTTTTTCCAGTTTTCCCCAAAATAGTCAAACAGAAGTAATAGGAAAAATTCTTCTATATCACTGGAAATTAGGAAGGGTCTCACGTATACCCTGAGAATATATAGTCATGGCAGAGTATGGATGGGGAGTCTGCTGGTGACACCCCACTCCCCCACTTCCCAGTCCCACTGATATCTCTTGGTTTTAAGTGGGGCCAGGAGATGAGAGCTCTAGTAGTCTGCAAAGGACGTGAACTCCAATGGACTTGGAGCCCACACCCAGGGACCCAAGTCTGTGGGCAGTGGGGATCTTGCACTGCTCACATCCAGAATGCCATTATGGGGATGGGGGCGTTCTGGACGAAGGTGAGGAGGTGGCTTCTTGAAGAGTAGTAAACTGGGGAGGTGGACTGTTTTAGCAACAAATTATACCAAAACTTAGTAGCTTAAAACAAAAATAGACATATATTCCTTAGTTTCTGGGGGTCAGGAATTTGGGAGCAGCTTAGGTGGGTGGTTCTGGCTCAGGGTCTCTCACAAAGTCAAGATGTTACTCAAGGCTGCATCATCTGAAGGCTTGGTGGGACTGGAGGATCTCTTCCCAAGGTGGCTCACTCACATGGCTATTGGCAGGAGGCCTCAGTTCCTCACCACAAGGGCCTCTCCACAGGGGGACTGGAGTGTCCTTGTGCACTGGTGGCTGGCTTCCCTCAAGTGAGAGAATCAAGAGAGCAAGGTGGAAGCATAATGCCTTTATGACTCAGCCTTAGAAGCCACATGTTGTCATTTCTGCAGCATCCTATTGGTTACATAGGTCAACACCATTCAGTGTGAGAGGGGACCACATAGGACCATGGATACCTGTAAAGAAAAATCATTAGGGACTGTCTGGGATGCTGACTACCACAGGGATGCTGTCTCAGACATACCTGTGTTGCCAAGACGTGGGGGAGGAGGAGAGGTCCCCCCACTCTCAGCATAAAATATTACACAAAATTTAGATACATTGTTCAGCTAGAAAAGAAGGAAGGGGCATTTTCAGAGCTAGGAGAAAGAGGAACACTGCAGTGAGTGAGCCTTGAAGGCCTGTGGCCAATGATGAGTGAATAAACCTTAGGGGTTGGGGTTCTCTGGCTCTAGGCAAGTCAGTGCACAGCAACCTTGACCTACAGGACATCATGTTGGTCTACTGCATGGATGATATCATGCTGACAGGAACAGCTTGGATTCCCCCTCATCAAAAAAAAAAAAAGTTACATGTCTTTTAATATTCCTATTAATTGGCTTGGGGCCCTACTCACATTCCCAAGGATGTCCTCCTTCCTGTGGTAGGTCTGCAACTCAGTTGCCCTGGCTAGTTTGGCGTGCAGATGTTTATTGGATAGGACCCCAGAAAGCTTGGGGCATCTCCAGAAGCACCCCATTTTCTCTGGCTACTGTTGCTGCCAAGCCCCACTCTGTAGCCAGAGGTCCAGCAGGGGTGGGGTACCCTGTTCTGGTGCAGCTGGAGTGTCCTTAGGAAGCTGGGGTTCTGCTCCCATCGGTCTGCCAGTTACCACTTCTGCCACCATCAGTGGCTCCAGGAGAGAGAAAGTGATGGAAGGTTCAGGTTCTGGCTCACCCTGGCCATCTTCTCGAAGAAAGAAGCAGTTCTGCTGCTTTAGAGCCTCCAGAGACTCTCTGATGTTGGGCTGGACCACACTGGTAGCCTTAAATTTGGGAGGAGACTTCCTTTCCTCTATTCCAAAGCCTACCCTCATTTCCTATCCCAGAAGAGGGACATCACTTGGGGAGATGGGAGGAAACTAACCTGGCTATTTTCTCCTCTGCAGGTAAACCTTCGCAGTTAGTTACATGGGTGATGACCTCCCTCCAAATGTCCTTTCTTGGAGGTCACCTTGTGGTAGAGATGTCTTGTACTTCTAGCCTGGTCCTCCAGGGCTGAAGATTTCCGCATACAAAATACCCCTTCACAGAGCTTGTGCATGGGATCAGTAGTTGTGCCTCGCGGGCTGTAGGGCGCAGTCTCAGTAGTTGTAGCGCACGGGCTTAGTTGCTCCACGGCATGTGGGATCTTCCCAGCCCAGAGCTCCAACCCGTGTCCCCTGCATTGGCAGGCGGATTCTTAACCACTGCGCCACCAGGAAAGTCCCAATGACCTAATGATTTTAAAGACAGAGAAATAGAATTTGAGTTACTTCATTTCTGTCATTCTACATGTGACCACATTTATTTCTGTTTAACATGTAAAACAGTGAGAGAGGAAAAAATGCAAACTGTGAGGTGTAATAATCTTGTTAGATTTTCGTTCATATATGAAGTATTTTATTAAGTTTGACCCATATCATTACAATTGATAGTTGTTTTAAATTGTTAATTTTTTTACTAAAAAATGAATCAAGAAGATAAAATATTTCATCAGTGGTATGATTTAGTAGTTGCCTCAAACCTTTTGTAGATGTTTTTATTTATTTAATATTTAAAATTGTGGCAAAATATAAATAACACAATTTACCATTTAGACCACTTTAAAGTGTACAGTTCAGTGGCATAAAGTACGTTCATAGTGTTGTGCAACCATCACCATTATCCATCTCCAGAACTCTGTTCATCTTGCAAAACTGAAACTCTGTACTCACTAAACAATAACCTCCCCCTTCCCTCTCCCCCTAGCCATTGGGAACCACCATTCTACTTTCTGTCTCTATGAATTTGACTGCTATAAGCGGAATCGTACAACAGAGATTTTGGGTTTATTCAAATTCATGTATCAGTTAATTTACTAACTAGTCATAGTAATAACTAGACATTTATTTACATATGATATTACTAAATCAGACTACAAGAAAGAGGAAAACCGCCCCTGACATCTAGGGCTGGCCTGGCACTCACAAGTAGGCCTTGGTGTTCTGTTGAACATGACCAATTTCATAGGACCTCAACATCAGATGAGGTCACTATGTGACTGTGATGGATCAAGAAACAGGATTCCACTCAATAATCAGGTCTAACCACAGACAAAAACTTGACCATTGTCCCAACCTCCCAGAATGACCAGGCATCCTCTGGTCCTGGCACATACGAGGGCTGCTTCTTTACCAATCACACCTTTAGCCTTCATTCATTCCTCCTGCCTTACAGATTGGATTTATTATACATCCTCTGGTCGTAAAATTACCCCCACTTCTTGACAGCATCCAATCCAGAGGAAAACCCACTGCCTTGAGCCCTCCTCCAAAATGCCTACAGGAGCCCTAATCCCATAACAAATTCTTTCCAACACCCTCTTGCTGAGTTGCCTCAGGGTTCCCCTGTGATGTGCATCCAACTTTGCTGAAATGAAAAACAAACCCCACTTGTTCAGTTGCGGGTGAGCTCTTGCTGGTCTTTGGCTGGAGGATGTTGACAGAATTGGAGGTTCACCAAGATTCAGCAGAAGCCCTCCCAACCTTGGACCAGGACCCTTGAATCAGTAATACTGTGTGCATCTGATACTCCTCCCAGTCTCTACCTATTTGAGGTGTCCATGGTCAGGAGACAAGCTCATGTTGAACTGAGATCTGATGTTTTGTTGAAATCCCTCAGCACTGAGTTTCTTTTTTTTTTTTTCCAGGAATAAGGCCTCTTGAGGTTGTTTTGGTTACTTGTTTCTAGCCTTCTAACACTTGTTCTATGGTCTATCTGCCTGCCCAGTGTCTTGAGCGTTTTTTTATAAGATGAAAACTGTGTTTTTTTAATTGAGATGTAATTGACATATAACATCGTATTTGTTTTTTTTTAATATTTATTTATTTGGTTGCACCAGGTCTTAGTTGCGGCAGGCGGGCTCCTTAGTTGTGGCTTGCTGGCTCCTTAGTTTTAGCATGTGGGCTCCTTAGTTGTGGCATGTGAGCTCTTAGTTGCGGCATGCATGTGGGATCTAGTTCCCTGACCAGAGATTGAACCCGGGCTCCCTGCACTGGGAGCGTGGAGTCTTATCCACTGTGCCACCAGGGAAGTCCCAACATTGTATTAGTTTTAGGTGTACAACATAATGATTTGAAATATGTATATATTGAGAAATGATCATCACACACCAGGATAAATTTAATAAACATCCATCACCACATATAGTTACATAATGTTTTTCTTGTGAAGAGAACTTTAAGATCTACTCTTTTGGCAACTTTCAAATATACAATACAGTATTATTAACTATAGTCCTCATTGTTGTACATTACATCCCCAGAGCTTATTTATCTTGTAACAGGAAGTTTATGCCCTTTTACCACCTTCACTCATTTTGCCACTCCTATCCTGCCGCCTCTGGCAGCCACGAATCTGTTCTCTGTATTTATGAGTTTGTTTGTTTGTTTAGAATCCACATGTAAATGAGATAATATGGTATTTGTCTTCTCTGACTTATTTCACTTAGCATAATGTCCCCTAGGTCCACCCATGTTGTCACTATTGGCAAGATCTCCTTCTTTTTTATGGCTGAAAAATGCTCCTCTGTGTGTGTGTGTGTGTGTGTGTGTGTGTGTGTGTGTGTGTGTGTTTGTTACCATGTCCTGGATTTACTGTAAATAATGCTGCAATAAACATGGGGGGTGCAGATATCTTTTTAAGATAGTGATCTTGTTTGCTTCGGATGAATATCTAGAAGTGGGATTGCTGGATCATATGGTAATTCTATTTTTAATTTTCTGAGGAACCTCCATGATGTTTTCTGTAGTGGGTGCACCAACTTACATTCCCACCAACAATGCACAAGGGTTTCCTTTTCTCCACATCCTCTCCAGCATTTGCTGCTTCTTGAGAATGAAAATTCTATGGGAGAGATGGGCATAACCCTGATAAGTTCATTCTCTAGTTGGACATTCTTTGTCTTGGGTCATCATTTCAAAACCTTGTAAAGATTTCCTCCTTGATCTTGTCCTTGTATCCCTGAGAACTATTTTGTTTAGCTTAGTTTGCCTAGAATTAGGAGGTTGTATCTGGCTCTGATGGGTGCTGATTGATTGGCCTTTGGCCAAGCTTCAGAGAAATAAAGTTACACATGAACCATCCTTATGGACCATTCAGTTCCATGGGCTCTTTTAAAAAAGGACTTCTTCCTGGTCGAACACTTACCTGCTGCATGCTTTCTAACCACAACACCACCAACTTGTACTTAGTTTTCTGACTGCTCCAATTTCACCAGTGACAATTTGGAATTGCAGTAGCCACTTTGGGGGGCTTTTAAAAAATTTTTAATTTTATTTATTTATTTATTGCGGTACGCGGGCCTCTCACTGTTGTGGCCTCTCCCGTTGCGGAGCACAGGCTCCGGACGCGCAGGCTCAGCTGCCATGACTCACGGGCCCAGCCGCTCCGTGGCATGTGGGATCTTCCCGGACCGGGGCACGAACCTGTGCCGCCTGCATCGGCAGGCGGACTCTCAACCACTGTGCCACCAGGGAAGCCCACTTTGGGGGGCTTTTGACATTGAAAAGATTGTTCATTTAAGAGACACCTTCAAGCAAAAAACAAACTCTCATGAAGAGATTGTCTTGTTTGTTGAAAAGAGAGATCATTTTATTTAATGTAGGATGAACTCCATGCCTCCATTTCCATACCTCGGGGATTAGTAAATGTGGGCTTTCTAATTGTAAGGCTTGAGAAATTTGTCAAAGGCCCAAGTTACTCTCTAAACCAGCTGTAATGTGGTTTCTTCTGTTTTTCTGTTTCTAAAGTTCTTCCCTTCCCTTGCAGAGGAAACATAAGTAGTCTTTTAAAATAACAATTTCAGATTGGTCTAAAGCCAGCTGCTTCTCACTTTTTCTGTTCCTCTCTCTTATGCTCTCAGTAAACTTAAAGATTACCATTAAAATGGAAAACAAAACAAGACATTCGGTTGTTATGTGCACACTCTAGAACTATCTAGTCCAAATAAATAGTAAAAGTTGTCTAAAACAAAATTATTCAACTGTGTTTTTTATGTGTGTAGACACTCGGAAGTCTATGTGCATAATAGCCTTTGTTAAAAGACAAGAAGAAGCTTTAATTCCAAGATAAAAGAGCTTTGGGCATGGTTGAGAGTCTTGGAAAAGTAGTTTACCATATAAAAATAATGTCAACACAATATTCTGGTTTGTACATGACCAGGGTTAAATTTCTCATGATTTAAACTTTCTAAATTTCCTGATTCATTTTATGAGGTACGTAAGTTACCACTGTTTCCATAACCTGTTTAAAATGAAAGATATGTATATAGTTTTATGTCACTAAATGAAATTATAATGTTGGATGTCTTTTTTTATTGTGGTAAAATATACATAACATAAAATTTTACCACTGTAACCATTTTTAAGTGTACAGTTTCGTGGTACTTAGTACATTCACATTGTTGTGCAATCATCACCACCATCCATCTCCAGAAATTTTCTTCATCCCAAACTGAAACTCTGTACCCATTAAACACTAACTCATCATTCTCCCCTTCCCCCAGCCCCTGGGAATCATTGTCCTACCTTCTGTCTCTATGAATTTGGCTATTCTAGGTACCTCATGTAAGTGGAATTATACAATATTTGTCCTTTTGTGTCTGGCTTATTTCACTGAGCATAATGTCCTCAAGGTTCATCCATGTTGCAGTGAATGTCAGAATTTTCTTGTTTTTGAGGCTGAATAATATTCCATTGTATGTATATGCTACAGTTTGTATATTCATTCATCCACTGATGGACATTTGGGTTTTTTCCACCTTTTGGCTATTGTGAGTAATGCTGCTATGAACATTGGTGTACAAATATCTGCTCAAGTCCCTGCTTTCATTTCTTTTGTGTATATACCCAGAAGCAGAATTGTTGGGTCATAACGGTAATTCTACATTTAATTTTTTGAAGAACTGCCATACCATTTTCCACAGCAGTTGCATACATTCCCACCAGCAAAGCACAATAGTTCCAATTTCTCCGCTTATTGGCCATTTGTATATCTTCTTTGGAGAAATGTATATTCAAGTTCTTTGTATATTTAAAAATCAGGTTGTTTGTTTTTTTGTCATTGATTTGTAGGAGTTCCTTATATATTCTGGATGTTAATCCATTATCAGATATATATAATTTTAAAATATTTTCTCCCATTCCATGACTTGCCTCTTTACTCTGTTGATTTTGTCTATTGATGAAAAAAAAATTTTTAATTTTCAAGTAGTTCTATTTATATAGCTTTTCCTTTGTTGACTGTGCTTTTGGTGTCACATCAAGAAATCATTGCCAAATCCAAAGTTGTGAAGCTTTTCCCCAATGTTTTGTTCTAAGAGTTTTATGGTTTTAGCTCTTATATTTAGGTCTTTGATCCACTAAAAAATAATTAGCTTCGTTAATTTACGTTATTAAAATTTTACTTTATTTAGTTTTTAGTCATGATAAAAAAACATAAAATTTACCATCTTAATGATTTTTTTAAATATATCATTTTATTTTATTTTTTATTTTTTTGGCCATGACGTGCAGCTGTGAGATCTTTGTTCCCCCACCAGGAATTGAACCCACGCCTTCAGCAGTGAAAGCATGGAGTCCTAACCATGGGACTGCCAGGGAATTCCCCATCTTAATGATTTTTTTTAAAAAGATTTATTTATTTAATTTATTAGTTTTGGCTGCGTCAGGACTTAGTTGCAGCTCATGGGCATTTCGTTTTGGTGCACGGGCTTCTCTTTAGTTGTGGCGTGTGGGTTTTCTCTCCCCTAGTTGTGGCACGCAGGCTCCAGGGCATGTGGACTCTGTAGTTTGTGGCCCGCAGGCTTTCTAGTTGAGGCACACAAGCTCAGTAGTCGTGGCACGTGGGCTTCGCTGCCCAGCGGCATGTGGGATCTTAGTTCCCTGACCAGGGATCGAAGCTGCGTCCCCTGCATTGTAAGGCAGATTCTTTACCACTGGACCACCAGGGAAGTCCCTCTTGATGATTTTTAAGTGTACTGTTTAGTAGTGTGAAGTACAGTGTATTCACATTGCTGTGCAACTGATCTCTAGAATTTTTCATCTTGCAAAACTGAAGCGCTATACCCATTAAACAGTAACTCCCCATTTTCTCCTCCCCACCAGCCCCTGGCAACTACCATTCTACTTTCTGCGCCTATGAATTTGACTACTCTAGATATCTCACACAAGTGGCATCACACAGTATTTGTCTTTTTGCAACTGGCTTATTTCACTTAGCACAATGTCTTTAAGCTTCACCCATGTTGTAAGCATGTGATATGATTTCCTTCCTTTTTTAAGGCTGAATAATATTCCATGGTATGTATACATTGTATTTTATTTATCCATCCATTCAATGAACACTTGTGTTGCTTCCACCCCTTGGCTATAGTGAATAACGCTGCTATTTTGAACATGGGTATGCAAATATCTCTTTGAGATTCTGCTTTCAATTATTTTTAATATACAGCAGTAGGATTGCCAAATCAATATGGTAATTCTATTTTTAGTTTTTGAGGAGCTGCCATACCATTTTCCATAGTGTTGTGCTGTTTTACATTCCCACCAACAATGCACAAGAGTTCTAATTTCTCCACATCCTTGTCAACACTTGCTTTCTGTTTTGTTTTGATTGTAGCCATTCCAGTGGGTGTGAGATGATGTCTCATTATGGGTTTTTTTCCTTTTAAACAGACTTTATTTTTTAGAGGAGTTTTAGGTTCACACCAAAATTGAGCAGAAAATGCACTGAGTTCCTGTAAACCCTCTGTCCCCACACAGAGCAGCCTCATCCACTTTCAACATTCTGCACCAAAGTGGTACATTTGTGACAATCGATGAATCTTACATAATTATCACCCAAAGTCTATAGTTTCATTAGTGTTCATTCTTGGTGTTGTACATTGTATGGGTTTTGATAAATGTAGAATGACATGTATCTATCATTATATTATCATACAGAATAATTTCACTGCCCTGAATATCCTCTATGCTCAGCCTATTCATCCCTCCTACCCTCCCCTCCTAACCCCTGTAGCCACTAACCTTTTTACTGTTTCCATAGTTTTGCCTTTTTTAGAATGTCATATAGTTGGAATTGGAGAGCAGATTAGGCCACCCCAAGAAATCATCCTTATTGTCAGGGATAGGGAATTCAAGGCTGAGAAGGCTCTATAAACAAATTTTGTTTCTTTTCATTAATTTGCTACCCCAAGTCCAAACCCCCTTGTTTTGTCAAATCTTCACAAGTAATTGTTTCTTTGTCTAAAAGGTTAAGAAGCAACCTGCTTTGGTAACTTCTCTGAGTCTCACATTCCTTCAAGCACTCATATGTACAAATTAAATTTTTCTCCTGTTAATGTCTTACGTCTAATTATTAAACCAGCCACGAAACCTAGAAGGGAAGAAAGGAAAAGTTTTCCTCCCCTAAAGAATAATACAGTATGCAGCCTTTTAAGATTGGCTTCTTTCACTTAGTAATACACTTTTAGAAAAAAAATTTTATTTATTTATTTTGGTTGCTCTGGGTCTTAGTTGCGGCATACGGGATCTTCGTTGCGGCATGCACATGGGATCTAGTTCCCCAACCAGGGATTGAACCCAGGCCCTCTGCATTGGGAGCGCGGAGTCTTACCCACTGGACCACCAGGGAAGTCTCTTAGTAATATACTTTTAAGGATCCTCCATGTCTTTTCACGGCTTGATAGTTCTTTTTTTTAGTGCTGAATAATATTCCATAGTTTAGATATACCGCAGTTTTTTTTATTCATTCACCTACTGAAGGACATCTTGATTGCTTCCAAGTTTTGGTAATTATGAATAAGTCTGCTATAAACATTCATGTGCATGTTTTTGTGTGGACATAAGTTTTCAACTCATTTGTGTAAATATTAAAGAGCATGATTGCTGAATTATATGCTAAGAGTATGTTTAGTTTCATAAGAAGCTGCCAGTCTTCCAAAGTGACTGCATCATTTTGAATTTTCACCACCAATGAATGAGAACTCCTGTTGCTCTACATCCTCACCAGCATTTGGTGTTGTCAGTGTTCTGGATTTTGGCCAATCTAATAGGTGTGTAGTGGTATCTCATTGTTGCTTTAATTTGCATTTCCCTATGACATGATGTGGAACATCTTTTCATATGTGTGTTTACCATCTGTATATCTTTGGCAAATTGTCTATTCAGGTCTTTGGCCCATTTTTAAGTTGGATTGTTAGTTTTCTGTTGTTGACTTTTAAGAATTCTTTGTATATTTTGGATAACAATCCTTTATCAATATGTCTTTTGCAAATATTCTCTCCCTGTCTGTGGCCTGTCTTTCCATTCTGACAGTGTCTTTTGCAGAGCAGAGGTTTTTAATATTAATTAAAATGAAATTATTATCTATTATTTATTTCATGGATCATGACTTTAGTGTTGTTTCTTATAAGTCATTGCCATATCCAAGGTCATCTAGTTTGTCTCCTGTGTTACCCTCTAGGAGTTTTATAGCTTTGTTGTTTTACATTTAGGTCTGTGATCCATTTTGAGTAAATTTTTTTTTTTTTTTTTTTTTTTTTGCAGTACGCAGGCCTCTCACTGTTGTGGCCTCTCCCATTGTGGAGCACAGGCTCCGGACGCACAGGCTTAGCGGCCATGGCTCATGGGCCCAGCCGTTCCACGGCATGTGGGATCTTCCCGGACCAGGGCACGAACCCGTGCCCCCTGCATCGGCAGGCGGACTCTCAACCACTGCACCACCAGGGAAGCCCCCCCCATTTTGAGTAAATTTTTGTGGAGGGTGTAAAGTCTGTGTCTAGATTCATTTTTTTAAAATTTAATTTTACTTTTGGTTGCGTTGGGTCTTCGTTGCTGTGTGCAGACTTTCTCTAGTTGCAGCAAGCGGGGGTTACTCTTCGTTGCAGTGCATGGGCTTCTCATTGTGGTGGCTTCTCTTGTTGAGGAGCATGGGTCCTAGGTGCATGGGCTTCAGTTGTTGTGGCGCATGGGCTCAGTAGTTGTGGCTCACAGGGTCTAGAGCACAGACTCAGTAGTTGTGGCGCACGGGCTTAGTTGCTCCGCAGCATGTGGGATCTTCCTGGACCAGGTATCGAACCTGTGTACCCTGCACTGGCAGGTGGATTCTTAACCACTGAACCACCAAGGAAGTCCCTAGATTAATTTATTTTGCATATGATGTCCAGCTGTTCCAGCACCATTTGTTGAAAAGACTCTTTTCTCCATTGTATTGTCTTTGCTCCTTTGTCAAAGATCAGTTGACTACATTTATGTGGGTCTATTTCTGGGCTTTCTACTCTCTTCCATTACTCTATTTGTCTATTCTTCCACCAATACCACACTGTCTTGATGACTGTAGCTTTGTAGTAAATCTTGAAGTTGGGTAGTGTCAATCCTCTAACTTTATTCTCTTCCTTCAATATTGTGTTGGCTATTTTTCTTCCAGTTACTTCATTTTTACTAGTTCACATTTTCAGCAGACAAATCAAGGTGCAAACAGGGTCTTTTACCCTTCCATAGAAACTTTAGAATCAGTTTATTAAAGTCCATAAATTAATTTGTTGGGATTTTTATTGGGATTGTGTTGAATCACAATCCAGTTTGGAAGAACTGACATTGTGACAGTATTGTGTCTTCCTACCCATGAATATGGAATATCTTTCCATTTATTTAGTTCTTCTTTGATTTCTTTCATCAGAGTTTTGTAGATTTTTCTCATATAAATCTCGTACATATTTTGTTAGATTCATACCTATTTCATTTTTGGGGGTGCTAATGTAAATGATACTAGATTTTTTCTTTTCTTTTTATCGAACTATAGTTGATTTACAATGTTGTGTTAATTTCTGCTGTATGGCAAAGTGATTCAGTTATACATATAAATACATTCTTTTTCATTATGGTTTATCACAGGATATTGAATATAGTGCCCTGTGCTATAAAGTAAGACGTTGTTGTTTATCCATTCTATAAATACTAGTTTGTAGCTGCTAACCTGGAACTTCCACTCCCTCCCTCCCCCACACCCCTCTCCCCTTGGCAACCACGAGTCTATTCTCTATGTCTGTGAATCTGTTTCTGTTTCATAGATAAGTTTATTTGTGCCATATTTTAGATTCCACGATGATATTATATTTTTAATTTCAAATTCCACTTTTTCATTGTAAGAAAACAGCTGACTTTTGAATATCCATCTTGTGTCCTGCAAACTTGTATCTTGCAACCAGGATCACTTATTAGTTCCAGGAGTTTTTTGTTGTTGTTGTTGATTCTTTCAGATTTTCTACATAGATGATCAAAGTTTGTTTGATCATGGGGAAGCCAACCTTGGAGAGCTGAGCGTGAGGCAGGGTGCTGGGCTGGTGGGCTGGCCCCGGGCTCCCTGGCTCAGGCTCCTGACCCCACTTCCACACGGAGGCATTTCTCAGGACAACTGGCACAAGCGCAGCAAGACTGGGGGCAAGAGAAAGCCCTACCACAAGAAGTGGAAGTATGAGCTGGGACACCCTGTTGCCAACACCAGGAGTGGCCCCCGCCGCATACACACAGTCTGTGTGTGAGGAGGTGACAAGAAGTACTGGGCCTTGAGGCTGGACGTTGGGAACTTCTGCTGGGGCTCAGAGTGTTGTACACGCAAGACAAGGATCATTGATGTTGTCTATAATGCATCCAACAATGAACTGGTCCACACTAAGACCCTGGTGAAGAACTGCATCGTGCTCATTGACAGCACACGTACCAACAGTGGTACGAGTCTCACTATACACTGCCCCTGGGCCGCAAGAAGGGGGCCAGGCTGACTCCTGAAGAGGAAGTGATTTTAAACAAAAAACGTTCAAAAAAGAAATTCAGAAGAAATATGATGAAAGGAAAAAGAATGCCCAAATCAGCAGTCTTCTAGAGGAGCAGTTCCAGCAGGGCAAGTTTCTTGCATGCATTGCTTCAAGACCAGGACAGTGTGGCAGAGCAGATGGTTATGTTTTAGAGGGAAAGGAGCTGGAGTTCTATCTGAGGAAAATCAAGGCCCGGAAAAGCAAATAAATCCTCTTCCCTCCTATCTTAGCTCATGTAATAAAGGTGTTTATTGTTCTAAAAAAAACCCCAAAACTGTTTGATCACAGAAAGTTTTATTTCTTCCTTCTCAATCTGAATATTTTTATTTCCTTTTCTTGTCTTATCATATTAGCTAGGCTTTCAGTATGATGTTGAAAAACAGCGGTGAGAGGGGACATCCTTGCCTCATTTCTGATCTTAACAGGAAATCTTCGAGTTTCTCACCACTAGGTATGATGTTAGCTGTAGGGTTTTTTGTAGATCGTCTTTATCAAGATGAGAAATTTCCTCTCTATTCTAGTTTGCTGAGAGTTTTTTTAAAAAATAAATTTATTTATTTATTTTTGGCTGCGTTGGGTCTTTGTTGCTGTGCGTGGGCTTTCTCTAGTTGCGATGAGTGGGGGCTACTCTTCATTGCAATGCACGGGCTTCTCATTGCGGTGGCTTCTCTTGTTGCAGAGCATGGGCTCTAGGCACGTGGGCTCTGTGGTTGTGGTGCACAGGCTTAGTTGCTCTACGGCATGTGGGATCTTCCCGGACCAGGGCTCGCACCCATGTCCCCTGCATTGGCAAGCAGATTCTTAACCACTGGGTCACCAGGGAAGCCCATCAAACATTTATTTATTTTTTTTATTTTTTTATTTTTTCGGTACGCGGGGCTCTCACTGTTGTGGCCTCTCCCATTGCGGAGCACAGGCTCCGGATGCGCAGGCTCAGCGGCCACGGCTCATGGGCCCAGCCGCTCCGCGGCATGTGGGATCTTCCTGGACTGAGGCACGAACCCGCGTCCCCTGCATCGGCAGGCAGACTCTCAACCACCGCGCCACCAGGGAAGCCCCCAAACATTTATTAATAGTTCTAAACCTTTTGTTTCTCTGTAAAAGGAAGCCAGTGTTCAGTAATTAATGTTTCAGTATCTTATTTTATTTGGAAACGACCTAGTTATTTAATAAACTTCCATCATTTAACTTAATTTAGCACAACTCTAAATTTTCATGTTGTTGAATATCTGGAGAGAATTTTTTTTTTTTAGCTTCAACCCCATGTGGCATGAAGGATCTTAGTTCCCAGACCAGGGATCGAGCCTGAGACCACTGCAGTGGAAGTGTGAAGTCTTAACCACTGGACCACCAGGGAAGTCCCTGGAGAGATTATTTTTAGATGGACATTCCTAAAACATAATTATTCCTAAAAAGTTCACCCAAAACTCTTATCTCATTTGCATTTTCTTTCCTTAAAAGTTTCCTCACATTGAGTTTCTCCAGCAGTCAGCCACAAAGGGCTTATGGACTGATGAGATCCTGATCTCCTTAGCTCTCACCCATGGCGAAGTCGAGCCTGAGGCAGCCAGAACCCCTGGGCCACTGGTCTTCAGTAGCAAGCATCCTCATCCATTTACCCCAGGGTGCTGAAAACTATTTCATTTTCTACACATGCAGTGAGTGAAAATGGCTGAAAAGTGGTGAGAAGAGCTAGTTTCTCCATTTCCCTGGCCCTGAACCAGATGGCGGAGTAGAAGGACGTGCTGTCACTCCCTCTTGTGAGAACACCAGAATCACAACTAGCTGCTGGACAATCATCGACAGGAAGACACTGGAACTCACCAAAAAAGATACCCCACATCCAAAGACAAAGGAGAAGCCACAATGAGATGGTAGGAGGGGCACAATCACAGTGAAATCAAATCCCATAACTGCTGGGTGGGTGACTCACAGACTGGAGAACACTTATAACACAGAAGTCCACCCAGTGGGGTGAATGCTCTGAGCCCCACGTCAGGCTTCCAAACCTGGGGGTCCGGCAATGGGAGGAGGAATCCCTAGAGAATCAGACTTTGAAGGTTAATGGGATTTGATTACAGGACTTTGAAAGGACTGGGGGAAACAGAGACTCCACTCTTGGAGGTCACACACAAAGTAGTGTGTGCATCGGGACCCAGGGGAAGGAGCAGTGACCCCAGGGGAGACTGAACCAGACCTACCTGCTAGTGTTGGAGGGCCTCCTGCAGAGGTGGGGGGGTGGCTGTGGCTCACCATGGGGACAAGGACACTGACAGCAGAAGTTCTGGGAAGAACTCCTTGGCGTGAGCCCTCCCAGAGTCCTCCATTAGCCCCACCAAAGAGCCCAGGTAGTCTCCAGTGTTGGGTTGCCTCAGGCAAAACAACCAACAGGGAGGGAACCCAGCTCGACCCATCAGCAGTCAAGTGAATTAAAGTTTTACTGAGCTCTGCCCACCAGAGCAACAGTCAGCTCTACCCACCACCAGTCCCTCCCATCAGGAAACTTGCACAAGGCTCGTACATAGCTTCATCAACAAGAGAGGGCAGACAGCAGAAGCAAGAAGAACTACAATCCTGCAGCCTGTGGAACAAAAACCACATTCACAGAAAGATAGACAAGATGAAAAGGCTACGTACCAGATGAAGGAACAAGATAAAACCCCAGAAAAACAACTAAATGAAATGGAGATAGGCAACCTTCCAGAAAAAGAATTCAGAATAATGATAGTGAAGATGATCCAGGACCTCGGAAAAAGAATGGAGGCAAAGATGGAGAAGACACAAGAAATGTTTAACAAAGACCTAGAAGAATTAAAGAACAAACAAACAGAGATGAACAATACAATAACTGAAATGAAAACTACACTAGAAGGCATCAATAGCAGAATAACTGAGGCAGAAGAACGGATAAGTGGCCTGGAAGACAGAATGGTGGAATTCACTGCAGCGGAACAGAATAAAGAAAAAAGAATGAAAAGAAATGAAGACAGCCTAAGAGACCTCTGGGTCTTAAACACATTAAACACAAAAGCATTTGCATTATAGGGGTCCCAGAAGGAGAAGAGAGAGAGCAAGGACCTAAGAAAATATTTGAAGAGATTATAGTCGAAAACTTCCCTAACATGGGAAAGGAAATAGCCACCAAAGTCCAGGAAGTGCAGAGAGTCCCATACAGGATAAACCCAAGGAGAAACACACCGATACACATAGTAATCAAATTGGCAAAAATTAAAGACAAAGAAAAGTTATTGAAAGCAGCAAGGGAAAAACAACAAATAACTTACAAGGGAACTACCGTAAGGTTAACAGGTTATTTCTCAGCAGAAACTCTACAAGCCAGAAGGGAGTGTCATAATATACTTAAAGTGATGAAAGGGAAGAACCTACAACCAAGATTACTCTACCTGGCAAGGATCTCCTTCAGATTTGATGGAGAAATCAAAAGGTTTACAGACAAGCAAAAACTAAGAGAATTCAGCACCACCAAACCAGCTCTACAACAAATGCTAAAGGAACTTCTCTAAGTGGGAAACACAAGAGAAGAAAAAGACCTACAAAAACAAACCCCAAACAATTAAGAAAATGGTCATAGGAACACACGTATCGATAATTACCTTAAACGTGAATGGATTAAATACTCCAACCAAAAGACACAGGCTTGCTGAATGGATACAAAAACAAGACCCATATATATGCTGTCTACAAGAGACCCACTTCAGACCTAGGGACACATGCAGACTGAAAGTGAGGGGATGGAAAAAGATATTCCATGCAAATGGAAATCAAAAGAAATCTGGAGTAGCAATACCCATATCAGATAAAATAGACGTTAAAATAAAGAATGGTACAAGAGACAAGGAAGGAAACGACATAATGATCAAGGGATCAATCCAAGAAGAAGATATAACAATTATAAATATATATGCACCCAACATAGGAGCACCTCAATACATAAGGCAACTGCTAACAGCTATAAAACAGGAAATTGACAGTAACACAATAATACTGGGGGACTTTAACAGCTCACTTACACCAATGGACAGATCATTCAAAATGAAAATAAATAAGGAAACAGAAACTTTAAATGACACAAAAGACCAGATAGATTTAATTGATATTTACAGGATATTCCATCCAAAAATAGCAGATTACACTTTCTTCTCAAGTGCGCACGGAACATTCTCCAGGATAGATCACATCTTGGGTCACAAATCAAGCCTCAGTAAATTTAAGAAAATTGAAATCATATCAAGTGTCTTTTCTGACCACAATGCTATGAGATTAGAAATGAATTAAAGGGAAAAAAACGTAAAAACACAAACACATGGAGGCTAAACAATATGTTAGTAAATAACCAAGAGATCACTGAAGAAATCAAAGAGGAAATTTAAAAAAACCTAGAGACAAATGACAATGAAAACACATGATCCAAAACCTATGGGATGCAGCAAAAGCAGTTCTAAGAGGGAAGTTTATAGCTATACAAGCCTACCTCAAGAAACAAGAAAAATCTCAAATAAACAATCTAACCTTACACCTAAAGGAACTAGAGAAAGAACAAACAAAACCCAAAGTTAGCAGAAGGAAAGAAATCATAAAGATCAGAGCAGAAATAAATGAAATAGAAACAAAGAAAACAATAGCAAAGATGAATAAAACTAAAAGCTGGTTCTTTGAGAAGATAAACAAAATTGATAAACCATTAGCCAGACGCATCAAGAAAAAGAGGGAAAGGACTTAAATCAATAAAATTAGAAATGAAAAAGGGGAAGTTACAACAGACACTGCAGAAATACAAAGCATCCTAAGAGACTACTACAGGCAACTCTATGCCAATAAAATAGACAACCTGGAAGAAATGGACAAATTCTTAGAAAGATATAACCTTCCAAGACTGAACCAGGAAGAAATAGAAAATATGAACAGACAAATCACAAGTAATGAAATTGAAACTGTGATTAAAAATCTTCCAACAAACAGAAGTCCAGGACCAGATGGCTTCACAGGTGAATTCTATCAAACATTTAGAGAAGAGCTAACACCCATCCTCCTCACACTCTTCCAAAATATTGCAGAGGAAGAAACACTCCGAAACTCATTCTATGAGGCCACCATCACCCTGATACCAAAAGCAGATAAAGATACTACAAAAAAAGAAAATTACAGACCGATATCACTGATAAATATAGATGCAAAAATCCTCAACAAAATACTAGCAAACAGAATCCAACAACACATTAAAAGAATCATACACCATGAATAAGTGGGATTTATCCCAGGGATGCAAGGATTCTTCAATATACACAAATCAATCAATATGATACACCATATTAACAAATTGAAGAAGAAAAACCATATGATCATCTCAATAGATGCAGAAAAAGCTTTTTTTTTTTTTTTTTGCATTACGCGGGCCTCTCACTGTTGTGGCCTCTCTCATTGCGGAGCACAGGGTCCGGACGTGCAGGCTCAGCGGCCATGGCTCACGGGCCCAGCCTCTCTGTGGCATGTGGGATCTTCCTGGACCAGGGCACGAACCCATGTCCCCTGCATTGGCAGGTGGACTCTCAACCACTGCGCTACCAGGGAAGCCCCAGAAAAAGCTTTTGAAAAAATTCAACACCCATTTATGATAAAAACTCTCCAGAAACTGTGCATAGAGGGAACCTACCTCAACATAATAAAGACCATATATGACAACCCGCAGCAAACATTCTCAATGGTGAAAAACTGAAAGCACTTCCTCTAAGATCAGGAACAAGACATGGATGTCCCCTCACACCACTATTATTCAACATAGTTTTGGAAGTCCTAGCTGTGGCAATCAGAGAAGAAAAATAAATAAAAGGAATGCAAATTGGAAAAGAAGAAGTAAAACTGTCACTGTTTGCAGATGACATGATACTATACATAGAGAAGCCTAAAGATGCCACCAGAAAATGACTAGAGCTAATCAATGAAATTGGTAAAGTTGCAGGATACAAAATTAATGCACAGAAATCTCTGGCATTCCTATACACTAATGATGAAAAATCTGAAAGAGAAATTAAGGAAACACTTCCATTTACCATTGCAACAAAAAGAATAAAATGCCTAGGAATAAACCTACCTAGGGAAAAAAAAGGCCTGTATGCAGAAAACCATAAGACACTGATGAAAGAAATTAAAAATGATACCAACAGATGGAGAGATATACCATATTCTTGGATTGGAAGAATCAATATTGTGAAAATGACTATACTACCCAAAGCAATCTACAGATTCAATGCAATCCCTATCAAATTACCAATGGCATTTTTTACGGAACTAGAACAAAAAATCTTAAAATTTGTATGGAAACACAAAAGACCCCGAATAGCCAAAGCAGTCTTGAGGGAAAAAAATGGAGCTGGAGGAATCAGCCTCCCTGACTTCAAACTATACTACAAAGCTACAGTAATCAAGACAATATGGTACTGGCACAAAAACAGAAACACAGATCAATGGAACAAGATAGAAAGCCCAGAGATAAACCCACGCACCTATGGTCAACTAATCTATGACAAAGGAGGCAAGGATACACAATGGAGAAAAGACAGTCTCTTCAATAAGTGGTGCTGGGAAAACTGGACAGCTACATGTAAAAGAATGAAATTATAACACTCCCTAACAGCATATACAAAAATAAACTCAAAATGGATTAGAGACCTAAATGTAAGACCGGACATTATAAAACTCTTAGAGGAAAGCATAGGAAGAACACTCTTTGACATAAATCACAGCAAGATCTTTTTTGATCCACCTCCTAGAGTAATGGAAATAAAAACAAAAATAAACAACTGGGACCTAATGAAACTTCAAAGCTTTTGCACAGCAAAGGAAACCATAAACAAGACGAAAAGACAACCCTCAGAATGGGAGGAAATATTTGCAAATGAATCAATGGACAAAGGATTAATCTCCAAAATATATATGCAGCTCAATATTTTTTGTTTGTTTATTTGTTTGTTTTTTACGGTACGTGGGCCTCTCACTGTTGTGGCCTCTCCCATTGCGGAGCACAGGCTCCGGACACACCGGCTCAGCGTCCATGGCTCATGGGCCCAGCCGCTCCGTGGCATGTGGGATCTTCCTGGACCAGGGCACAAACCCATGTCCCCTGCATCGGCAGGCGGACTCTCAACCACTGCGCCACCAGGGAAGCCCCAATGCAGCTCAATATTAAAAAAACAAACAACTGAATCCAAAAATGGGCAGAAGACCTAAATAGACATTTCTCCAAAGAAAACATACAGACGGCCAAGAAGCACATGAGAAGCTGCTCAACATCACTAATTATTAGAGAAATGCAAATCAAAAGTACAGTGAGGTATCACCTCACACCAGTTAGAATGGGCATCATCAGAAAGTCTACAAACAACAAATGCTGGAGAGGGTGTGGAGAAAAGGGAACCCTCTTGCACTGTTGGTGGGAATGTAAATTGATACAGCCATTATGGAGAACAGTATGGAGGTTCCTTAAAAAACTAAAAATAGAATTACCATATGATCCAGCAATCCCACTACTGGGCATATACCCAGAGAAAACCATAATTCAAAAAGACACATGCACCCTAATGTTCATTGCAGCACTATTTACAATAGCCAGGTCATGGAAGCAGCCTAAATGCCCATTGACAGACGAATGGATAAAGAAGATGTGGTACATATATACAATAGAATATTAGCCATAAAAAGGAACGAAACTGGGTCATTTATTGAGACATGGATGGATCTAGAGACTGTCATACAGAGTGAAGTAAGTCAGAAAGAGAAAAACAAGTATCATATATTAACGTGTATATGTGGAAACTAGAAAAATGGTACAGATGAACCAGTTTGCAGGGCAGAAACTGAGACACAGATGTAGAGAACAAATGTATGGACACCAAGGGGGGAAAGCGGTGGGGGGGTTGGGGTGGTGGTGTGATCAATTGGGCGATTGGGATTGACATGTATACACTGATGTGTATAAAACTGATGACTAGGGCTTCCCTGGTGGCGCAGTGGTTGAAGAGTCCGCCTGCTGATGCAGGGGACATCGGTTCGTGCCCTGGTCCAGGAAGATCCCACGTGCCGCGGAGCGGCTGGGCCCGTGAGCCATGGCCGCTGAGCCTGCACGTCTCGAGCCTGTGCTCCGCAACGGGAGAGGCCACAACAGTGAGAGGCCCGCGTACCGCAAAAACAAAACAAAACAAAACAAAACTGATGACTAATAAGAACCTGCTGTATAAAATAATAAATAAAATTTAAAAATTAAAAAACGTTTCTTCACATTGAGTTATATTCCTTGCTGACAAATTTGTAACAGATATAACAAGATTTTATTTAGCTTATATTAAACCTAGGCACAATAAAAGTATCATACTTAATGTTGATGACTCTAAAAAAAACAAAAAACAAAGAAACAATACTATATCACTTCATGGGTAGTGCAAGTATCTTATAACAACAAAATATTTCTAATTCCTCTTTCCTATCCCTGTATCACTGCTATCATTCAGTTAACTTACCTCTAAGCTATAATCATTGAGTATCTTGTTGCTTTATTATCTTGAATGAACTGTTATCTATTAAATCAATTAAGAACAAAAAACTTAAGGTTTTCATTTTACCTTCACTTATTTCTTCTCTAATGGAGATCTCTTTATGTAGATCCAAGTTTCTGACCTATGTTGCTTTCCCTCTTTCTGAAGAATTCTATTAACTCTTTTTTGTTTGTTTTTGGCTGTGTAAGATCTTAGTTCCCTGACCAGAGATGGAACCCATGCCCCATACAATGGAAACACGTAGTCTTAACTACTGGACCGCCAGGGAAGTTCCAATTAACATTTCTTGCAAGGCAGGTCTACTGTCCACAAATTCCTTCAAGTTTTGTTTGTTTGAGGAAGTCTCTATTTATGCTTCATTTTTGAAGGATAGTTTCACAGAATTATGAAAATATAATATAGAATTCTAGGTTGGTGTTTATTTTCTCTCAATACGTTAAATATTTCACTTCACTCTCTTCTCACTTACATAGTTTCTGAGGAGTAGTTGGGTATAATTCTTATCTTTGCTTCTCTATAGGTAAGAAGTCCCCCTTCCCCCAGTTTTTTCAAAATTTTTCTTTATCTTTGATATTCTGCAGTTTGATTATGATATAACAAAGTATAGTTTTTGTTTCTTTTGTTTTTGTTTTCAGCATTTATTCTGCTTGCTGTTCTCTGAACTTCCTGGATCTGTGGTTTGGTGTCTGACATTAATTTGGGGGAAATTCTCATTCATTAATGTTTGAAATATTGCTTCTGTTCTTTTCTGTCTTTTCCTTCTGGTATTCCTGTTACACTTATATTATACTTTTGGTTGTTATCCCACAGTTCTTGGATAGTCTATTTCATTTTTTTCAGTCTTTTCTCTCTTCTCTTTCCAGTTTTGGAAGCTTCTATTGACATATCCTCAAGCTCAGAGATTCTTTCCTCAGATGTGTCCAGTCTACTAATGACCCATCAAAGGGATTCTTCATTCTGCTACAGCGTTTTGGATCTCTAGTATTTCCCTTTGATTCTTTCTTAGAATTTCCACCTGTCTGCTTACCTTATGCATGTGTTCTCTTATGTCATCTACTTTTTCCGTTAGAGTTCTTAGCATATTAGTCATAGTTATTTTAAATTCATGATTTGATAATTCCAGCATCCCTGCCATATCTGACTCTGATGCTTGCTTTGTCTCTTCAAATGGCATTTTTTTGTCTTGTAATATGCATTGTAATTTTTTTGTTGTTGAAAACCAGACATAATGTACTGGGTGAAAGTAACTCTGGTGAATAGTCTTTTAGGAATGTGGTGGTAAGGTGTCAGAGTAGGAGAAGCATTCTGTAGTCCTATGATTTGGTCTCAGTCTTTCAATGAGCCTGTGCTCCTGGGCTGTGAAGTTTACAAATGCCTCTTAGTACCCACCCACCCCCACCCCCCAATGGTTGAAGTTAGGTATTTTCCTTCTCCCAGTGTTAAACACTGATAAAATCTCAGTAGGTTAGGCTCTGGTAAAATAGTTTTTCTTGAGGGCAGGCCTTGTTAAGAAGAAAAGAATGCTTTGGCATATGTCAAAATGGTTACTTTTCCACTCCCCCTGATGGGAGCCCAAGGAGATTTTCCCTGATATTCAGGGGGATTCATAGACACTTAACCTGGTTGAGCTCCTGTGGATTAAATTCACAGAAGTGAGGGCCCCCTCTGGAGTTTTTAATTTTCAGACTTATCCACACTGAGCATCTAGCAATTTGTAAATTACAGTTCAGACTTTCCTACCCTGGTACTGGTTCCTGAGGAGGTTTCTGCTTGTGGGTTTCTGCTACAGTAAGTTGTGATTATTTGTATCCACTTTTCTGTCTCTCCAATTTTGGGGGCTGTGGTTTGCCCTGTGACCTTGCTTCTTTGACAGATCTAAGAAAAGTTGCTGATATTCCAGTGTTTTTTTCTTTCTTTCTTATTCTTAGAATGGAGTGTTGATTTCTAAGCTCCCTACATGCCAGACTGGAATCACTGTGATTTTCATTTGCATTTTCCTAATTATTAGTGTGTTGAGCATCTATTCATGTGCTTGTGCACCATTTGTATATCATCTCTGAAAAAATGTCCGTTCAAGTCCTTTGCCTATTAAAAAATTGGATTATTTGGGTTTTTGTTGTTAAATTGTAGGAGTATATATATTCTATATATTTTATATAGATTTGTAAATATTTTATCCCATTCCTTAAGTTTCTTTTTCACTCTGTGGATTGTGTCTTTTGATGTACAGAAGTTTTAATTTTCATATAGTCTCATTTATCTATTTTTTCTTTTACTGTCTTGTCACATCCAAGAAATCATTGCCAAATTCAAAGTCATGAATATTTTCCCCAATGTATGCCTCTAGGAGTTTTATAGTATTAGATTGTATATTTGGGCCTTTGATTTGATCCATTTTGAGTTAATTTTTGTATATGGTGTAAGGTAAGGGTCCAACTTTATTCTTTTGCATGTGGATATCCAATTTTCCCAGCACCATTTGTTAAAGACTATCTTTCCCCCAGTGAATAGTCTTGACACCCTAGCTGAAATTCATTTAACCATATGTGCAAGAGTTTATTTCTGAGCTCTCTATTCTATTCCATTGGTCTATATGTCTGTGTTTATGCCAGTACCACATTGTTTAGCTTTGTAGTAAGGTGTTTTTTGTTTTGTTTTGTTTTTTGGAGGTGGCATCAGCCTTTATTGTGGGGTCTGCACAGTAGGTGCCAGGCCCCTTCTGCTGAGGGAAGGCTGAGACTCCAGCCTGGACCGACCATCCAGTCTCCAATGAGCCCATCCTCCTGTGCACGGGGATCTGGGTCCTGTGGGGTAACTCTGCCTCCATCACCCCCTCCCACGTGCTCGGGTGCGTTGCTAGTCAGGAAGCAGGAGCCAGGGCGGGTGGCGGGTCACCTGGTGCAGCAGGCCTGGGGCTCGGGCCCTGGCCCGGCAGCTGCAGAGCCCCAGCTGGAAGCAAGGGCCGAGGCCCCGGCCATGCCACCCTCAGGCTCTGGGTCCAGGCTCTCGTAGATGGTGGGCAGCGAGGTGCGCTGGCTTAGCCTACGGCTAAGGCCAACCAGCAGGGGCTGGGGCAGGGAGGCCACATCCACGTTGTTGCCCAGGCCCACCCGGGCCAGCACCGGGAACTTGGTGGTGTCCTTGATTGCCTCAGTGAGCTCACGGGCGGTAGCCCGCGGCAGCCGGTTGCTGTTGAGCAGAAGCTGGGTGAGGCGGGGCAGCGTCCAGAGGCTGGGCAGCAGCCGGTGCAGCAGCTCATCACTCAGCCCCGTGAAGCTCAGGTCCAGCACTGCCAGCCTGGCGCCCTGGCTGCCCAGGTAGCGCATGATATGCTGCACGTCCCGCACCGACAGTTGTATCCCCGATAGGTTCACGGTCTCCCTTGCCAGCAGAGTCTTCTGGAGGTTGCTCTTGAGGCAGCTCTGGGTCTTCCTTCGGGGCAGGCTGGACCCCTGCTGCCGCTTGGAGTGAGGGGTGAGGTGGTAGATGAGCTGCCGGCAGGTCTTGTCTGAGGACTTCCAGAGCTCATAGTCCTGCGGGGGCAGCGCGACTTGGGGCACTGCAGGTCCCGGGCCAGGTTCACAAGCAGGTCGTGGGAGATGGGGTCCACCAGATTGAGGAAGGCCACATTCCTGTAGAGGATGTCTGTGAGGAGGGTCCCCTCGAGGCCCAGGTCCTGGCGCAGGAGGCGCAGCAGCTGCCGGGCGCGCGCCGGGCGCCGCTCACGGAGCGTCGACTGGATCTCGCGGAGCCAGCGCACCTGGCGCTCATAGGGCGCCGGCCCGCACCCCGCCTCCGCCCCAGCCTCCGAGCCCGCTTCGGGCCCGGGCCGCCGGCCCAGCCGCGCCCCCAGGGCCGCCGCGGGGCGGGCGCCGAGCCGGCCTGTAATAAGTTTTGAAACCAGAAAGAGTGAGTCCTCCAACTTGTTCTTCTTTTTCAAGATTGTTTTGTCTTTTTGGAAGTTCCCTTGAACTTCCATATGAACTTTAGGATGGATTTTTCTACCGTGCATAAAATGCCATTGGGATTTTGATGGAGATTGGGTTAAAAATGTAGATCACTGAGTATTGTGGAAATCTTAACAATACTGTTTTCTAATCTATGAACATGGGTTGTCTCTCCATTTATCTATGTTTTCTTTCATTTATTTCAGCAATGTTTTGTAGTTTTCAGTGTGGAAATCTTTTACCCCCTTGAATAAGCTAATTCCTAGGTATTTTATTCTTTTTGATGTTATTGTAAATGGAATTGTTTATTAATTTCCTTTTGTGGTTGTTCATTGTTAGTGTATAGAAATGCAACTAATTTTTTAGTGTTGATTTTATACCTTGCAATTTTGCTGATTTCATTTATTAGTTCTAAGAGGTCTCCCCCACTCCCCGCTTTGGTGTGTGTGTGGAGTTTTCTACATATAGTATAATGTCATCTGTGAATGGAGATAATTTTACTTTCTCTTTCCCAATTGGGATGCCTTTTATTTCTTTTTCTTGATTGACTGCTCTGGTTAGAACTTCCAATTATATGTTGAATAGAAGTGGCAAAACCAGGTATCCTTGTCTTATTCCCCATCTTAGAGGAAAAGTCTCTCACCACTGAATAGGATGTTAGCTGTGGGTTTTTCATATACGACTTTTATTATGTTGAGAGAGTTTCTTTCTATTCCTAGTTTCTATAGTGTTTTTATCATGAGAGGGTGTTGAATTTTGTCAAATGCTTTTTCTGCAACAATTGAGATGATCATGTGTTTTTCCCCTTCATTTTGTTAATATGTGTTCTACATTGATTGATTTTCATATGTTGAGCTATCCTTTATTCCAGGAATAAATCCCACTTGGCCATTGTGTATAATCTTTTAATATGTAGCTGAATTCAGTTTGCTAGTATAGGCATACCTCGTTTTACTGTGCTTCATTTTATTGTGCTTTGCAGATATTGTGCTTTTTACAAATAGAAGGTTTGTGGCAACCCTACATCAGGCAAGTCTGTTGGCCCCATTTTTCCAACAGCATTTGCTCACTTCATGTCTCTGTGTCACATTTTGGTCATTCTCACAATATTTCAAAAATTTCATTATTATTATATTTGTTATGGTGATCTATAGGAGTGGTTTTGTTTTTTTTTTTTCTGGCTGCTCCGCGCAGCTTGTGGGATCTTAGTTCCCCAACCAGGGATTGAACCTGGGCCCCAGAAGTAAAAGTCCTGAGTCCTAACCACTGGACCGCCAGGGAATTCCTGATGATGAGTGATCTTTTTTTTTTTTTTTTTTGTGGTACGCGGGCCTCTCACTGCTGTGGCCTCTCCCGTTGTGGAGTACAGGCTCCGGACGTGCAGGCTCAGCGGCCATGGCTCATGGGCCCAGCCGCTCTGCAGCATGTGGGATCCTCCTGGACCGGGGCACGAACCTGCGTCCCCTGCATCAACAGGCGGACTCTCAACCACTGCGCCACCAGGGAAGCCCCGATGAGTGATATTTGATGTTACTACTACAACCAGCTGAAGGCTTGGATGATGATTAGCATTGTTTAGCAATGACATATTTTAAAATTAAGTTGTGTACAATTTTTTTTAGACATAATGCTATTGCATACTTAATAGACTACAGGATAGTATAAACATAACTTTTATATGTACCAAGAAACCAAAAAGTTTGTGTGACTCCATTTATTGTGACATTTGCTTTATTGTGGTGGTCTGGAACCAAACTTGCTTTATCTCCAGTTCTGCCTGTATATGTTGAGAACTTTTGCATTAATGTTCATAAGGGATATTGGTCTGTAGTTTTCTTTTCTTGTAGTATCTGTGCCTGGCTTTGATATAAAGGCAGTCTTGGCTTTATATTGTCATTCTATGCGTTAAGAAGTAATCCCTCTTCTTCACTTTTTTGGTTTTAGTTCTTCTTTAAATGTTTGATAGAATTTTTCAGTAGAAGTTTTCAGTGAAGCCATCTGGCCTATCATCTTTATTTGTCAGGAGATTTTTGATTACTGATTCAATCTCTTCATTAGTTATGAGTCTATTCAGATTTTCTATTTCTTTGTAATTCTGTCTTGGTAGATCTTTGTTTTCTAAGATTTCATCTAGGTTATCTAGTTGTTGGTACAACTATTCATAGCATTCTCATAATTCTTTTGTTGATTATCAAGAGCAATGTCCCCATTTTCATTTCATTTCTTGTTATTACTGAATAATATTTCATTATATGGCAGTATCACAGTTCATTTACCCATTTGCCTATTAAAGTACATCTTATGTTCCTCCAAATTTGGGGCTATTATGAATAAAGCTGCTATAAACATCTATGTGTAAATTTCTGCGTGGACATAAGTTTTCAACTTATTTCAGTAAACAACAAGGAGCGTCATTGCTGAATGAAATGGTAAGAATACATTTAGTGTCTGTAAGATACTGCAAACTGTCTTCCAGTTAAATCACTTTAGGTAGATATAAAAACCATGGTTTTCCACCCTTTTTGGGTACTGTGACATTTGTTTATTAACTTTATTATATATATAACGTTCAATAGAAGAAAGTTTTCACTTTCTGCATTTCTTTTCTAACTACCATAATTATTCATCATGATTGTTCTTGAAAATATTTTTCTTATGGAGGAGAGGGGTGTTAAAATATTATCTATTCCAGGTGTGAAATATGCTAGGTTCCTCACTGAAGGAATGAGATCTCCTTCAACTGCCTTCAAATATGTGTTCAAAAGTCATTTCCTCGTTCTGAGGCGCACCCTATTTAGAAATTGCTTTCTTACAAATTTAGATAATATTCATGGTTTATATAAAAGTCAAGAATGTTAATAAAATATTCCAGGAAACATTTTAAAGAATCCAAGACTTAATTTTTTTAAAATTGCTTTCTCATACCCCTGCCAACCCTCTAGCACTCTTGTTGCCCTTACTCTGGTCTACTTTTTATTTTTCAATCTTTCTTATCGCTTCCAAGCTCTCATACAATGTATTTATTTTTTATGCTCATTGTCTATTTGTACTGCTGGAAGGTAAACCCATGAGGACAGGGATTTTTGTTTGGTTCCATGATCCTTCCCAAGTGCCCAGAAGTGTCTGGCACATGATATATGCCCCATAAATATTTGTTAAAAGAATGACTTCATGACTCTCCCTGGGTGGATTGCACAGTGGTTGCAACCTAAGGATATGGCCTGACAGACCTTTCAGAGTGAAGTGTCAAACAGCTCCATTATTCCATTGTTGGTTGGTCCTCCACCCTCTTTCCCTGATCTTTGAGGAGTCAGATTCTGTTTGGCGAACTGTCTTCTTGGAATGTGCTGGAGGTGGCTTTACCTATCAGATCTCTTTTGTGGATCACCTTGATTTTTCCTATCCCACTGTCAGCCTGCACATCGTACACATGTAGGATTCTCAGTTTCCGATAGAATGGGACAGCCTGTCTACCAGTCAGCCATTTGGAGCTTACTGGAATAGCAGGAGGCCACAGCTATGCAGGGCTCACGGAAGGAATTCCTCCTTCAGGACTTGTCAGACCACAAGGGACCTTTTGGATCTCAAGACATCAACTCCTTTTGGAGCTTGGCATTAGGTCCTCCATCTCAGGAAGGAGACTCAAAACAAGGCCTGGCCCAAAGCCAGTCCCCTCTCCCATACTTCAGTTCTGCTCCCAGGATGGGGAACAATATCATTCTTCCTTCCTCCTACAGCATTTACATCAAAGTGTTCACCTTCCTGGGACCCTTGCTTGCCTTCACATCAACTTGGCCCCTAGCAAGGGAGGACACCCAATTAAGCAAATGAAAGTTCCCTTCTTCAGATTGATCCCACTTGTTTTCAGAGTGAACTGTGTGTCATGCTATGTTAAGACAGCTCATGTGTCCAATTGCTGATGTCCACTTAGTGACACTGCTATGCCTAAGATGTTACAACTTCAGTCCAAGTAAAATGGATCAGCTCTACAGCACAGGGATTGGTGGCTGCAAATTTTCTCTGGCACCTTTTGCATAGTAGTGTGGGTTTCTTCCATGGACTTGGGCTGGCTTGATCTCAGGATGGGTTTTCAGGGTACACTTGATATTGTGAAATAAAATTCATATTTTATGGCAAGACAAGAAAAATTTAAATATAAAAATTTTATCTGCCCTTTGGCCTACTCTGTGCATTGTGTATCTGCATTATACATCAACCAAAGCTTCCCCATTGGCAGAAATACCTGCTCAACAATGAAGAACAATATTCTCCTAGCATCAACAAGACAACTCCTTAAAGATGACATTCCTTCCTGATCTTGTAAGGGGCCACGATGATGCTTTGATCTGGACTGTGTAAACTGTCATTTAATGTACAGCCCTCTGTCTCAAAAAACTTATATAATTCTGCCTTGACTTCTAACAGGAGGAACAGTTCTCAGAGCTTTCTGAGATGTTTTTCCTGGATTATAATCGTCAATTTAGCTTGAATTAAATTTTCCATTTTTTTCTTAGATTGACTGATTAATTTTTTTGTTGACAATATGACCTGATGAGGTTAAAACCCCAGGTGTGGTACTGTTCCTCCTTTCTGCCTTCATATGTATTGCTTTCTAAGATGGGACTGTGTGTGTGTGTCTGTCTGTGTGTGTGTGTGTGTGTGTGTGTGTGTGTGTGTGTGTGTGTGTGGTGTTTGTTCCCCTACCAGTGAAGAAAACCTTATTTTCTTTAGTAATGTACCTCATAAGGAAGCTCGCCTTGCCAAGGAAGCGTTCATTTTCTTGCAGATGACAAAACTGTCTCCCTGGAGGAAAGAATATTCTTCCTGGCAACATAATATTGCCCTTTAGGAAGCCATAGCCCTAGAACCATCACATAAGGAGTGTTTGACACTTCCTGGGCCTGGCTCATCTATAGAACTGGCTTCACCAGGGATCTTAGGTCTCCCATGAAGTTACTTCTAGCTCCCACTTGATTTTCTTTGATTTAAAAAGATCATTCAGATGATAGAGTGTCTGTGTGTTTCCAGTTTGTCCCATTGCAAAAGAATGCCATTTATTCATTCAGTAGGCCTTTGTTAGCACTCCCTCCATGTCACAGCTCAGCTTGGTGATGGGTAAACATTTAGAAGAAAAAGATACTGTTCTTGGCTGAGGAGCTCCTGATCTAGAAAAGGGAGCACAGAGTGACAAGCCATTGAGTGCAATGTGATAGGGGCTCACATTAGGGACGCACGGTGGTGTGGGAGCCCAGAGGATCTGGGAAGGTTTTATAAGGGAGAGAACTTTGAGGTGAGCCTTCAAGGGTGTGTAGGATTTTGTTATGCTGGGGGCGGGGGGGCGCGTGGCGGGATAACTCTGCAGTCAGAGGGAATCACCAGTGAAAAGTTCAAAGTGTGAAAGGGTATTTGATGTTCCTTGAATAATACAGTGAGAAACCCCATGAGATTTGAGTGTGGAGATGAGAGTGACTTTGAATGAGAGGTGTGTACTTTCTTCTATTGTTTATGGTGAGCAGCTGAGGGCTGTGAGTCTAGCTGGCAGGTAGAATGAGAGTACGGGCCCAATCTGTATTGGGAGGTGTTGTGGTAGAATTGATCCTGGCCCAGTTTCTTGCTGCCATTTCACCAGGGAATGCAAACTCAACATCCAGGGGCTTGGGCTCTTATTCTTTTTGAGCTCCAATCTCCCCATCAACTGCGACAGGCACTTATATTTGAAAGTTAACAGTGATGTCTGTTTGCTTACTTGCATAGCATTTTGCAAAGAAACAGCAACTACCATCTGCCAGGTGACCTTTGTTTTTTAAAGAAGATGTTGGGGGTAGGAGTTTAGTAATTTATTTATTTATTTTTGCTGTGTTGGGTCTTTTTTTCTGTGCGAGGGCTTTCTCTAGTTGTGGCAAGCGGGGGCCAGTCTTCATTGTGTTGCGTGGGCCTCTCACAATCGTGGCCTCTCGTTGCGGAGCACAGGCTCCAGATGTGCAGGCTCAGTAGTTGTGGTTCACAGGCCTAGTTGCTCCGCAGCATGTGGGATCCTCCCAGACCAGGGCTCGAACCCATGTCCCCTGCATTAGCAGGCAGATTCTCAACCACTGCGCCACCAGGGAAACGCAGGTGACTTTTTTTTTCAGTTAGAATTTTGGGGCAAAAAAATATGCATGGAATATCTGCATATGTGTATGTAAAAAATCAAACAATCTTTATTCTGAAATATAACATACATAGAGAAAATGTATATTTACAGTTGAAAGAGGAAATAATAAAGTGAATAGCTGCATACTCATCTCTCAGGTTGGGAAACAGACTGTTACCAGAACCATAACTAATCTATTTGTCCCTCCCCCACAAACCACTCAATGTCCCTAACCTCCCCCAGATAACCACTAGCCTCACTTATGTATGTCTTCTTTGCTTTTCTTTGTGGTTTTACTTCTATGTATGTACTCCTAAAGAATGCACTGTATAGCTTTGAAAACCCGAGTAGTAAACCCATCTGTGTAAGGAAAGGGCAGTATGGCCACTGTTAAATGAAGCTCCAGAGGTTACACTGAACAGAGATTCTGAGGCATACCTCAGAACTTCCCTCTCAGGGAAGGTGGTGGGGAAGATCGTGAGTGAGTCTTGGAGGGTCTCATCACAGTTGGGAAATCCCACAGGGTTCCGGAGTTTCCAGGTGCTGCACATCTGGCAGCATTATGATAGGAGGAAGGGGCTATTTCTATGTGGTGGGCTGAGCGTTCTCAGCTGATGCAGGCAGCAGGGCATGGAACAGAGCAGGAACTTTTCCTGTATAACCAAGTACAGATGAAAATCAGGACCAGGCTCAGTAGGCCGTGTGTATTCCGGTTATAAAGACGGTGCAATGAAAGTCAGCACCAAGAGATTCTCCTTCAACGTTCTCCTGGGGATTTTCATCACTTCTTTCCATGTTGGGTCTTCTGGTTCTTCTAACCCATCTCTTCCCCTTTCTTGTTTATCTCTTTTGTTTTTGTGGAGAACATCACAGTAACCTTTCAAGAAAAGATGCTTGGGAGGTCAATTTTTAGACTTTGAATGCCTGAAAATATCCTTATTCAACCTTCCCCCTTGACTGCTGGTTTGTCTTGGATATGAAATTCTAGGATGGAAATAATTTTCTTTCAATATTTTGAAATGATTACTCCTTTGTCTTCTTCCCTCCAGAGTTGTTGTTGATAAATCTAAAGCCATTGTGATTCTTGATGTTTTTGTGTATGACTTGGTTTTTTCCTCTTTTCAAGTTTTTGGAATCTTCTATTTGTCCCCAGTGTTCTGGAATTTCACAGTAACTTTCCTTGGTGTGGGTCTGTAGGTTTTTGAAGCTTTCTTCCAACCTTCAAGTCAAGATCTTCAGTTCTGGCAACATTTCTAAAATTATTATTATTTTTTGTGGTTGTTGATTATCTTCTCCCCTCCATTTTCTCATTTAGGTGGTTGAGCTCCTGGAGAGTTTCTCTCATTTTTCTCATCTTTTCCAGCCCTTTTTTTTTTGCCCTCCTTATTGAGAGAGTTTCTCAAATTATCTTCCAACTTTTACATTGCATATTTTCCATTTATGCTTTCAGATTTTGAATTTCCGAGACCTTTTTTTCTTTTTCTGAATCTTCATTCCTTCCTTCCTTTCCCCCTCCATCCCTCTCTCCCTCTTTTCCTTCTATCCTCCTTTCTTTTTTAAAAAATAGCATTGTTGGTCTTCCCTGGTGCCGCAGTGGTTGAGAGTCTGCCGGCCGATGCATGGGACACGGGTTCGTACCCTGGTCCGGGAAGATCCCACATGCCGCGGAGCGCCTGGGCCCGTGAGCCATGGCCGCTGAGCCTGCGCGTCCGAAGCCTGTGCTCCGCAACGGGAGAGGTCACAACAGTGAGAGGCCCGCGTACCGCCAAAAAGAAGAAAAAAAAATAGCATTGTTATTGTTTTAAGGATATTTATTTTTTTTAAGCATGACATTTAAAATTTTTTATTTAGTTAGTTATTTTTGGCTGTATTGGGTCTTCGTTGCTGTGCATGGGCTTTCTCTAGTTGCGGTGAGCCGGGGCCACTCTTCGTTGCAGTGCGGCGGCTTCTCATTGCGGTGGCTTCTCTTGTTGCGGAGCACGGGCTCTAGACGTGTGGGTTTCAACAGTTGTGGCTCGCGGGCTCTAGAGTGCAGGCTCAGTAATTGTGGTGCACGGGCTCAGGTGCCCCCTGGCATGTGGGATCCTCCCAGACGAGGGCTTGAACCCATGTCCCCTGCATTGGTAGGGGGATTCTTAACCACTGCGCCACCAGGGAAGTCCCAAGAATATTTAATTTTTTAAAGATTTCAATGATAGTTTTTTAAAATCTTAATTAAAAATTTACATACAGTAGTATTCACTATTTTTGGTGTATAATTTGAAGAGTTTTAACCCATGTATAAAATATTCTCCCTGCATAGTGTCTATTTCCTCCAGGTTGCTTCTTTTCTCTTTTGTTTAAATGTGTTCGACATTTTTCTCAGATGTCTAGCAATTCCTGGCTCCCTGCTCATGATTAAGAATGGGGCCTAAGATACTAACTGGGGACTTTTTGAAAACATGGTGGGCCTTGTCAACTGGGAGCTTCACAGTGGGTAATGATGTGGGCCAATTGTTTGGGGTCAGATTCCCCAGTGAGGAGCCCTCCAGACTCTTGCATTCAGCATTTAGTATGTTTTTGGTATTTCCACCCTGTCTTATTCCTTTAAATATATTTTTATTACTTATTAGCTAATGACAGTATCTAGTTACTATTCTGCTGGGAAAGATGAGAAAATCAACATATTTATACTATCTTCCACCATTTCTGCCTCTCCTTTACTGACTTTACTGAAGATGGTTTCTTTGATTATTTCGAAGTCTATTTCCTGGAACCAAAGTCACTGCAGTCATTTTTGGCTCAGTTGTACATGTGAATGTATTCAGTGCTCACTACTGACTTTGTTGCTGTTGTTGCTAGTTTTTCTGTTCATTTTGGCTGAAAATTGTCTTCTAGGACAGTGATTTTCCAACTTTTATGTTCTTAAGGTTCACCTGGAGATCTTAAGACTCTGGTTCAGTAGGTCTGGGACGGGGTCTGAAAGTCTGAGTGTCTGACTGACATCTCCCAGGTGAGGCTGATGCTGCAGATCACACTGCAAGTGGCAAGATTCTAACAGGCTCTTCATGAGTTCTGAAACTTTGAAAACATCTCTCTGATGCCTTGATACTTGTGTGAAATTTGGGCATGACATTTTTGGTCACATTTTTTTCCTCAATGACTTTGCAGACATTGCTGCACTATCTGCTGATGGTGAAAGTTTTTTGGAGATTCTGAAGGTAGCTTGATCTACCCCTTGCAGGTGGCTTGATTTTTGTGTGCTTGTTTCTTTTTGGCCTGGAAGCCACAAGATTGTTGCTTTGCTTTATCTTTGAAATTCAGTGTCTTTGCAGGTGATGTCTCAGTGCTGACTGATGGGTGAGCATCTTTTCTGGGATGTGGTGTGATGCTCTTTTAAATCCGTGGACTCAAAGTTTCTTCTGTTTTGCAAGAGTTACCTGAATCTTTTTGTTTTATTTTCATCTAAATCATTTTTTTAAAAATTGAGATACAGGACTTCCCTGGTGGCACAGTGGTTAAGAACCTGCCTGCCAGTGCAGGGGACACGAGTTCGAGCCCTGATCCGGGAAGATCCCACATGCCATGGAGCAACTAAGCCCGTGTACCACAACTACTGAGCCTGTGCTCTAGATTCCACAAGCCACAACTACTGAACCCACATACCACAACTACTGAAGCCTGCGCACCTGGAGCCCGTGCTCCGCAATAACAGAAGCCACCGCAATGAGAAACCCACACACCTCAACAAAGAGTAACCCCCGCTCATGGCAACTAGAGAAAGCCCATGAACAGCAACGAAGACCCAACGCAACCAAAAAATAAATAAACTTAAATTTAAAAAAATTGAGATATAATTCGCACACTATTTTAGTATATTTATCCTTTTAAAGTATACAATTCAATGGTTTTAAAGTATAGTCACAAAATTGTAAAATCATCACTACTACCTAATTCCACAACATTTTCAACACCCCAGAAAAAAACCCATTCTCCTTATTGGTCACTCCCCATTCCCTCCACCCCCACCACTGGCAAGCACTAATCTACTTCTGTCTCTGTGGATTTGCCTATTCTGCACATTTCACATAATTGGGATCATATAAGATGTGACCTTTCATGTCTGGCTTCTATGGTCTGCATAATGTTTTCAAGGTTCATCCATGTTGTAGCATATATCAGAATTTCATTCCTTTTTATGGCTGAACAGTGTTCTGTTGTATGGATAGATCACATTTTGTTTACCTGTTTATCAGCTGATGGACAAGGGTTCCTGCCACTATCTGAATCATTTTTGAATATTTCTTTTTTTCTCTTGCTTATCTTCTTCAGAGATTCCAACTATTTGTCTAGTGGGATCTCTTTTGTTCTATGTCTGCCATTTTTCTCTAATCTTTTTTTCTGATTTGCTCGTTTTCAATTCATCTTTCTTAATATTTTCTATCCTTTTCTCTCTGTCCCTGATTGTTATCCGTAATACCTCATCCCCTCTTCATGGCTTCATATGTGGCCTTTATTTCAGGGATAGTCAAATTCTCCTCTCCCTCTTTTTCCTGAGCTCTGGTAGAAAAAAAATGTTTTCATTTCTTTCTGCTGTCCTATCATTGCTTCACCAAGCACCTGCGATTCAGCTTTGAGACCTTGCATGATGGAGGTGATAGTTTTAGTATACTCTATGAGTTCTTGGGGGCGTATCTTTGCTTATGATGCTTATCTTTTCTATGACAAAATCTTTTGGAGAGATGTTCTTCACTTGTTGATTTTTCCTCTTTCTTTTTTTCCTGCAGTATAGATTCTTTGCCTATTAATTTTGTGGTTGAATTCTTCTTGGATGAGCTGTTTTCACAAGGATGGTGTGGGGAGGAGCCAGGGTATTTGCATTATTTCATGGAGAGGCCTCATAAGACAGGTGTGTGTGATTGAGGCTGCTGATCTCTCCTCTGCTGAGCTAACCAAGAGCGGCAGCTGCTTCCCCTGGAGCCCCTCTCTACTCCCCATGTTAGCCAGGCAGCAGTTTGCCAGGTCCTGCATGTAACCGCTTATCTCTCTGAGCACCTTATCTCCTTCCACTCTACTGTATCAAATGTTCTTGTTTTGTCCCAACCCCCACCCCGGGTTGGCCACCCACTTGCATGGGTCTGTCCTGCACTGGTCCTGCCTTGAAGGTCTCTGTGGATGGCCCAGTGTTCCCTGCCCCTGGCAGTTTTTCTCATTTTATTTCAGAGTTTGGAGTTAGAGGTTTTCCCTCATTTAATCAAAGACAGAGAGTTGCTGTTTCTCATTTTCTTTTCTTTTCTTTTTCTTTTTTAATGGATATGGGTGCCTTAAAAAATCTTTTTTAATTTAATTTTTAAAATTTTTACTATTTTCATTTTTGGCTGTGTTGGGTCTTCGTTGCTGTGCGCAGGCTTTCTCTAGTTGTGGTGAGAAGGGGCTACTCTTCCTTGCAGTGTGTGGGCTTCATTATTGCGGTGGCTTCTCTTGTTGTGGAGCATGGGCTCTAGGAGTGAGGGCTTTAGAAATTGCAGCAGGCGGGCTCAGTAGTTGTGGCGTGTGGGCTCAGTAGTTGTGGCTTGCAGGTTCTAGAGTGCAGGCTCAGCAGTTGTGGCGCACAGGCTGAGTGGCTCCGAAGCATGTGGGATCTTCCCGGACCAGGGATCGAACCCGTGTCTTCTGCATTGGCAGGTGGATTCTTGACCACTGCACCACCAGGGAAGCACGTGTTTCTCATTTTCTTTGCTGCTTTTGATGGGTTTGGGAGAAGAGGCAGACAGGAAGTCATTAGGATTCCTTTCTCACATGTAATTCCAATAAAAAGAATGACGAAAAGCAAATTAAATACATGTAAATTTCTGAATTCCGTTAAAAATCTTTACAGGGATATCCCCCACCCACACACTCCAGTTTATGATAGTAAAAATAAACGAAATGCCCCAATGTCTCTAAAACCAAATTTCAACTGTATTATATAGTTCATGTTTTAAGTCAAACTATGCCAAACATTGCTTCTGAATTTGGAGAAAATTCAGCCATCTCCATAACATGGTAGAAAACAGTTATCTTACAGAAAGGCAGAAATACTACTTGATATAAAGGAGCAATGGGTGTAAAACACTTGGCAAAGTGTTGCTCCCATTTGAAATCAACATTGGGTTTTTCTCTTTGCCTCATCTCCTTCCCAGTCACATTGGGGACCTGGCCAGGCTGGACCAGGTCCTGGGCAGATACTGTTTTGGAGGGAAATGGAGCTCTCCATCAGGATTGGGCCCTTAGGACAGTCACTGGGACAGCCATCTCCCACCTGGTGCTGTTTTTGGCACCAGCAGGTCTGTGTCTAATTGCCTGTGGCTTGGGCCTCTCTCTCTGGAGCACTGTGACCTGGAGGGGCCCAGAGCTCTTTGCAGGGCTGATTAGAGACTGGTAATACCTGAAGTCACAATCTCAGGGCTCTCAGCCTTGTGTTTTCCAGCTCAGCCTCTAAAGCCAGTTCTCCAGGCCATGTGGCCTCTGTCACCACTTTGCTTGGTGTTCTCCACCTATGCCCACCCCCTGAAACGGCTACTGGAGTCCTCACGGCAGCTTTTTCACAGTCTTTCCCCCAGCTTAACTGAAATCTGGCTTCCCTCCCCCGTTGACCCTCATCCTCCCTTGCCCTGAGCCTCTTGGTGCAGAGCTTGCATTGGAGGGTCCAAATGCTGCTGCCCCTCCCTGCAATTCTGCTCTGCTGTCCTTCTGAAATCCTGTTTGGGCTCATCACCCTCCCCCGCACCACTCACCACCACTTTGGGAGTTCTGGGGCTGTGGCTCTTAGCTTCTGCTCTATGCCTGGGAGATTTCCAGGGCCCACCCTGCTGTGAAGGGTTACCTCTGTGGCTCCCCTGGCTGCCCACAGCACACCGGTCACCCCCAATATGGCCCTGACTCCTGGGCATAGTTCTCTTTATGTGATTGTCTCTACAAGCCCCCTGGAAGCTCCTCTCCCAAGATAGAGTCTTAGTCATCTGTATCCCATTGTCAAAGTTAGGGGCAGCCTATTGACCAGCACAATCTGTTTTAAGAATAAACAAGACTGGAAGTTAGGAATGTAGAGAAAGAAGCACAGGCTCTGCTTCCCTCTGCTGTGGCTCAGCGTGCCCCTTCCCCAGGCTGGAAGCTTTTCTCCATCTGGCAGCCTCAGGGGACACTTCCTTGCTCCTCCTTCCTCCCTCCATAGCCCTTAACTTCCAGGACAAGTCCTGGGGCCCTGCTTCCAGTTTTCCTTTCTGCTTAGGGAAGGAGACTGGAGGCCTGCGCGGCCTGTGGCCGGTAGCGGGCAGGCACCCTCCCAGCTGGCAGGGGATTGCTGCCTCCCCTCCGTGCCTGGCGCCGGTTTTGGAGGCTCAGGTGAGATTAAGTAAGGGTGCATTGGTGCTGAGCCCTGAGCCCTGCTCTGCAGCCTCCAGTGAAGGATTTGACTACTGACCCAAGTAGGGTACCTGCCATGCGGAGGAAGCCTCACGCGGACAGGAAGGGATGAGGCTCCTGAGGTGGTGAGGTGTCTTGCCTCTCCTTTGGTGAGAGGCTCTTGGGGGCCAATGAGGAGGGAGGCCAAGCAGGGGCATGGGAAGAGCTCGAGAGGGAGAGTTGGGAGCCCAGGTTGGGATCCCCTCTAGGCAGGTATTCATTGCTGCCTGCTGTCAGCTCTTCCAGTCCCAAGGTCACAGGTAGAGGGAGCAGATTGTCTGGGAACTTTCCTGGGACTAGAAAAGAGTGGGTGGTTAGTCAAAGAGTTGTGTTTCACCAGGTCTGATTCTTCCACCCATTTATCCCTGCAAATATACAGAAGTAAAGAAATACAACAATGGACTCACATGTACCCATTCTCTAGATTGAATAATTACCAAGATTGTGCTGTATTTACTTTGTTACTTTTCTTTGCTGAAGTATTTTAAGGCAAAGCTCAGACATTTTGCCATGTCACTTCTAAATACTTTGTTATGCATCTTTCAAAAATATGACAGCTACTTTCATACCATAATGCCATTATCATACTTAACAAAATTAACAATGGTTCCTTGGTATAAACTAATATCAGTTCATAGTTGAATTTCTTTGGTGTAGTTTTACTACTGTTTGTCATGTAAGACCCAACATTTGGTTGTGATAGCTCTTAAGTCTGTTTTGATGGACAGCATTCTCCCTTTTATTCTGGGTCAATGACATGTTGCTGACACTGGTCATCCTGTATAATGGCTCTCAGACTCTCAATCTGTTTATCTGTATAGTAGATAGTGTTGCTGCCCTGCCAGATTCCCTTTACTGGCACACCCAACATTTTTTAAAAATTAATTAATTAATTAATTAATTTTTATTTATTTTTGGCTGCGTCGGGTCTTAGCTGGGGCATGCGGGATCTTCGTTGAGGCATGTGGGATCTTCTGTTGCGGCGTACGGGCTCTTTGTTGTGGTGTGTGGGCGTCTCTCTAGTTGTGGCCTGCGGGTTTTCTCTCTCTAATTGTGGCACACAGGTTCCAGAGCGCATGGACTCTGTACTTTGGAACGTGGGCTCTAGGCTCTAGTTGAGGCGCACGAGCTCAGTAGTTGTGGCCCACAGGTTTAGTTGCCCCACAGCATGTGGGATCTTAATACCCCAAACAGAGATCAAACCCATGTCTCCTGCACTGTAAGGTGGATTCTTTACCACTGGACCACCAGAGAAGTCCCTGGCACACCCAACTTTTGTCTGCAGTGAATGTTGGCTGTAAGGGCTCACAGCTGCCCTCTACTCAGGGCAATTGCTTGTAGAAAGTTGCTCTTAGCCTACCCGAGCTCACTCTCTTCATGGCCCGCAGCCAGTGATTGACAGGGGTACTAAAGCCTAGCTTCCTTGAGCTGAGGAGGGACAATACTGTAGTGGTGCCCATGCTCCAGAGCTTTCCAGGGGACTAGGCAGAGCCTAGACTTCAACTGAAAGCACTCATTGCCTCAGCTTCTTCCCCTGTCCTACTCTGCCTCCCTCAGTTCCTTGCAGGTTTCTTTTGAGAGCACTTGCATGAGAATCCTAGGATCAAACTGTGCTTCTAGGAGACCTAAGTCTATTTTCTTCCTCAGAGTGTCACTTAACTTTTACTTTGATTTCTTGAATACCTACAAATGGAAATGAACTCTGGAGGCCTAGTCAGAAGCAGGTTCAACTCTTTATAGCAAGATTACTTCATCATATTGTAAGCCATCTGGAGGCATGGGGGATCAATGAATTCAGTCTGATCTCTCTGTTGTGAAGTTCTCTATCAACCTCTCATCTAGACACTCCACCCATTGATTATTCCCTGACTCAGTTACTGCACTAAGGGTGGGAAGGAGGATATTTTTCTAATTCTTTTTCTAACATCATTTCTTCCACATTTATCACCTGGAATATTTCCATAGGGAAGAATTTTCCCCGATCAATGAAAGCGATTTGGTTGTCCTGCAATGCAATTTATTCAGGAAAGGTTAGTTTCTTTCCTGTTAATTGACAATGCTCAGTAAAGAGGTGATGCCCTTTACTTCCTGGTTCTGTTACCATTATTACTCATGTCATCGTTTATTTCAGTATCAAAATATATGTGTATAAAAATTGAGATAAAACTCATATAACATAAAATTCACCATTTTAACCTTTTAAAAGTGTACAATTCAGTGGTTTTTAGTATAATCACAATATTGTGCAACCATCACCACTATCTAATTCCAGAACATTTTATCACCCAAAAGGCAACCCCACCCATTAAGCAGTCACTCCTCATTACTCCCCAGCCCCAGCCCCTGGAAACCATTAATCTACTTCCTGTCTCTATGGCTTTGCCTATTCTAAACATTTCATATAAATGGAATCATACAATATGTGGCTTTTTGTGTCGGGCTTCTGTCCCTTGGCTAAATGTTTTCAAGTTTCATCCGTGTTGTAACATGTATCGGTACTTCATTATTATTCATTCACTATTGACTGATATTCCACATTTTGTTTATCCATTAATTGGTTGATGGATATTTGGGTTGTTTCCATTTTTTGGCTATTAGGAATAATGCTACTATGAACATTGAGGTACAAGTTTTTGTGTGAACATATCTTTTAAAGTAGCTAGAGGTAGAATTGCTGGTCATATGGTAACTCTATGTTACCTTTTTTTTTTTTTTTTGGCTGCATCTTTGTTGCTGCATGCAGGCTTTCTCTAGTTGCGGTGAGTGGGGGCTACTCTTTGTTGTGGTGCACAGGCTTCTCATTGTGGTGGCTTCTCTTGTTTCGGAGCATAGGCTCTAGGTGTGCAGGCTTCAGTAGTTGCAGCATGTGGGCTCAGTAGTTGTGGTTCGCGGGTTCTAGAGCGCAGGCTCAGTAGTTGTGGCGCACAGGCTTAGTTGCTCCGCAGCATGTGGGATCTTCCCGGACCAGGGCTTGAACCTGTGTCCCCTGCATTGGCAAGCAGATTCTTAACCACTGCGCCACCAGGGAAGCCCTATGTTACCTTTTTAAGGAACTGCTAAACTGTTCTCCACAGCCTCTGTTCTGTTTACATTCCCACCAGCTATGTGTGAGGGTCCCAATTTCTCTACATCTTCATCAACACTTATTACTTACCATTTAAAAACTTATGTCCAGTGCTTCCCTGGTGGCGCAGTGGTTGGGAGTCCGCCTGCCGATGCAGGGGACGCGGGTTCGTGCCCCGGTCCAGGAAGATCCCACATGCCGCAGAGCGGCTAGGCCCGTGAGCCATGGCCACTGAGCCTGCGCATCCGGAGCCTGTGCTCCGCAACGGGAGAGGCCACAGCAGTGAGAGGCCTGCATACCGCAAAAAACAAAACAAACAAACAAACAAAAAATTATGTCCACTCTGGTGAGTGTCAAGTGGTATCTCATGTGGTTATGACTTGCATGTTCCTAATGCTAATAATGTTGATCATCTTTTCATGTGCTTATAGGCTATTATATATCTTTGGAGAAATTTCTACTTGAATCCTTTGCCCATTTTAATTTTTATTGGATTGTTTCTCCTTTTGTTGTGGAGTTGTAAGAATTCTTTATAAGTTCTATCCAGACTAGACTCTAGGCTTTCTGCTGTCTTGATGCTATCCTTTGATGTACAAAAGTTTGAAACCCCCCCATTTATTGAGATATATTGACAAATAACATTGTGTAACATTGTATAAGTTTAAGGTGTACAATGTGGTGATTTGATATACATATATTTTGTGAAATGATAACCATATTAAAGTTAGTTAACGCATCCATCACCTCATATATCTACCATTTGTGTGTGTGTGTGTGTGTGTGTGTGTGTGTTTGGTGAGAACATTTAAGGTCTATTCTCTTAGCAAATTTCAAGTATACAATACAGTATTGTAAACTATGGTCACCATGCTGTACATTAGGTCCCCAGAACTTCTTCTAATTGCAAATTTGTATCATTTGACCAACATGTCAAATCTCCCCATTCTCCCCACTCCGAAATCCCTGGCTACTTTCTGTTTCAATAAGTTCAGCTTTTTTAGATTCCACACATAAGTAAGATCATACAGTATTTCTTTCTCTGACTTACTTCACTTAGCATAACACCTCAAGGTTCATCCATGTTGTCACAAATGACAGGATTCCCTTATTTTTTATGGCTAAATAATATTTGTGTGTGTGGGTGTGTCCATATCATCTTCTTTATTCATTCATCTCTAGACGGACACTTAGATTGTTTCCACATGTTTGCTATTGTGAATAATGCTACAGTGAACATGGGGGTGCAGATATCTTTTCAAGATAGTAATTTTATTTCCTTTAAATATGTATCCAGAAGTGGAATTGCTTGATCATATGGTAGTTCTATTTTTAATTTTTTTGAGGAACTCCATACTGTTTTTCTTTTTTAAAAAAAATTATTTATTATTTATTTTTGGCTGCTTTGGGTCTTCGTTGCTGAGCGCAGGCTTTTTCTAGTTGTGGCGAGTGGGAGCTACTTTTTGTTGTGGTGCACGGGCTTCTCATTGCCGTGGCTTCTCTTCTTGCGGAGCATGGGCTCTAGGCACGCGGGCTTCAGTAGTTGTGGCTTGCGGGCTCTAGGGCGCAGGCTCAGTAGTTGTGGCGCACAGGCTTAGTTGCTCCGCGGCATGTGGGATCTTCCTGGACTAGGGCTGGAACCCATGTCTCCTGCATTGGCAGGAGGATTCTTAACCACTGCGCCACCAGGGAGGTCCCTCCATACTGTTTTAAATAGTGACTGTGCCAGTTTACATTCCCCCCAACTATGCATAAGGATCCCTTTTCTCCACATCCTCTCCAACACTTGTTATCTCTTATCTTTTTAATTATAGTCATTCTAACAGGTATCAGATAATATCTCATCATGGTTTTGATTTGCATTTCCATGATAATTAGTGATGTTGAGCATCTTTTCATGTACCTTTTCATCTTTCATGTACCAATCATCATGGTTTTGATTTGCATTTCCATGATAATTAGTGATGTTGAGCATCTTTTCATGTACCTGTTGGTTATTTGTATGTCTTTGGAAAAGTGTCTTTTCAGGTCCTCTGCCCATTTTAAAATCCAGTTTTTTCTATTGAGTTGTTTGAGTTCCTTATATATTTTGAATATTAACTCCTTATCAGATACATGGCTTACAAATACTTTCTCCCATTCCACAAGTTGCCTTTTCATTTTATTGATTGGTTCTTTTGCTGTGCAGGAGATTTTTAGTTTTATACACTCCCACTTATTCATTTTTGTTTATGTTGCATGTGCTTTAGGTGTCATATTTAAAAAACTTGTTGTTAAGACCAATGTCAAGAAGTTTTTCCCTATGTTTTCTTCTGGGAGTTTTAGAGTTTCATGTCTTATGTTTAAATCTTTAATCCATTTCAATTTAATTTTTGTGTGTGGTGTAAAACAGTGTTGCAATTTTATTCTTCTGCTTGTGATTGTCCAGTTTCTCTAACTATTTATTGAAAAGACTATCCTTTTCCCACTGAGTATTCTTGGCTCTCTTGTCAAATATTAGATGAATGTATATGTGAAGGTTTATTTCTGAGCTCTTGATTATGTTTCATTGGTGTATGTTAGTACTATACCATTTTGATTACAATAGCTTCATAGTATAGTTTAAAATCAGGAAGTGTGATGCCTCTAGCTTTGTTCTTCTTTCTTAGGATTGCTTTAATTATTCAGGGTCTTGTGTGGTTCCATATGAATTTTAGGATTTTTTTTCCCATTTCTGTGATGTCTTTGGAATTTTGATAGACATTGTATTGAATCTATAGATGGCTTTGGGTAGTATGGAAATTTTGTGGTTTTTTGTTTTTTTGTTTTTGCGGTATGCAGGCCTCTCACTGTTGTGGCCTCTCCCGTTGCAGAACACAGGCTCCAGACGCGCAGGCTCAGTGGCCATGGCTCACAGTCCTAGCCGCTCCGCGGCATGTGGGATCTTCCTGGACCGGGGCACAAACCCGTGTCCCCTGCATTGGCAGGCGGACTCTCAACCACTGCGCCACCAGGGAAGCCCCAGTATGGAAATTTTAACAAAATTAATTTTTCTGATTAATGAACTTGGGACATTTTCCCATTTATTTGTGTCTTCTTCAATTTCTTTCACCAAAGTGTTATAGTTTTCAGTGTATAGATATTTAACTTCTTGGTTAAATTTATTCCTAAATGTTTTATTTTATTGTGAATGGGATTGTTTTCTTTATTTCTTTTTACATATTTCATTGTTAGTGTATAGAAACACAACTGATTTCTATATGTGGACTTTGTATCCTGCAACTGCACTGAAATCATTGATTAGTTCTAACAGTTTGTGTGTGTGTGTGTGTGTGTGTGTGTGTGTGTGAAATCTTTAGCATTTTCTATATATTCGATCATATCACCTGCAAAGACAATTTTACTTCTTCCTTTTCAGTTTGGATGCCTTTTATTTCTTTTTCCTGCCTAATTGTTCTGGCTACGACTTCCAGTACTATGTGGAATAGGAGTCGTGAGGGGGGCACCTTTGTCTTATTCCTGATCTTAGATGAAAAGCTTTCAGCGTTTGACCACTGATTGTGATGTTAGCTATGGGCTTGTCCTATATGGCCTTTATTATGTTGAGATATGTTCCTTCTGTACCCAATTTATTGTGAGTTTTTATCATGAAAGAATGTTGTATTTTGTCAAATTTTTTCTGCATCTATTGAGGTAATCATATGATTTTTTTATCTTTCACTCTATTAATGTGGTGTATCATATTTATTGATTTGCATATGATGAACCAACCTTGCATCCTAGGGATAAATCCCACTTGAACTTGATGCATGATCCTTTTAATGAGCTGTTGAATTCAATTTTTTAATATTTTATTGGTAATTTTTGCATCTATATTCACCAGAGATATAGGCCTGTAGTTTTCTTGTAGTGTCCTTATCTGGTTTTGGTTTGAGGGTAATGCTGGCCTCATAAAATGAGTTTGGGAGTGCTCCCTCCTCTTCAAATTTTTGGAAGAGTTTGAGAAGGATTGGTGTCAATTCTTCCCTAAATGTATGGAAGAATTCACCAGGGAAACCATCTGGTCCTGAGATTTTCTTCATTGGAAGGTTTTTGATTACTGATTCAATCTCCTTACTTGTTATAAGTCTGTTCAGATTTTCTATTTTTCCATGATTCAATCTTTGTAGATTGTATGCTTCTAGGTGTTTATCCATTTCTTCTAGGTTGTCCAATTTTTTGGCATATAATTGTTCATAGTAGTCTCTTTGATCCTCTGTATTTCTATGGTATCAGTTGTAATGTCTCCTCTTTCATTATTGATTTCATTTATTTTTATCTTCTCTTTTTTTCTTGGTCTAGCTAAAGTTTGTTAATTTTGTTCATCTTTTAAAAACCAGTTCTTAGTTTTGTTGATCTTTTTTATTGTTGTTATGGTCTCTATTTCATTTAATTCTGCTCTGATCTCTGTTATTTCTAACTTCTGCTAACTTTAGGCTTAGTTTTTTCTTTTTCTAGATCCTTGAGGTGTAAAGTTAGGTGGTTTATTTGAGATTTTTCTTTTTTTTAATATAGGTGTTTATCACTATAGACATTCCTCTTAGAACTGCTTTTGCTGCATCCCCAAAGTTTCTGTATATTGTTTTTCCATTTTTGCTTATTTCAAAAATTTTTTAACCTTCCCTCTTGATTTCTTCTTTGATCCATTGGTTGTTCAGGAGTGTGTTGTTTCCTTTTTACATACTTGTGAATTTTCCAGTTTTCCTCCTGTTATTGATTTCTAGTTTCATGCCATTGTGGTACAAAAAGATACTTGGTATAATTTCACTCTTTTTAAAATCACTAAGACTTGTTTTGTGACCTGTACTGATCTATCTTGAAGAAGGTTCTGTGTTCACTTGAGAAGAATGTGTATTCTGTTCTGTTGGATGGAATGTTCTGTATATGTCTGTTAGGTTCATATGATCTAAAGTGTAGTTCAAGTCCAATGTCTCCTTATTGATTTTGTCTGGATGATCTATCCATTGTTGAAAGTGGGGTATTGAAGCCCCCTATTATTATTGTATTGTTGTCTATCTCTCCCTTCAGATCTGTTAGTGTTTGCTTAATATATTTAGGTGCTTCAGTGATGGATGCATATATATTTACAATTGTTATATGTTCTTGATGAACTGACCCCTTTATCACTGTATAATGACCTTCTTCGTCTTTTGTACAGTTTTTGGTTTAAAGTGTATTTTGTCTGATATAAGTACAGCTACTTCTGCTCTCTTTTCATTTCCACTTGCATGGAGTATCTTCTTCCATTCCTTGACTTTGGGCCTATGTGTGTCCTTAAAGCTGACATGAGTCTCCTGTAGGAGGCTTGTATTAGAGCAGGGGTCCCCAACCCCTGGGCCATGGACTGGTACCAGTCCATGGCCTGTTAGGAACCAGGCTGCACAGCAAGAGGTGAGGGGCAGGCGAGCGAACGAAGCTTCACCTGCCACTCATCATCACTCCCCTTGCTCACATTACCACCTGAACCATCGCTCGCAATACTGCCTAAACCATTCTCCCCCACCAAACCCCTCCATCCATGGAAAAATTGTCTTCCACGAAATCAGTCCCTGGCACCAAAAAGGTTGGGGACCACTGTATTAGAGTCTTGTTTTTTTAATCCATCCAGCCACTCTATGCCTTCTGATTGGAGAACTTAATCCATTTACACTTAGAGTAATTATTGATAGGTAAGGACATACTAATGCCAGCTCATTGTTTGCTAGATGTTTTGTTGTTCCTTTATTCCTCTCTTGCTGCCTTCCTTTGTGAGTTAAATTTCTGTGCTGGTATGCTTTGATTCCCTTCTGCTTATCTTTCATATATCTACTATAGGTTTTGCTTTGTGGTTACCGTTAGCCTTACATAAAACATCTTATCGATATTACAGTCTGTTTTATGCTGATAACAACTTAAATCACGTACAACAAGTTTACTCTTTTTTCTCCCTTCCTTTTATGGTTTTTTTTTTTTTTTTTTTTTTTTTTTAGCGGTACGCGGGCCTCCCACTGTTGTGGCCTCTCCCGCTGCGGAGCACAGGCTCCGGACGCGCAGGCTCAGTGGCCATGGCTCACGGGCCCAGCCGCTCCGCGGCACGTGGGATCTTCCCCGACCGGGGCACGAACCCGTGTCTCCTGCATTGGCAGGCAGACTCTCAACCACTGTGCCACCAGGGAAGCCCCCCTTTTATGTTTTTGATGTCATAATTTACCTGTTTTTATGTTGTGTACTTATTAACAACTTATTATAGCTACAGTTATTTTAATACTTTTGTCCTTTAACCTGTATAGTAAAGTGGTTAATATACCACCATATTACAGTATTAGAGTATTCTGAGTTTGACTATATACTTACCTTTATCAGTATGTTGTGTATTTTCATGTTGCTAATTAGCGTCCTTTCATTTTAGCTTGAAGAACTCCTTTCAGCATTTCTTTCAAGACAGGTCTAGTGGTGATAAACTCCCTCAGATAAACTCCCTCAGCTTTGTTTGTCTGGGAAAGTCTTTACCTCTCCTTCATCTCGGAAGGACAACTTTGCCATATAGAGTATTCTTACTTGGCAGTTTCATCCTTTCAGCACTTTGAAAATAACATCCCCCTCTCTCCTGACCTGTTAGGGTTCTACTGAGAAATCCTCTGATAGTCTTATGAGGGTTCCTTTATAAGTTACAAGTTTCTTTTTTCTTGCTCCTTATAAGATTTTCTCTTTGTCTTTGTCCTTTGACAATTTTACTACAATACGTCCTGGAGAAGATCTCTTTAAATTGTTTGGTGACCATATGAGCTTCATGAACTTGGATAGCCAAATCTCTTCCCAGATTTGGGAAGTTCTCAGCCATTATTTCTCTAAGTAAGTTTTCTGCTTCCCGCCCCCCTTTTCATTCTGAGATTCCAATAATTTGCAGATTGTTTCTTTTGATATTATCCCACGGATCACATAGGCTTTCTTCACTCTTTTTCATTAGTTTTTCTTTGTTCTCCCTGACTGGATAATTTCAAAGGTCCTGTCTTCTAATTCCAGATTCCTTCTTCTGCTTGATCCATTCTGATGTTGATGCTCTCTATTGCACTTTTCGTTCACTCATTGTACTCTTCAGCTCCAGAATTTTGATTTGGTTCTTTTATATGATTTCTCTTTGTTAACGTTCTCATTTTATTTGTGTAACATTTTCCTGATTTTGTTCAATTGTCTTTCTATGTTTTCTTGCAGCTCATTGAGCTTCCTTAAAACAACTATTTTGGGGCTTCCCTGGTGGCGCAGTGGTTGAGGGTCTGCCTGCCGATGCAGGGGACGCGGGTTCGTGTCCTGGTCCGGGAAGATCCCACATGCCGCGGAGCATCTGGGCTGGTGAGCCATGGCCGCTGAGCCTGCGTGTCCGGAGCCTATGCTCTGCAACAGGAGAGGCCACAACAGTGAGAGGCCCGCATACCGCAAAACAAACAAAAAAACCCAACTCTTTTGACTTTTTATCAGGAAAACTATAGATCTTCATGTCTTTGGTATTGGTTACCAGAAGATTATTGTGATCCTTTGGTGGTGTGATAGTTCCTTGATTTTTCATGTTCCTTGAAGTCTTGTGATGCTGTCTTCACATTTGAAGTAGCAGTTACCTCCTCCAGTCTTTACTCATTGACTTTGGGAGAGAAATACCTTCTGTCAGCCCTGCTAGGGATTCTGAGGTTTCTGGATATGCCTACTCTACATTCCTTGTTGTCTCTTGTGACAGAATTCTTAAGCTTATATGCCTTCTCTCCATCCTGCAATGCACCAGGCCAGAGGCTGACAGACTCTCTTTTGCTTTTGCAAGGATAGAGCTAAAGCTCGAGTTTGTGGTCTCTTCCTGGCCAGCAGATTTAGGCAAGCTTTCTACACATGTTCACTACTGTCTGCCAGAGCTTGCTCTCACCACCATCAGGAGTGCATTCAGGGAGATAAGCCACAGGGAGGTGTGTAGATGAGGCACATGGAGCATCGGCAGTGCCTGTGGGCCATTTGGAAGGATTCAAAGGTAAAGTGTCCCCAGCAGCTCATGACAGTTAGTAGGACCCATGTCCCTTTAATGTCCTCTGAGGGTCCTATGTGCTCTCACCGAGCCTCTTCCCACCCCCATGTCATGTAGCTCACAACTCAGTACTCTGGATGGAGCAAGAGAGAAATGACCTCTTTGACAGGATCTCACACTGCTGGAGAAGCTGGGTGCTCACTCACACACTCTCACTTTACCCTGAAGGAGAAATCACTGACCAAGAAAATGATTTCTTAGCATTGAGCTGTGCCAGTTTGGGGGACAGGTAATGCAGGTAAAGTCAAACTGTTCCTCTTACCCTCTCCAATGTGTCCAAATGTGTATTTTTCTGCTCCAACTATGTGCTGGAATTTCTCTTCTGGAAACCTGGATTTCCACAAAGTCTCTCTTATTCATAAGTGATTGTCTAAGACAGTGTTCTCCAGGGAGAGAGGCCCACTCCTTCCTCATAATCTTTATCATGCCTCCTGGATATGCACAACTGTCATTTTCTCACATTTATGTCAAGTCGAGTGTTGCAAAACAGCTCCAAGCTCTTTCATCCAACCAGTTTGCCTATCCAATATATCCCAAAATTTAAACTACAGAAACTGTGGCACTGTTACTGTTGTCAAATAATTTGAAAAAAAATAACACACAAAAAGGACAAACAATATACTTGCAGGTCACCAGTCTTCAGCCTCTGATAACAGCCTACTTCTAGTTGTCCAACTTGCAGTAGGTATATTCACTTCCATCCGTTGTTTGATCTAACTTTCCTCCTGTCTTCATCTTACTCATGCTACACTTATTTTCCTGATTCCTTTCTTTTTCAAAGTCTCTGTCTTACAGTGTTATATATTCATGGGTATTGGATTATATTTTGAATTATATTGAAATCTTTTGTACATTTGCATCTCTACAGGCTCCATTTCCCCAAAATGGAATTCATTCCCTATTCTTCATATTTAAACCATTTCATCTTTCAATGTTCTACTCATGTACTCTCTCTTTTATAAAGACCTCCTTGGCATCCCTTTTCCCATTCATCAACCCATCCATCCATCCATCCATCCATCCATCCATCCACCCAGGTCTCACCCCATTCCGAATTCTGAGAGCTCTGAGTACCCCATTTGTTAGATCACATGGGACCTTATCAGGCGTACACTTCTTGCTCTTTGTCGTGGGTTGAATGATGGCTCCACAGAAGACATGCCTATGCCCTAACCCCTGGACCCTGTGAATATGAACTTATATGGAAAAAAAGGTCTTTGTTGATATAATTAATTTAAGGACCTTGAGATGAGGTCATCCTGGCTTACCTGGTTAGGTCCTAAATCCAAATGACAAGTGTCATATGACACAGAAGAGGGGACACAAGAGGAGGAAATGGAGGCAGAGATTGGAGTGTTGTAGACAAAAGCCAAGTAATACCTGGAGCCACCAGTAGCTGGAAGAAGATGAAGGATTCTCTTCAAGAGCCTTTGGAAGGAGTGCAGCCCTGCTGACACCTTGATTTTGTACTTCTGGCCTCCAGAACTGTGAGAGAATAAACTTCAGTTGTTTTAATTTACCATGTTTTATGATAATTTGTTATGGTAGCCACAAGAAACTAGAAATTCAAATGGCCAGCTCTTTAAAATCAGAGGCAGTGTGTTTTACCTCTTTGTATGAGGTCTTTCCTCTACCTGGAGAAAAGTAGCCAGAACAGAGAAAAGAACACCAAGAACTGAGTTGAATTGACCAGGTTTCAGCATGGCCCATCCATTATTAGCTGGCTCTCTTTTCTAAATCAGGGACACATGCCATTTCCTCTACAGAGTGACTGTGAAGGTTTCATGTGGAAATGGATGGGGAACTCTCTTCTACTGTGTGTGTGCAGCTCTCCCATATACTCACTGTTGCTCTTTTGTGACTTGTTTCCCTATTGAAGTGTCAGGATAAGGTCTCACCTCTGTGGGTAGAGGACAGGGTTCCTCTGAAAAGGATGGTCATTCTGGGGTTAATCACTGGGGAAGAGGCAAGTCCTAGACATGAAATCATAAATTAGAAAGCAGGCTGCAGGCAGCCTCTCTGGAGTTGGGATTTTGCTATAGTGGCCTTCTTTCAGCTTCCCCAAATAGCCATGTGCTTTTTTGTTTTAGGGCTTCTGTATGTGCTATTCCCTCTAGCCAGAACATTCTTCCCCCAGCTAACTCCTATCCTCTGTCTCAGTTCTAAAAAGCAGCCTTCCATTACTACCTAGATTAGGCCAGGACTCCTGACATATTGCCCTTAGCCCATGCCCTTCTCCTCAGAAGTATACATCACCCTACGTCTTGTTCAACATTCTGCCTCATTTGGTGTCATACCACAGGTTCCATGGGCAAGAATGTGCCCACCTGGGTCTTGTGATTCTCCTGCAGCAGAGAGCAGAGCACCCTCCCCACCCCCACCCCCAGCTTCAGATAAGGGAAGTGACCCTAAGGTCACATTCTCTGGTTAGAGGTTACTCTCCAGTGGTCCCTGCCCCCAGCCTTCAGTTAAGTCTCACTTACACTTTCTGAGGCTAATTGTGGCCAGACACACCAGTGAGCAGCACCCCTGAGGCTTGCAGTCATCCCTCAGGAGTATCCTAGGGGAGGGTGCATCTATCTCAGGGGCCAGGGCTTTCACAGCTGCCCCACCCTATGGGGAGTCTCCCTCATTGATATTCCTGACATTGACGATTTGGACTTGATTTTATTGAGGGTGCCAACCAGTGAATTTCCTTATAACAGAAAATGTCAAATTCATGTGAGAGATGGCTATAATCCAACAGGGCAACCAACATAGGGCTTGGTAAAATGTGGACTAGATCAGGCAGAAGCAATGGGGGGTATCTACCCCTGTGTGCACTTGTGAAGGTTGAGTTACAGGAGATGCTGAATGTAATGGAAACATTGACTTGGAATCTTTAGGCATCTCCTGAAAGGATTAGCCAATGGCATCATAAAAAGAGAAAGAGGTCAACTGAAAAATAGCAGGACGACAGAGGTGCCCATCAGACTCCTTGAAGAACCCAGCAGTCCAGGTGATTGGAATAGGATAGCACATGAGCCTGACCAGAGCCCAGAGAGAGAGAAGGCGGGTTGGGCACAGGATCACCACCAGCATTCAGGTTACCCAAAAGATGGGCCCAAATTGGACTTTTCTGGAAAAGGTTCCACATGTTGCTTCTGGGGTAAAAGTATTCTTCACCTCATCCATTTTGAGATCAGTCCCCCACTAATGCATGCAGGGCCTCAAATATTAATATCTGATTGGACACATATAATGAATTGCAGAGTAGGAGGCAATAAATATTTAGGTCAGAAAATCTGACAGTTATAATTTATATTCACTCTTAGTTCACCCATCCTGTTTAATGTGGGGGTTGGGGTAACACTCACCCCGCTCCTGCTCAGTCTCACAGAGCAGCAAAGGAGCCTACAGTTCCTCCCACCCATATGTCTCCAGCTTGAAACCCATCCTCTCCCAAGTCCTGGCTCAGAAACCAGTTTAAAGAGGTCCTCTGTCCCCCACCTCACACACACCAGTAACAAGGAAGTCCCTCAGGGTTGGGAGGGGTGGGAGAAGCCAGGAGACAGACCAGGCCAGGCCACTTCCCATTATTCAGCAGAAGGGGAATGAGTGGGGGCTAAGCCTCTGGTCTCTGGGGCTCGTCTACACCAACTTCTTGGCTTTAAAGAAGCTCTTGAGGTGCTGCATCTGCCAGATGCCAGTGGCCACAAGGATGAAGGTCTGCAGAATGAACCACCACAGCACCCGTTGGTTGGTGCTCTCGCTGGTCTGCCGGAAGCGCTCCTCTCGCCACTGTGGGAGGGGAGAACAGGAAGGTGTGGCTAGAACTGAATTGACCCCCAGGGGAAGAGCTGAAAGAGCCACTCCCTGGGAGGTTACACATCCACTGTCCCAACTGGCCCAGCCCAGCCCCTCACCCTCTGGTACTCCTGCTCCTTCTGGATCTTCTCCACTTGCTCCACCAGCTGCTGTATGCGCAGATGCAGCAGGGTCAGCTTGTCATTGGCTGCAAGTTCCGTATAATCATTGGTGTGTTCACCCAACTGCATGTCCAAGTGAATGGCCTGGGGAGCAGAGGAGCCAAGGGTGGGGGTCAGGGAGCTCAGCTCCACGCACCTGCCAGAAACCCAGCTTCCACACACCAGTCTGGGCCTGACTGAACTGAGCAGTTCAGTGCCTCACACTCATTGATGTGAGGACTAGCTCTGCTCCAGGTGCCAAAACACCAGATCAAGGCCCTGCTTGCATGGAGTTCCATGTCCAAAAGACAGAAGGGACAGAACAAAATGTGTAGAACAAAATGTGTATGACTCAGTGTTTGAGACAAGCAGCTCCTAGGAGTTCCATGTCAGTGGGAGGTGGTAATGAAGAGCCTGGGAGCGTTCAGCTGCTGGACAGCTCTGAATTTTACATTATGAAGCTTGGTCTTTATTCTAGGGATGGCAGGGAGCCGAGCGATGATTTCAAGTCAGAGTGACTCCTTCCTGGGTCCCCTCTCATTCTTCAGGACCTGTCCTCTGTATGCTTACTTCATGGAAAGCCCAGCCCTCCTCAAGAGGCACCGCCTACTGAACCCTTTTCACCCAAGGGACTGAGATGTTAAGGGTTGGTGACTTTCCCCTCCATACTCACCAGCTTGCCATCATAGAAGAGGGCGAACCGGATGGACTCGAGGTGGAGGCATATCTGGTGCTCTCCGGGAGACTGAGAAGTGAAGGTAAAGCTGCCCCGAGGGCCATACTGACGAGCCAGCAGATTCTAGAGGAAACAGCCTCTGTGAGCACAGAGAAGCTGACCAGAAACCTGCTTCTAGGAGAGGAACTCTGGGGGTATCCCAGGTTCTGATCCCCACAGGCCAGACCAGTAGGGAGGGTGTGAGGAAAATGGCATCAGTTTGGGCTTGAAAATCTCAGATCCCAGCACTGCTAGTACACAATACTCTACAGACTGCAAAGAGCATGGCCTTTCTTGAGCCCTCTTGCCTGTGAGGAGATGAGCCCTCCTCTGAGAAATGGAGGACTAGGGAGGACTAGACAATGACGCTGGAGACGTGGGGGTGGGAGGGCTGCAGGGAGTCAAGGCCTACCTCACCTTGTTCTCGGGGTCCTTCACAAACACGAACAAATTGATCCACTGCGGGGAGGGCTGGTACTTTTCCATAGCAGGGTCGTATAGCTCGGTCTTGTAGTTACCTAATGGGGAGGCAGCCTGAATGCATCCCCATCCACACTCACGACCAAGAGCCCGCCCAGGACCTCCAGGAGTCACGGGGGACGGGGGGAGGAACAGGAAGATCCGGGTGTCTGATTGCGGGGCTTGACCACAACCCTCTGCCTCTCTCCTTCCCTCTCCTGCCCCGCTTTTCTGCTGTCATCCGGGTCTGGATCAGACTTGCCTCCTCGGCGCCCCCCAACTCCGGCACAGGCAACGGAGAGCATGCTTTGCCCACACTGCTCTCCACCCATTTCCCACCCGTGCCTAACCCCGGCAGCAGAGGGGAGGTATGGGCCTGAGCTGATCCCGCGGGGCCTCATCCCCATTCCCTCTCAGGACTCTGGGTGCGGGGAGGGCAAGGCCGGGACTCTGGGTGCGGGGAGGGCATGGCTCGGGCGCACCTATGACCACTGTGCCATCGGGGATCTCCTGGATGAAGCACTTCTCCTCCAGCTCGCTGACCTCGAGGTAGAACGCGTCTCCGCCGCCTGTGAGCGCCAGCAGCTGCCCCAACAGCAGCGGCAGGGCCAGTTCGGCTGCCCTCGCTCGGCCCCATCCCCGCCGGGGGCCGGCCCCGGGCCCAGCGCCTTGCGTCCCGCAGGCCCCCGCCACCTTCCCAGCCGAGCCCGAGGGTGTCTTTGCTGGGCCTGCGAGACTGCAACTCGGGCACGGACTACAAATCCCAGGAGTCCCCGCGCGGACTCGCGTTGCGGAGGGGCCACGCGAGCTCCCACCCCACTAGCGAGGCGCTGCCCAGCGGTTTCCTTGCCCCGCCTCGCTTAATGCGCGCAGAAACCCAAGGAGGCGGTTGCTCTTAGCCCCATCTTGCTGATGTGGTAACAGCCTCAGAGAGAAGAAGGAAGGGACTAGCCCTCTGAAACTTGCAGGAGCGGCTGCCTGAGATGGGTGTTGAGAGTGTGGGCATGTCCAGGCATGACCTGGACCTGAACCTCGAGGAGGTTAGAAGTGATGGTGAGACAGAATGAGAACTGCAGAGAAGCCCTGTGGGGTTCAGAGGCTGACGTAGTAGTTCAGGAAAGGAACGGAGAAATGTCCCTTTTATGGAAGGGGTAAGTTTGACTCAAGCTCTGAAGGATGGTTAAAATCTCCCTGAGCAGTGACGGAGCAAGACCAAATTAGGTAGAGAGACCTAGAATTGCCTAACAGCAGTAGGCCAGTTAAGGGACTAGGGGAAGAAAGTTTATGGGCACATGGAGGGAGGAGGTAAGTTGGGCCGAATCACTGAGGGGGCAGGAGCTGCCAGGCCAACTTGTACAGGTGGGACTCTTCATCCAGTGGGACCAAAAGAAAAGACTGTGAGTGAGCCTGGAGGGTGAAAGAAGTCGGCAGGAATGCAACTGGAAAAGGAAAGGGAATACACAACTGAAAGGTGTGGGAGGGTGGGGCCAACATGACAAGACAGGGACCCAGGAATAGCAAATCTCAGGAATTCCGGAGCTCACGGTGCTCTGAGTAGGGCAGTGTATACTCAAACGTCAATATAAAGCAGTAGCCCTTCCCAGGTGGTGGGATGAAGTCCTCCACCATCTAGAGCCTGATGATAATAGATGCTCATTGGTTTATTCAGTAATATAAAATGATGATGAAAATAATAATACTTTTTATTCTTCTGTGCCAGCCACTGTTCTAAGCACTTTTAAATGTATTAACTAAATTAATATTTTAAAAACTCTATAAGGTAGACTCTAATAGGATTCCAGTTTAACAGTTGGGGAAGCAGTGGCAAAGAGAGGTTGAGTAATAACTTGCCCAAGGTCATCCAGTGATAAGCGGCAGGCATTTGCTCACACAAACTCTGGGCATGACTTTACGATACATGTTGGACATGAATATGAGTAAAACCTGTCTCCTGTCCTCTAAAAGCCCACTGAAAAGCAAAGGAGCAATGTCAATACAGTGTTTTAAGATTAATAATATGTTTTAGCTACCAGAAATTGTCCCCTCACTTTATCAGTGTGGTCCATTGATAATTCTAGGGGAACGTTTTTATTCCTTCACTGGGAATGATCTTTAAACGAAAATGATAGATGCAGGTGTTAACAAAGGCAGACACTTTAGAAAGGTCAATTAAGACAACAGCTGAAAAGCATCTGTTGGATTTGGGAACTAGCTGTTCATCAAGGGCATTCACCAGGAGCTGGGAGCAGGGGTGATGACTCAGGGTCTGGGAGGCAGGATGAGGTGCTGTCCACGGTCCTGAATCGTGATTGCCTGTACCACCGCCTGCAATAAGGGACTGGTTTTGTTGTTGTTTTGCGGTACGCGGGCCTCTCACTGTTTTGGCCTCTCCCGTTGCGGAGCACAGGCTCCGGACGCACAGGCTCAGCAGCCATGGCTCACGGGCCCAGCCGCTCCGCGGCATGTGGGATCTTCCTGGACCGGGGCACGAACCCGCGTCCCCTGCATCGGCAAGCGGACTCTCAACCACTGCGCCACCAGGGAAGCCCTTGTTGTTGTTTTATATATAAATTTTCCAATTCCTCATGAACTAATACTTTTGTAAAAAAGAATAAAATATGAAACTGATTATGGGCTTGAATGTCACATCAATGTTAAATTTCTATAAAAGTTTCTAAGCGCTCAATTTCTGTGCTTATCTCATTGCAGACCTATAACAAACACTCATGGACCAGCACCGGCCCACAGTGAGTAGCACTGTTTCATAGCCAGTGATCAGACTGCCCACAGAAATCCCCTAAAGGGACAAAAGTGGAAAATTATTAGGGCCTGCAGTGACATGCATGTAAGGAGATAGTGCAGCAGTGACTTTACAGCAAGATTTCAAAGCCAAGAACCCAGATGTTGGGAAGGATGAGATGGTTCCCAAGTAGAAAAAGTACTGTGTTGATGATAAAATCTGATTCTGAGTGATGACAGGGCTGAGAATATAAGAGCAGAGAGCCCATCATTCTGGGATTCTCCCACTTGACAGTGATCTCATTCCACACTGTCTGCCAAGACCACTGAACCTGGGTGCCATTTGTGAGATTTAAAGAAGACATTGGGGAACTGCATCTACTTGCCCTATCTGAGGTTCCCCTAAGATCGAAGACTCTGTCAGGCCTCTACTACATGCTGTTCCCTTTCTAAGGGATGTCCTGAGCCCCCATTGCTGCCCTCTTTTCCACTTGCCTAATTCCTATTCACCCTCTCAAGACTCAAGTGCAGCATCCCTCTTTTAGGTGTTTCCTGCCCTGGGCTCCTTGGGACCTTGCGTTAACCACGTTGAATTATAATTGTCCATTCACATGCAAGTCTCTTGGGGCTGATAGCTGGAAGAGATTAAGACAGGTTTCTGCCACATATATTTATCTCTGTGCTCCCCAAAGCCTAGCGAAAATCTAGGAACAGTATGATTGTGCAGTGGATGTTTGGTTAGAGAAAGGGAAGAGAGAGGAAGGAGAAAAAGTAGAGGGGAGTATGGAAGGAAAGGGGGGGACAGAGAGAGGAAAAAGAAAGAGAAGTTGGAAGAAAAAAGAGAGAGAAAGAAGAAAGCAAGGATGAAGGAGTTTGGAGAGAAAGAAGGAAGAAGAGTAATGATGAGTCATAAGCCAAAATCTCCATACCTTGTGCCTGGCCTTTCTTATGATGTCCCCTCCTCATTATTCACATTAGGCATCTCGAACTAGGGATGGTGGGGGTGGAGATACCTCATGGTTAGAATGTTCTTGCACATAAAATCAGAGCTTCCATGTGCAATTCTGCTCTGGTGCTGGGTGGATTCTGTTGGTGTGCTGGTGACCTCCACATCATCCCCAGGACACCACCATGCCAGTGTTCCTTCCTCTGGTCCACTGGTCTCTGCATTCTTCTTCCTCCCTGGCATGTAGAAAAATATTCCTTGTGACCATCTCCACAAAGGAATTTCCTATGAAAGTTCTTTTCCCTGTGCTTTCTTTCCCAGAACACCTAGGCACTGAAGGGTGTGTATGTGCTGAATCCAGGGATATCAAGAACAGTATCACGCTGGACCTGGAACCAACCACTGTTCCTGCTTCATGCACCACCCCCACCCCCCACCCCCCACACAGGCTCACACTTATCCCTCTGACAGAATTCTTCCACTCCTGGTGAGTTTTCTCAGAGTTTTCTCACTGTCTCTCTTTCCAGTCCATCTCTCTTCAGGGCTTCAGGCAGTCCATCCCACAGGTCTGTGCCTGGCTTGGTCCTCCAACCCTCCTTCACTGCAGGGGTTCCCATAAGGAGGGCAAATCAAAGGGAATGGCTGGGCTGTTCCTCAGTCCCTGAGAATCAGGAAGCCATTGATCCCAGGACTCAGAGGACCTCTAGGGGTAATGTGGCCAAATGCAACATACCAGTGCACTTAAGACTCAGCTCTACCCCAGCCAAAATACCGTTATACTTTCCCACAGTAAAATGTTTGCAGCATCCTCAAAGGTCTCCACTGTCTTCCAAACATCTTTTCTGGATGAGTAAAGAAATGCACAGACTTGGTTGAGGCACCAGGACTCCTCTCTGGGCTCAGTTTTCACCAAAGGTGAATCCTCTCCCCTCATGCCTGAGGTTGTATAGATGAACCTGGATAACGGATGCAGCTTTCTCAGACATCTTCTATTTATCATCACCCTTTCTATCAAGTTCCCGAACTGGTAACCACTTCTGCCCTTGAATGAAGACTTTCTCTCCAGTCTTCCATGCAAATGGGAAACCTCATTCTTTTGGTTCAAAGATCATTCATTGTATAGAATGAGATAGAACCCAGGGAAAAAGGAGGGTAGGGGACATGATGGGGAGACCAAGGTGGAGGGAAGAGAGAAGAGGAAGATGGCAAATCCAGACAGTGACACTTCCTTACTTCCCCTTTCTTCCCCTTTCCTCTCCACTATTTCCTCCCTTCTTTTCCATAGCGCCTCCCTCCTCCCTTTTTTCTCTCTGATTTTAAAAAGTAAGTTTTACTATTATTCAGGCATGGTGAGGCCAACAGATCAGGAGATGATTACTATTGAAAAGATAGTTTGGGGACTTCCCTGGTGGTCCAGTGGTTAATACTCTGCACTTCCACTGCAGGGGGTGCAAGTTTGATCCCTGGTTGGGGAACTAAGATCCCACATGCCGCAGGGCATGGCCGAAAAAGAAAGAAAGAAAAGATAGTTTTTTACTCACAGTTCCCAAGCAGACTGGGTACACCAAGTCATGCAGGGCCACATGGGGAAACACCAGTGTTGGTCAGGAGGCAGAGGAGTGAGGGGAAAGCATGGATAAAAGCCTTTATTATGGTGTTCATGGGAAGGAGTGGGTGATTGGTTAGTTTGAATAATTTCAGCAGGCTCTGTGGTGTTGGGGCTGTCATGGGTTATCTGGTACCCGACCCTGAGGTGATTAGGGCAGGAGGAATATTGGCTTGTTGCGTGAGAGTTCAATAAAGATGGTGGTTGGGGGCAGGGGGGTATGGGCTTTGGATTGGTTGGTTTACATATGAAAGGTACCCTCTCAGGTGAGTCCTTTGCTATCGCTAAGAACTAACCCTGGGAGGGGTAGTGAGGCCCCAGATGCCAGAGCATCAGGAACACAGAATATAAGAAAATATAGTTAATACACTCCTCAACCAGAGTCTGCACCACTGGGTCTCCAAAAGATCATGGCAGCATTCTCATCCCACCTACACTGAGGGTTTTACAAGTCAGGAGTTGGGGAACAGGGTGGAGCAGGTGAGGAGAAAGGTGGGTCACAGCCCTGCCTTCTCTTGGACTGGGGCAGAGCAGATTGGGGCCAAGGTTAAGAGGAAAGTAAGACAATTAGGTTTCTACTGCTGCCACTGCCAGGATACTGCTGCACTCAATCTGGCAAGTCCCAGCCATGTTTCTGGCTTTGAAGAACAGGTTCAAATGACCTAAGGTATGTCCATCCTTCCCCATCCCCATCCCCAAAACTAAGATTCAGGATTCTGTACTGGCTCTGTCATTAGTTGACTGTATGACCTTGTACCTTACTTCCCTTCTCCGGTCCTCATGTTTTCCTGCCCCTACAGCTGCTCCAGATGAGGGCTCAGCCCCCTTGCTCCTGGTCCATGTTGCTGAACTCTCTGCCTCTCAGGGGGTTGTGTCAATCACTCCAGCTTACAGGTGCCAACTGTGTGAATACTTGTTGGTTGAATGGGCACTGCCACCACTGGAGAGGAGGAAGAGAACACCAGGACTGCTCCCTGAGTGTGGGAGAGGTGGCGCTGGTGTTTGCTTCCTAAGATTGGAGTCTCTTCATGAGGGAGCTTCTGACTTAAGGATATGTGGATGGAATCAAAGTGAAGTAAGTTCTTCAGTTACCATCAACACTGTGATGTTATTTGATCTCCAATTTCCCTGTTCCCCTGAATGTATGTCAAGAATAAACTCCAGGGCTTCCCTGGTGGCACGGTGGTTGAGAATCTGCCTGCCATTGCAGGGGACACGGGTTCGAGCCCTGGTCTGGGAAGATCCCACATGCTGTGGAGCAACTAGGCCCGTGAGCCGCAACTACTGATCCTGCGCGTCTGGAGCCTGTGCTCTGCAACAAGAGAGGCCGCGATAGTGAGAGCCCTGCGCACCGCGATGAAGAGTGGCCCCTGCTTGCCGCAACTAGAGAAAGCCCTCGCACAGAAACGAAGACCCAACACAGCCAAAAAAATATACAAAAATAAATAAATTAATTTTAAAAAAAGAATAAACTCCATACCTGTGTCCCAAATTACACACAAACACACACACATTGGGTATACATTCATATTCTCCTACTGCTGCCTTCTTTCCTTTCCCTGTATTATTTAATCCCTCATGAACTTTTCCCCTATTACTGTTCAGACTCCGATCTCTGAGTGTTCTCAAAGCTGTGGCCCTGGATTTAGGAAAACTGTTTGGGACATGGAACCCATCTTCTGCTTTGACTATGTCCAATGCTCAGTGGGGGAGATTTCCAACAAGACTGGTAAAGATCTAGATAGAAATTATTCTCTTTTTCTCCACTGCCACAGAAAGAGAATGGGCCAACAGTTGTCTACTTCTTACCATTCCAGTTCTCAATGTGGAGATTCTGACTTAAAGAACTCAGAGGAAACGAATGGAACAGACAAGACAGTGTGTCAGACAAAAAGCACACAGCCTGGTGTCAGCATAGCTTGGGAAATATGACATGTGTGAGATGTAGAGATATCCCTTTCCTCATCTCACAAGATATAGGAAAGCAAAGAACTTCCTGTAAAAGGGCTTTAGCAAAACCCAAATTTTAACGCAATGACACCATTTAAAAACATCTAACTGGGCTTCCCTGGTGGCGCAGTGGTTAGAGTCCGCCTGCCGATGCAGGGGACACAGGTTCGTGCCCCGGTCCGGAAGGATCCCACATGCCACGGAGCGGCTAGGCCCGTGAGCCATGGCCGCTGAGCCTGCGCTTCCGGAGCCTGTGCTCCGCAACAGGAGAGGCCACAACAGTGAGAGGCCCGCGTACCGCAAAAAACAAACAAACAAAAAACAAACAAACAAAAGTAAAAATTCAAATAGAAAATGGGCAAAAGACATGAAGAAACATCTAATTAAAGAGGATATAAAGATGCAAATGAATGCATGGAAAGGTTTTCAACATCAGCCATTAGAGAAATGCAAATTAAAACCACAATGAAGATGAGACTCAAACCCAGCTGCACCTCAGATTGGGACTTGAACCCACAATCACTGACTTAGGAGGGGACTCAAACCCACTGTCTTTTAAATGAAACCACACATCTAGTCTCAGGACTTATTGAAGCTCATGTTGTTTTGTCTCGGCACAGAAAGAATTCAGCAGGAGGCAAAGAAACAGGCAAAGAGTGAGTTTATTAGCATAGGATGCTTGTGAGAGCTACAAGCTGGCAGGCAAGGGAAGGCAGCCCTGAGAACAAAGAGGGCTACATTGTTATAATGAAAGAAAAAGTGGGGAGGGGAGAAGACCACCTTCTTCCTCATTTTTGGGTAGACGTCAAGGCCTACATTATGAGTTCTTCCTTTAACCCTCTATCGTCTAACTGGGACTGTCATGGTGCTATTTAAATCTTATGTATATTAGCAAAAGGGTGGTGACATACTAAAATATGGTAATTTATCTCAGGTCTCTGCATAACGTTCCCTTTCCCCTAGTTTTTCACCTCTCACCTATATTGCTGTAGTAGCTATGTGCAGAAATGCTACTCTTCAAGGACCATTAACTCCCTGACTTCATGTAACAAGATTCAGACTCCATAACTATTGAACAAGATTCAGACTCCATAACTATTGTCTTGTATTTTAACTATGAGTATTTGTGGCTTGAGTGGGTCTGGGGCTTGAATGCACCTGGTCTTCCTTCAAGGTAGAGTAGATTATTACTGGGTTACTTGATTCTTTTCTTGAGTGCTCATTAGCTTACAACAGTCTCCCAAACACCCTTAAAATTCCTTTTCTGTCTTTAATCCCCCAGTGGAATTTCTAAACTATTTAATTATCCTACTCTATCCTTATCAAAGTATCATTACAAACATATCAGAATGGCTAAAGTAAAAAATAGTGACAACAACAAATGTCGGTGACAATGTGGAAAAACTGGATCACTTATACATTGCTGGTGGGAATGTAAAATAGTAGTCACTCTGGAAAAGATTTTATCAGTTTCTTTAGAAACTTAGCATTCAACTACCATAAGACCCAGCAATTGCTCACCTAGGCATTTGTTCCAGAGAAAAGAAGACTTATGTTCATACAAAAACCTGTACATCAGGTTTCTGTGGTGGTGCAGTGGTTAAGAATCTGCCTGCCAATGCAGGGGACACGGGTTCGAACCCTGGTCTGGGAAGATCCCACATGCCGTGGAGAAACTAAGCCAGTGCGCCACAACTACTGAGCCTGCACTCTGGAGCCCACGAGCCACAACTATTGAGGCCATGTGCTGCAACTACTGAAGCCCTTGTGGCCTAGAGCCTGTGCTCTGCAACAAGAGAAGCCACTGCACTGAGTAGCCCACTCACCGCAACAAACAGTAGCCCCCGCTCGCCCAACTAGAGAAACCCGCCCGCAGCAACGAAGTTCCAACACAGCCAAAAATAAAATATAAACAAATAAATAAAGTTAGAAAAAAAAACTGTACATAAATGTTTATTGCGTCTTTATTTGTAATGGAAATAAAAGTAAGCTGGAAACAACCCAAATGTTCATCAGTGGCTAAACTGTGGAGCATCATAGGATGGCTACTACTTAATGGTTACTTTTTCCTTCCCTTTTTTAAAAAAATTTATTATTTTTAATTAAAAGTCAAATTGGGGTATAATTGACATATAACATGACATTATGCTATTTTTAAAATAATGAAATGAGAATACTTTTCATACATTCATGTAATAAATACTTATTGATCATCTATTAGGTACTAGACATGGTTTCATTCCAGGATACACAGCACTAAGAAGACAAACTCTGTTCCATGGACTTATATTTTACCGCTAGAGTGGGGGAAGATAACTGATAAAAGTACATGAATAAAATAAGAAAATATCAGGGGGCAATACTTGCTTTAGTAAAAATAAAACAGAATGTTGTGACTGAGAGTGACTGGCATGGGGGGTCTCTGGGTTGGGAAAGCCTCTCTGAGATGGCATTTAAGCTGAGCTTTGAACATCAGGAAGAATTCATCACGTCAGGATCTGGGAAAAGAACATTCCAGAAGAGAGAGACAACCTACATTGTGTATCAAAGTTAGGAAAAAAAATTGAATTTTATTTTGTTTTTTTTTTATACAGCAGATTCTTATTAGTCATCAATTTTATACACATCAGTGTATACGTGTCAATCCCAATCACCCAATTCATCACACCACCACACCAACGCCCCCGCTACTTTGCCCCCTTGGTGTCCATATGTTTGTTCTCTACATCTGTGTCTCAGTTTCTGCCCTGCAAACTGGTTCATCTGTACCATTTTTCTAGGTTCCACATGTATGCATTAATATATGGTATTTTTTTTCTCTTTCTGACTTACTTCACTCTGTATGACAGTCTCTAGATCCATCCACGTCTCAACAAATGACCCAATTTTGTTCCTTTTTATGGCTGAGTAATATTCTATTTTATATATGTACCACATCTTCTTTATCCATTCGTCTGTCAATGGGCATTTAGGTTGCTTCCATGACCTGGCTATTGTAAATAGTGCTGCAATGAACATTGGGGTGCATGTGTCTTTTTGAATTATGGTTTTCTCTGGGTATATGCCCAGTAGTGGGATTGCTGGATCATATGGTAATTCTATTTTTAGTTTATTAAGGAACCTCCATACTGTTCTCCATAGTGGCTGTATCAATTTACATTCCCACCAACAGTGCAAAAGGGTTCCCTTTTCTCCACACCCTCTCCAGCATTTGTTGTTTGTAGATTTTCTGATGATGCCCATTCTAACTGGTGTGAGGTGATACCTCATTGTAGTTTTGATTTGCATTTCTCTAATAATTAGTGATGTTGAGCAGCTTTTCATGCGCTTTTTGGCCATCTGCATGTCTTCTTTGGAGAAATGTCTATTTAGGTCTTCTGCCCATTTTTTTTTTTAAGCGGTATGCGGGCCTCTCACTGCTGTGGCCTCTCCCGTTGCGGAGCACAGGCTCCGGACGCGCAGGCTCAGCGGCCATGGCTTACGGGTCCAGCCACTCCACGGCATGTGGGATCTTCCCGGACTGGGGCACGAACCCATGTCCTCTGCATTGGCAGGTGGACTCTCAACCACTGCACCACCAGGGAAACCCTGCTGGAAGATTTTTAATCACAGTTTCAATTTCATTACTTGTGATTTGTCTGTTCATATTTTCTATTTCTTCCTGGTTCAGTCTTGGAAGGTTATACCTTTCTAAGAATTTGTCCATTTTTTCCAGGTTGTCCATTTTATTGGCATAGAGCTGCGTGTAGTAGTCTCTTAGGATGCTTTGTATTTCTGCGGTGTCTGTTGTAACTTCCCCTTTTTCATTTCTAATTTTATTGATTTAAGTCCTCTCCCTCTTTTTCTTGATGAGTCTGGCTAATGATTTATCAATTTAGTTTATCTTCTCAAAGAACCAGCTTTTAGTTTTATTCATCTTTGCTATTTTTTTTTGTTTCTATTTCATTTATTTCTGCTCTGATCTTTATGATTTCTTTCCTTCTGCTAACTTTGGGTTTTGTTTGTTCTTCTTCCTCTAGTTCCTTTAGGTGTAAGGTTAGATTGTTTATTTTGAGATTTTTCTTGTTTCTTGAGGTAGGCTTGTATAGCTATAAACTTCCCTCTTAGAACAGCTTTTGCTGCATCCCATAGGTTTTGGATCGTAGTGCTTTCTTTGTCATTTGTCTCTAGGTATTTTTTTATTTCCTCTTAGATTTCTTCAGTGATCTCTTGGTTATTTACTAACGTATTGTTTAGCCTCCATGTGTTTGTGTATTTTACATTTTTTTCCCTTTAATTCATTTCTAATCTCATAGCATTGTGGTCAGAAAAGATGGTTGATATGATTTCAATTTTCTTAAATTTACTGAGGCTTGATTTGTGACCCAAGATGTGATCTATCCTGGAGAATGTTCCGTGCGCACTTGAGAAGAAAGTGTAATCTGCAGTTTTTGGATGGAATGTCCTATAAATATCAGTTAAATCTATCTGGTCTATTGTGTCATTTAAAGCTTGTGTTTCCTTATTTATTTTCATTTTGAATAATCTGTTCATTGGTGTAAGTGAGGTGTTAACCTCTTCCAGTATTATTGTGTTACTGTCGATTTCCTGTTTTATAGCCGTTAGCAGTTGCCTTATGTATTGAGGTGCTCCTATGTTGGGTGCATATATATTTATAATTGTTATATCTTCTTCTTGGATTGATCCCTTGATCATTCTATTGTGTCCTTCCTTGTCTCTTGTACCATACTTTATTTTAACGTCTATTTTATCTGATATGAGTATTGCTACTCCAGATTTCTTTTGATTTCCATTTGCATGGAATATCTTTTTCCATCCCCTCACTTTCAGTCTGCATGTGTCCCTAGGTCTGAAGTGGGTCTCTTGTAGACAGCATATATATGGGTCTTGTTTTGTATCCATTCAGCAAGCCTGTGTCTTTTGGTTGGAGTATTTAATCCATTCACGTTTAAGGTAATTATTGATATGTATGTTCCTATGACAATTTTCTTAATTGTTTGGGGTTTGTTTTTGTAGGTCATTTTCTTCTCTTGTGTTTCCCACTTACAGAAGTTCCTTTAGCATTTGTTGTAGAGCTGGTTTGGTGGTACTGAATTCTCTTAGCTTTTGCTTGTCTGTAAAGCTTTTGATTTCTCCACTGAATCTGAATGAGATCTTTGCCAGGTAGAATAATCTTGGTTGTAGGTTCTTCCCTTTCAGCACTTTAAGTATATCATGCCACTCCCTTCTGGCTTGTAGAGTTTCTGCTGAGAAATAACCTGTTAACCTTATGGGAGTTCCCTTGTATATTATTTGTCATTTTTCCCTTGCTGCTTTCAATAATTTTTCTTTGTCTTTAATTTTTGCCCGTTTGATTACTATGTGTCTCGGCATGTTTCTCCTTGGCTTTATTCTGTATGGGACTCTCTGAGCTTCCTGGACTTGGGTGGCTATTTCCTTTCCCATGTTAGGGAAATTTTCGATTATAATCTCTTCAAATATTTTCTTGGGTCCTTGCTCTCTCTCTTCTCCTTCTGGGACCCCTATAATGTGAATGTTGTTGTGTTTAATGTTGTCCCAGAGGTCTCTTAGGCTGTCTTCATTTCTTTCCATTCTTTTTTCTTTATTCTGTTTCACCGCAGTGAATTCCACCATTCTGTCTTCCAGGCCACTTATCCATTCTTCTGCCTCAGTTATTCTGCTATTGATTCCTTCTAGTGTAATTTTAATTTCTGTTATTGTATTGTTCATCTCTGATTGTTTGTTCTTTAATTCTTCTCGGTCTTTTTTAATTTTTTTTTTTTTTTTTTTTGCAGTACGCGGGCCTCTCACTGTTGTGCCTTCTCCCTTTGCGGAGCACAGGCTCCAGACACGCAGGTTCCAGACGCGCAGGCTCAACGGCCATAGCTCATGGGCCCAGCTGCTCCGTGGCACGTGGGATCTTCCTGGACCAGGGCACAAACCCGTGTCCCCTGCATCGGCAGGTGGACTCTCAACCACTGCTCTACCAAGGAAACCCTTCTTGGTCTTTTTAAAACATTTCTTGTGTCTACTCGATCTTTGCCTCCATTCTTTTTCCGAGGCCCTGGATCATCTTCACTATTATTATTCTGAATTCTTTTTCTGGAAGGTTGCCTATCTCCACTTCTTTTAGTTGTTTTACTCAGGTTTTATCTTGTTCCTTCATTTGGTACATAGCCTTTTAATCTTGTCTATCTTTCTGTGAATGTGGTTTTTGTTCCACAGGCTGCAGAATTGTAGTTTTTCTTGCTTCTGCTCAGCATTGATTTTTAAAATCCAAGATTTATTTCTTCTGCTAGTGTTGGAGGGTCTCCTGCAGAGGCCAGGGGTGGCTGTGGCTCACTGTGAGGAAAGGGACAGTGGAAGCCCCCCCTTTTTCCCCCAATATAGTATGGTAAAATACACATAACATAAAAGTTAGTCTCACCCATTTCAAGGTGTACAGTTTAGTAGTGTTTAAGTACATTCATATTGTTATGAAACTATAACCACTATCTCCAGAACTCTTTTCATCTTGCAAAACTGAAACCCTATACCCATTAAATAACAGCTTTCCATTCCCTGCCCCCATAACCCTTCAGGGTTTCCATTCTACTTTCTGTCTCTATGAATTTGACTACTCTAGGAATCTTATGTTAATGACATAATACAGTATTTGTCTTTGTGATTGGTTTATTTCACTTAGCATAACATCCTCAAGGTCTGTCCATGTTGTAGCATATGTCAGAATTTCCTTCCTCTTAAAGGCTGATTATTTCACTGTATGTATATACCACATTTTGCTTATCCATCCATCTGTCAATGGATACTTGAATTTCCACATTAAAGCTATTGCTATTATGAATATGAGTGTAAAAAATATCTTTTTAAGACCCTGCTTTCAATTCTTTTGAGTATATACCCAGAAGTGGAATTGCTGGATCATATGGTAGTTCTGGTTTTTAGTTTTTTGAGTAACCACCATACTGTTCTGCACAACAGCTGTACCATTTTACATTCCCATCAGCAGTGCACAAGGGTTCCAATTTCTCTACATCCTTTCAACATTCGTTTTCTGCTTTTTGGTACTAGTCATCCTAATGGATGTGAGGTACTATCTCACTGTAGTTTTGATTTGCATTTCCTTGTTAATTAGTTATGTTGAGAATCTTTTCATATGCTTATTGACTGTTTGTATATCTTTTTGGAGAAATGTCTATTCAAGTCCTTTACTATTTTCAAATTGAGTTGTTTGTTTTTTTGTTGTTGTTAAGTTTTAGGGGTTCTCTATATATTCTAGATATTAATCCCTTGTCTAATATATGATTTGCAAATATTTTCTCCCATTCCGTGGGTTGCCTTTTTACTTTGCTGATCGTTTCTTTTGATGCATAAATAAAAAATTTATTCATAAAGTCCAATTTGTCTATTTTTTCTTTTGTTTCTTGTGCCTTTGGTGTCATATCCAAAACACCATTGCCAAATCTAATGTCATGAAGTTTTTGCCCTATGTTTTCTTCTAAGGGTTTTATAGTTTTAGGCCTTATATTTAGGTCATGAGTCCATTTTGAGCTAATTTTGTATATGGTGGCAACGGTTAAACTTCATTCTTTTGTATGTGGATAACCAATTTTCCCACCATTTTTTGAAGACTGAATGGTCTTGGCACCCTTGTTGAAAATCATTTGACCATATATGTGAGGGTTTATTTCTGCACTCTCTATTTGGTTCCATTGACCTACATGTCTGTACTTTATGCCAGTACCACACTGTTTTGATTACTGTAGCTTTGTAGTTAAGTTTTGAAATCAAGAACTTGATTCTTCTTTTTCAAGATTGTTTTGCCTATTTTGGGTCCCTTGATATTCCATATGAATTTTAGGATGGGTTTCTCTATTTGTGCAAAAATAAATCATTGGGATTTTGATAGGAATTGCATTAAATCTGTAGCTTGCTTTGGGTAGTAACAACATCATAAAAATATTTATTCTTCCAATCCATGAACATAGGATGTCTTTCTATTTATTTATGTCTTCTACAATTTCTTTCAGAAATTTTTTGCAGTTTTCATAGTACAAGTCTTTCACCTCCATGGTTGAGTTTATTCCTAAGGCTTTTTTTAATACTATTGTAAATGGAATTTATTATTAATTAATTAATTTAGTTTTTGCCTGCATTGGGTCTTCATTGCTGTGCATGGGCTTTGTCTAGTTGTGGTGAGCGGGGCTACTCTTCGTTGTGGTGTGTGGGCTTCTCATTGTGCAGTCTTCTCTTGTTGCAGAGCACAGGCTCTAGGTGTGAGGGCTTCAATAGTTGCGGCACATGGGCTCAGTAGTTGTGGCACGTGGGCTCAGTAGCTGTGACTCACCGACTCTAGAGCACAGGCTCAGTAGTTGTGGTGCAGGGGCTTAGTTGCTCTGTGATATGTGGGATCTTCCTGGACCAGGGATTGAACCCGTGTCTCCTGCATTAGCAGGTGGATTCTTAACCACTGCGCCACCAGAGAAGTCCCCTCCCCTTTGCTTTTATCTCTTCTGTCTGCCAGGAAGTTTTCAAATCATTTAGTTCAAATACCAAAATACTCAATAAGCAACTACTTGATTTTTAATGATGACGTCAGAGGAATGGTGATCACTAGGTGCTTTGTTTCTTTTGTATTATACTTGCACTCATCTCTTGGATTGGATGTAGCAATAACATTTTTTCATTGTTGAGAGCTCTTGAATTCAGTCATGATCCCCAAGAACTAAAAAGAATTGGTTCTGAATTCAATTCAGATTAAAATTATTGAAATTTACCCCAAACAATACAAAATTTGGTTTTATTTTTGTCCTTCAGTTACCTAATGTGAAGTTTGGATGAATAAAGCATGCACAACTACAGGCTTTCTACTTAACTTCTGGGTTTGCTATTAAAAATGCTGTTTACCCTCATAGCCTTCTCCTTAGCCCTTCGTATTTCTTTGCCTCTATTCTTCTATACTGCAGATTTTTCTCATCTATTGTACAAAGAAATTGCGACGTATATTTTCATGTAATTTGATTGTGGAATTCTGTCACCTTAAGTAGTGAGTTCTTCCAAAATATACTATGTTTCCAATAAAATAAAACAGTAAAATAAAATAAAGTAAAATGAGTCTCTTGCAGATTGCATATAGTTGGATTGTGGGTTTTACCCAATTTTCCAATCTTTGTCTTTTTTGGGGTTTTTTGGGATATGCGGGCCTCTCACTGTTGTTGCCTCTCCCGTTGCAGAGCACAGGCTCTGGACACACAGGCTCTGGACACGCAGGCTCAACGGCCATGGCTCACGGGCCCAGCCGCCGTGGCATGTGGGATCTTCCTGGACCGGGGCATGAACCCGTGTCCCCTGCATCAGCAGGCGGACTCTCAACCACTGCGCCACCAGGGAAGCCCCAATCTTTGTCTTTTGACTGGAGAATTTAATCTATTTACATTTAATAAATTACATTTAAAATAATTACTTATAAGGAGGAACTTACTTCTGTCATTTTGCTATTTTTTTCCATTTCCCTTACAGGTTTTTGTCCCTAATTTCCTGCATTTATTTCTTTTGCATTAGTTTTTGTAGTGAAACATTTAAATTCCTTTCTCATTTCCTTTTGTGTATATTATTATTATTTTTAGCCATGCCTCACGGCATGCAGGATCTTAGTTACCCGATCAGGGATCGAACCCGTGCCCCCTACAGTGGCAGCACAGAGTCTTAACCACTGGACGGCCAGGGTAGTCCCTTGTGTATATTCTTTAGCTAATTTTTTTGTGGTTATCATGGAGATTACATTTAACATACTAAAGTTAAAACACTCTAATTTGAATTTATATCAGTTTACCTTCAATAACACATAAAAACTCTGCTCCTTTCACAGATTTGTTCTCACCCCTTTCAATTGTTGATGTTACAAAATTATATCTTTATACATTGTGTGTAATGGTTATTTTTTTACTACAGAAAGAAACTAACAGTTGGAATAGGCAATAAAATGAATAAATCTCCAGAGAATTATGCTGAGTGAAAAAAGTCAATTGCAGAAGGTTACAACTGTATGATTCCGTTTATATAACATTCTTGAAATGACAAAGTTATAGAAATGGAAAACACAGATTAGTGGTTGTCTGGGGTTACAGAGGGGGTAAGGGAGTAGGGAAGTGGGTGTGGCTATAATAGGACAACATGAAGTATCCTTGTGGTGATGGAAGTGTTCTGTGTCTTAACTGTATCAATGTCAATATTCTGGTTGTGATATTGTATTATACTTGGGCAAGATGGTACCATTGGGGGAAACTGAATAATGGGCACTGTGGATCTCCTTTAGTTATTTCTTACAGCTTCATGTTAATCTATAATTATTGTGGTGCTCCAAGGACAATGGTGCTTCAAGGACAAAGGACAACCTTGCCTGAAAAAGTTTCAGGGTTACACCCCCTACCGGACTCTTAATCGCCCTCCCCACTATGTTGCTATGGTTACGAAATTCCTGAGCCCACCTGGGTGACGCCCACCTGGGCAATGGGACCTGTCCCAAATAAGGAAAGGCATATGCCCTGTCCCACTCCCACTCTATAGATGGAAGGTATATGTGCCTCGACCAATCAGTAAATGAAATTTTCACCTCGGACCATTCCTTTGTTTTCTGGCTATAAAAACTGATCAATAGCATGTTCGGGCTCAACTCTCCCAGACTACTAGGAAGTCGGCCCACTCTTCTGGCAGTGACCCTTCCCTCTAATAAATTCTATGTTCTTTACATTCTGCCTTGTGTCTGGAAATTCTTTTCCAACCCGCGTTTGGACCACGACAATTATCTCAGTATAAAATGTTTACTTTTAAAAATACCTGAAAGTATTATCATAAAATGTTATCATTTATTAATTCTGTAATTATTTGTTAATTCTGAGTGGTGGTTACAACAGCAGTAATATAGTATGTAGTTATAATAGCACAAAGAAAAACACAACCAGCAATTCATAGAAGAAAACAAATGACCAATAAAAAAATGTTCAGTCCTCAAGGAAATAGAAATTAAAGGATAGTGAAATACTATTTTTCATCCACTGATATTGCAAATATTTAAAAGGTTAAGAACATTTGACCAGGGTGTGAGGAAGTAAGCACTCCAACACACTGTTGGTGAGGTTGTAATATGGTACAAAGTTTTTGGGAGGACAATTTTGTGATCTCTTATCAACAAAACTATGTCCTACAGCAATGGTTTTTAGAAAATGAACAAGAAATTTTACTGCAGCGTTATTTGTAAGAGCAAATAATTAGGGGGATAGAAATCTTAACCACTTTCATCAGAGTTATGGTTAAAAAAATAAGGTACATTCATTTTATGGAATTTTATTACTGTCAAGAAAAATAAGGTAAAGACTTTCCAATGAGGGAGAAAGCTAAACACATTCCCACTAACCCCCCCTCCCTAGGGACAAATGAAACAACAAAGAGAACTCAAAATAAAGAGAAAACGGAAGCTTCTATGAAGTCTTGAGGTAGCACAATCATAAACTGCTAACTCCGAAGGAGAGCTGCCAAAATACACTGAAATTTGGATACAATTTACGAAAGGCAGATCTCTGCTGATCCGACCCTGAGCTCTCCAAAACGCGCAGTTCCGCCCCAAGACCCCCACCAATACTCCTTTACCAGCCTGCCAATGGGGCACTGAACCCCGGTTCAGAGACGAGCCATCAAGGCTGGTATCTGACAGCAAAGCTGGCGTGGATGAGTAGCGGGGGGGGGGGGGGGGGGGAGTTGGAGGAGGGACGAGGGGCGGAGGTAGGATGCCTGGAAGCACACAGACAAGTGGACGGCGTTTCGGGGACAAAGACATGGCAAAGGGGTTCCGTGGCGGCGGCGGCGGCTGCTACCGCTGCTGTTTCTTGTTTTTTCTTCTTCTTCAGTATTTGAAACATTTTCGAAGATAAATTCATGAATTGTTTGTGTCATTTCTTTCAAAATTCTATTTTTAAAAACAGAAGCAAACGGAGGGGCAGATGCTATGCCCAGGGAAGTCAAGGATCCTAGGTTCGAATCCTGTCCCTGATCATAATTCGCTTCGCGACTCAAACTGCGTGTTTCATGATCTGTAAAAAATTGATAATCAACACCAGTCACTGGGCCGCGACGAGGGTCAACGGAAAGAATTTCTCAATTCTGCGTCCCCAATTCGCTCCTAGGTAGAAGCGGCGCCCCAATCAAGTACCGCCGCGCCACGGCCTCGGGGCATCTGGGACTTGTAGTCCGCCCGGCGGAACTCGCTGTCCCGGCAGGCTGCGCGGCGGCGGCAGGGCTACGTGGCAGGGCCGGCTGCTGCTGCGCGGGCAAGTGGGGTAAGATGGCTGCACAGCGGGGCGTGCGGGTTGTTGGGCTCTGCCCCGGAGCCCGGTTGGGTAGGGTCGTTAGGGCCCTCCTGCTACTGCTGTGGTTTGCGGCCCGCGGAAGCGCGCTTTACTTCCACATCGGGGAGACGGAAAAGAAGTGCTTTATTGAGGAGATTCCGGACGAGACCATGGTTATAGGTACGAGGGCAGGGAGAGAGTTTTCAACAAGACCGCGGTCTTGGGGCGGGGTTGCGGGAGGGTCATCTCCTCAGAGCTGGGAGCAGGCGGCGTCGGCGTGCCCTGGCGACAGCGGACTCAGCGCCACCTCGCGTTCCTTTGACTGGGCTCGCCCTGCTTGCTTCCAGGAAACTACCGGACGCAGTTGTATGACAAGCAGCGAGAGGAATACCAACCGGCCACCCCCGGGCTTGGCATGTTCGTGGAGGTTAAGGACCCAGAGGACAAGGTGAGTCGGCTCCTTAGCCCCGCTGAGCCCTCCGCTCTGAACTTGAGCGCCAGACCAAGCAGGCGCCGGTACTTCCCCTCCTAGTTTGCGCATCTGCTAGACTGGTAAAAACAGTTGGTGTTGTGGGAAGATCCTGGGTTTTCACTCCGGGCTAACCTGGGCTTTTTCAGTGCTAGCTGCTTCTCTTAACTTGTTACTGACCGCTGCATGAACCCGCCAAATCAGCTGCCTTCTCTAAGCCATTTCTTTGGTCTGTGAAATAGAAATTCATCTGTCTTATACATGTGGTGAGTGGATTAATTGTGCTAGAAACCAAAGAGTTTTGTCGACTCTAAAGCCATGACATATAGACTTTAGGATTTCACGGAACAGGGTACTTTCCAAAAAGAATGAGCAGCTTTTAATTTGACAAATAAGGATATTAAAACAAACAAAAAAACTTCAAAACCGTTCAACTGTCACCTTTCATTTGAAAGAATGACAGCAAAAGAGTTGAAAGGGCATGAGCTATGAATAAAGTAAAGCCCTTTCCAAGAGTGGTCACATGCCAACCTAATGTCAGACTCTTCGCCCCTTCTCCAGATAGTTCGAAGGCAAGTTTTTGGTAACTGCTGCTAAGCAGCATTGGAGCTTTTAGTTTTGTGGGATGCCTAGGGCTCTGCTTGTCAACTTTTGAGGCACTTAGAGCCTTACGCACCATCAGCCCTATTCCTACCATAATACTCACTGAAGTCCCTTCTCTTCAGGTCATCCTGGCCCGGCAGTATGGCTCTGAAGGCAGGTTCACCTTTACCTCCCATACCCCTGGTGAGCACCAGATCTGTCTTCACTCCAATTCCACCAAGTTCTCCCTTTTTGCTGGAGGCATGCTGGTAAGTGGACCCATGTTGGACTCTTTCGGCCTCTAGCCCCTGGTCAAGACTGGGGACTGGTGCTACTGTAGGTGTGAGATGACTATGTCCGATTTTGTGTCTCAGTACAGCTGGGTTTCCAGTGAACATTCAGGGTGTGGTTACGGAGCTCTTTGTATGTGCTTTGGTTAGAGTATCAGCCAAGGCTTATTCTTGCCCTTGGGCCTAGAGCCCCACAGGGCCAGACACTAAGGAGGCCTCAGTCAGTGTTGGCTAAATGAACAAATGAAGAAAGGTGGGAGGACCAGCTGTTAGGCCCTGGCAGGAAGACAGAGCAGGGCTACCTGATTCTCCTATCTTCCTTGTCTGTCTCCAGAGAGTTCATCTGGACATCCAGGTAGGTGAACATGCCAACGACTATGCAGAAATTGCTGCGAAAGACAAGTTGAGTGAGTTGCAGCTACGAGTGCGACAGCTGGTGGAGCAAGTAGAGCAGATCCAGAAAGAGCAGAACTACCAGCGGGTGAGTGGCTGAGCCAGGAGCAGTGGGCTTCCTCCCAGAAGCTGCACACTGACTTAGCCAGGAGTCACATGTCAGATTTATTATGAACCCAAGGGATTTACATGTCTGTGCTGCATTGCAAGTCTAAAAGGTGGGATGGGTATTACTAACTACTTTTAATTGAGGAGGCAGTCTCTTAAGGGGCCGTCATTATCTTATTAGGAGACACACAAAATGACAGAGCAGGAATTGATACCAACACCTTGGGTGTTATTTCCATGGTTCTCAGTGCTCCCGGGATCAAGGGTTTTAATCTCTCCTGTGTCCAGGAGGCAGGCAGGTACTATGAATGGATCTGTGACCATAATGACGGGTAGAATAGTGACCTATCTAAATGGAAACAGCTACTGTGGTCAGCTGAGGGCAGCATTGCAGAATTGCTAGCCCAGGGTTTTAAGAGGCACTTAGAGGTCTCGGTTTTTTATGTAAAAAATTCTGGGTTTTAAATGTTGTCAAAACACTGTGTGAGCCAACAAAAACGTGTATGGGCTCCATCCAGCCCCTGGACCACCAGTTTGCAACCTGTGCACACAATATTCAAGGAGCAGTTTGGGAGACCCAGGCAGAGGGCTCAGAGCAAGTCCACTTCTGAGCGTTCCAGGACAGCTCTGTCTGATAGGGTGATACCACAGCCACTTTACCACTCCCACAGGCATCAGGGTAGGACCAGGTAAGGCTGTACCTTACAGATGAGCAAATAGACCTAGGAGAAATGAGTGGGTTGCCTGAGGTCATCTGGCTGGTGAGGGTGAAGACAGTTCCCAGGTGGGGTGGCTTTTTTCGGGCACTTGACTGGAACCTGGGCAAAGTTAGTTGGCCCTGGGACATCCTCTGGGGAGGGAACCCAGCAGTTCTAGTGGGCCCAGGTGGGGCCCAGCCAACTCAGGCTCGTCTTCCTTTCTTCCCTGCCACAGTGGCGAGAGGAACGCTTCCGGCAGACCAGCGAGAGCACCAACCAGAGGGTGCTGTGGTGGTCTATCCTGCAGACCCTCATTCTCGTAGCCATCGGCGTCTGGCAGATGCGACACCTCAAGAGCTTCTTTGAAGCCAAGAAGCTGGTGTAGCCGTCCCAGGCTTCCCAGGCCATCCTTCCTCCCTGGCTGGGGAAGCAAGGGCCTCCTGGACTGACTTCTCTCCGGCAGGAGGCCTGGTCCCCAGCCATGGGTGTCTGCAGGGGAGAGGGGCCACAGCACAAGCTGAGGGTAGCAGCTTGGCTGGCTAATACTGAGCAGGTGGTAGGGTAAATGCCTGCCCCCTCCCCTGGGCCCTTTGCAGTAATCTGAAGCCACTGGGAGCCCTACTGACACCTCAGAATCACAGTGTTACTTATCAGGGATGTGAGCCTATTGTCTGGGATGACTGGGGGGAGGGGAGTGGGTGGGCAAGCCAAGTCTTCCTTCTGTCTTCCTTTCCTAACTTGGAATTTTGACCAAGTTGGGGCATGATTCCCTGCCACCCAGGAAACCTCACTATTCCCTCCTTGGGCCTAGACCCAGCCTGCTGATCCGGGGTGTGTGTGTCAATTGAGGGTGGGGTAGAGGGAGTTGCAGTGTGGGAAGGTAGCCCTGAGGTGGACCCCAGGTTCTTCACGTGGTTGTTCTTTTGGGGACTAGAGAAACTGGGGTTAGGCCAAATAGAGGCCTTGGTGCTGGTTGGGGATGGGGCCTGCAGAGTCTTAGTTACTGATTTCATTTTCAATAAGTTTAGGTTTGTTACATTGGTTTCCCAATAAAAAAAAATTAACTTCTTGTCCAGTGTAAAGTTACTCTACTGTCAGTGGGCATAGCACTGCAATGTGCTTGAGGGAGTGTCAGTTTTTCCAATGGGAAAAGCACTTCACATTCTGTGTACCCACCTGTGAACTTCATACTTTTCATCCTCTCCATACCCTCCAGTGACAGTGGGTGGTGGTTTTGCCCAAGACCATCTAACAAGTGAAAAGTAGGTGGACAGAATTGTTGTGGTGCTTCAAGGAAGTGCCTAGTTAGTGAAGGTACTGCACATTGAACAGAGGAATGCTGCAGGTGTGGAAAGGACAGGAATCCCTGAGTTGGGGGCAGGAGGGGGATACTGATGGACTTAACCAATAGCATGGGATCTCAGCAGCGACCTTGAAGGAGAGGAAGGATTCTGATGAAAGAAGGCAGGACAGGGGTGGTTGAGGAAAACAGGCAAACAGCTGGTATGCAGATAGATGGGCATTGTTTCAGCTGGAGTTGAGGGGGCGGGGTTGTGAGAAAGCTGGAAAGAAAAGTTGGTTAGAGTTAGAAGAGCCTTGAACGCCAGGTAAGAGATTTGGATATTACCCAGTGTTCAACAAAGTTTTGAGTATTAGAACACCCTGAATATAAACTGAGGAAGGTTAATCCAACAGTGTGTGAGAAGGAGACGGGGTGGGGAGGCAAGTTTGGGGACTACTTGAACTGTCAGGAGAATGTAGTCTGAGCTCATATTGCCACTTAGACCTCCACATTTAGGGAAAAAAAAAAACTTTTAAGAACAGCTTTAGAATTGCAGAAAAATTGTGAAGATAGTTTACATCATGCAGTAGTATGGTATATTTGTTAATGTTAAAATGAATGAATCAATAGTGATAGTCCATGCTTTATGCAGATTTCCTTAGTTGTTACATAGTGTCTTTTTTGTTCCAGGAGCCCATCTAGAAGATACCATTGTTACATTTAGTTGTCTCCTTGGGCTCCTCTTGGCTGTGACAGTTTCTCAGACTTTCCTCCTTTATTACCTTGACAGTTTTCAGGGATACTGGTCAGGCATTTTGTAGATTTCCCTCAATTGCAATTGGTCTGATGTTTTTCTCATGATTAGACTGGGGTCCTGGGTTTTTGAAAGACCACAAAAGGAAAGTGCCATTCTCATCCCATCATATTAAGGGTACTAATTATCAACATGATTGTGGATGTCACAGTTTAAAATAAGTTAATTTGGATTTTTACATGAAACCTGACTTAGATCTGATACTAGTGGGGCTTCATCCTGATGCGACAACAATTAGCTGGACTGAATGGGAGCTATCCCCTTAAGATGGGCTTGTGCTTTCCAGGTCAGGCCCATCTCCCATTTTCCATCTTTGGCCTTACCTGACTGTCTCTGCAGGGGTCAGCCTTGACTTTGTCATCAGCCAAATCTAGGCTGGATTTTTCGAGGTTCTGGTATAAGGTACGCTGCCCTGGGAGAGCTTAGCAGTAAGGGGACTGGTGGGTTGTATGATGGGTGAAAGGGGGCTCCTGGGAATGATTAATTTCCTACCTACTATAGTGAAGTCCTCTCAGAAGCAGAGTGGTTGAGACCATAGATTGTGCAACCAAACTACCTGGGCTTACATTCTGAATTACCTCTCTGTGCTTCAGTTCCCTCATCTTTAAAGTGGGCATAATAAGTACAATACTCATAAGGACAGATCGAGATAACAGTAGTAAAGAATTTAGAAAAATGACTGGCACATAGTAAGAACTCAATGGATGTTATTTATTAGGAAACTTAAAATGTGCCTGGAAGAACAGGAGATCAAGTCTAATAACTTTGCCACTCTCTTTTCCCAGGTAGGAAGCTGGCCCTAAGTTCTCACGGGGCCTAAGTTCTCACGGTGACAGGGCAGATATGGGAAGTCAATCTTATTCCCTTCAGTTCTCAGCTCCACCAAAGTACTCCTCTCCTGGATGATAGCTGCCATTTGTATAGCGTTGACTATTGTGCCCATCACTGTACCAAGTTTTTGCATTTTCTCCTTTAAATCCTCACAGCAACCATATAAATCAGGAACCATTTATATACTCAGATGAGGAAACAGAAGCAGGCTGTTCCCCAAAACACAGCCGAACTGGCAGAGTCAGGTTTCAAATCCAGCCAATCTGCCTTTAGTGCCTGTCTCCTAACTACTACTTGGGGTGTCACTTGAGGTATCAGGCTGAACGCAAGACTGAGCCCTGAGCTTGGCCCTGCCGCCCTCCAAGCTCGCTGCGGAGAAAGAATGCACTTGGGTTGACGGCAGGACTACTTGGACGCCTTCCCTTGGGAAGAGGAGGAAGATGCAGATTATCCCAGAGCGCTGGTTTGGAAGTCTGGAGTCTATAAATCCAGTCCAAGCCCACTGACTTAAGCCCTCTCCGGGGCCTCAATTTCTCGGGATGTTCAGCGGCCCCCGGAAAGCAGTTAGCAGTTCAGGCGTTTGGAGCGCTCACGTGTTCCTGTGGATGCGGAACCTTTGACGCTGCAGCTCCGGGGAGCAGACGGCGCGGCCGGAGCAGCGGACCCTGTGGACCGAGGGGCGGGGCGGACGGGCTTGGGCGGGGCGGGAGGCGGAGGCGCCGCGTAGGCCGGGGAGGCCGGGCCGGCCCGGCTGGGAGCTCGAGCCCCATGAGCCGCCGCCTCCCCCGACGATGTTCCCCTCCCGGAGGAAAACGGCACAGCTGCCCTGGGAGGACGGCAGGTGAGCGGCGGCGGCCGGCCCGGGCCCCGTCCTCCCGGGTGCCGATCCTTTCCGGGCCGCCCCGCGGAATCTAGGAGCCCGAGGCCGTCGTGTCTTCGTCTCTGCGGGGCTCTCTGAGGGTCTGTGGTTCTCCTTGTGGGTCTCTCTCTGTATTTGGGTCTCTGTTTGTCTCTGTGTGGGTCTCCGTCTCTACCAGTCTCCGTCACTCAGCAGGTCTGTATTTCTCCATTGACTTCCCTTTGTGAGTTTCTGTCCCTCTATGCGAGTCTCTCTCATTATGGGTCTCTGTGTTTCTCCACTGGCCTCTATTTTCATGCCGGTCTCTGACTCCGTTGACCTCTCTCAGTGGATCTCTGTCTTTCTGTCTGTCCCTGGTTTCAGAGGGTCTGTCTTCCGTCTCTCTGATCTCTGCCTCCCCCATTACAACCCTGTAGCCTCAGACGCTACCCTCCCTCCCTCCCTCGTGCTTCCCCCTTCTCTGCAGATCGCCCAGAAGAATACACCAGACAGAAGCTCTATGCTCTGCCTGGCTGGCCACTGCCTCGCCGGGACTAGGTACTCTCAGCGTAACATTAGTTCATTTCCGGTGCAGCTGTACTTGAATGTGGCCTGCCCCATGTGTTAGGTGTGAGGTTGACCCAGACCTTAGCTAGTGATTACCACTAGAGCAGAATGGGGGTGGGGGGTGGGGGAGAGCTAGTTGGCCGTTTAGATTGGAAAGGGCTCCCACACTTCAGTCTTGAGATGTACCCCCAAAACTCTTCTCACCCAGAACACTTGATAGTGGATCTACACCTAGTGAATGAAACCTCTTTCCCTTTTCTCTGTTAAGTTTGCCAGGTGCCAAAAGGCTTTGGAATATAGTGGGCACAACTCTTTATCGTTGGGAATTTTTCAGACTTGGTGCTGAAGTAAGAAGACAGAAATATAGTAGAAAGCCTGGACTGTGGATTTAGGCCTGGACAGGAATCCTCTTTAATAGCCATGTGACCAGAAGCATACTTAATCTTTCTCCTCAGCTTTTCCATCTCTGAAACAGGGATCATAATATCTACTCTGCAGGTCTGTATGAGGATTAAAGGAGATCACATATATAAAACTGTTGACACTGTGCTTGGCATAAAGAAGGTGCCAGTTTTCTTCCAGTTACTTTAGCAGTTTGGAGGTGCTGTAACCAGAGCAGCTGAGTATTCAAACCTGTATCACTAAGCTTTGTGTGAGGGAAGAAGGGGAAGGTTATGGAGGAGAATTTCCATTTCCTAATTCCTTTCCATAAACTTTTGGAACACAACCATGATCCCACAAAACTTGTATCATTTCATGCTTTTGACACAGGGGTACAGAGATGCATGCAACAGATGCAGATAATGTAGCAATTAAAGAGTGCTGGCTCTGGAAACAGCCTGTCTGGGTTTGAATCTTACTAGCCTTGGACACAGATTGATGAATGAGAGAAAACCTCATCTGGTCTGCCTCCCCACCCCAGAAACAACGATGGCCTGGGCCTGGTAGCAGCTGAGACTGCAGATCTGGAGTTTGCCAGCAGGTGGCACCAGAAGCAACTTCTCAGTGTCCGCTGTCCTGAGGAACTGGGATTTCAGCTCTGAATTCAGTTGTTCAGTGATTGGGCCCTTGCAGCACAGGAAGAGAGTGCCCATGGGGACGTGATCCTGGTAGGAAGGGAAAGCTGGACCGAGGGACCAGCACATGAAAGTGCATGGAGTGCCCAATCCATGCCATACCCCTGGATAATTGTCACTGCTTCTTCCCCTGAAGGTGGGATGTTTCCCCATGTCCATCTCCCCAGTCTCTACCCTACCCCAAGAAAGAACCCAGAGGGAGAATCTGTAGAGGTTCCAGCCTTCCCAGGCCACTAGGAGTATTGGCCTCTGCTCCTCCCCCGCGGAAACCCCCACCACAGGACAAGGGGGGGTAAGTCAGAAGCCCTGCAAGGGTGTCCCATCAGTCTCCCTCTCTGCTGTGTGTGGGGCCTGAGCCTGGCTTCAGGCCTTCTGGCTACCAGATTGGCAGTTGTTCCTCTAGAGAGAGGCAGGAGTTGGTCTGGCTTTAGTGTGTGACAAGCATGCCCTGAATGCTTGAACCCTTCCTTTAACTCATTTAGCAAGCCCTCTGCTGTATGATTTGTGCTAGAGCCACAGCTGTGAATCTGATGACCTGTGAAGAGGACAAGCACGGACACAGGTGATTACAAAACTCTTAAGTGCTTCAAAAAGGGCAGTACCAGATACCATAGGAACACAAAGGAGGGAGGGAGTATGTATCTCCGTTTGTGTGCACGTGGGGGTGGGGTGTGGCAGTGCTAGCCATGACATTGGCGTTTGGCCTTGAAGGATCAGTGGGGTGCTTCCAGGCAGATAAAATAAGGAAAGGCATTTTAGGCAGAAGCAGTGGACTGTGTGAGGGCTAGAGCAGGAAGGAATATGGTGAGTGGAGAAACTCTGAGTTGCCCAATGTGTAGCACTGGATGAGTAGCAGGGAGCAACTGGAGATGGGACCAGGCCACAGAGGGGTTTGACTGTCAGGCAAAGGAATTTGGCCATTATCTTATAAACAGGAGAATCATCCATGAGATTGAAGGGGTCTGAGCAGGGCAAGGACCAGATGAGACTTGGGCTAAAAGACAGGCAGTGGGTGAGGAAGGATCAAAGGGCACTTAGGAGGTAGAATCTATATGACCTGTAGCTAATTGGTGACTCTCAGAGGTTATAAAGTAGATTGCTTTGCTGATTATTCTAGAATAGAGGAAGCTTCCATTTTCTTGGATTCCTTAGTTCCTCCTTCACTGCCCTCAGGAACTTCCAGAGAGAGGGGCAAAGAAACCAAGTGAATTCCACCATTTCTTTGTATTTCATAACCTGAAAGGCAGTCTCTCCCAGCACTACCTCAAAGTCTAAGATATTCCGCTGTTTTTCCAGCTTCTGAAGTGAGCCTGGGTGCTGTTCCCAGCCCTCGTCTTTCCTTCCCTCTCTGTCTCTCATCCCTTGTCACATGGGCTGCCCTGGACTGAAGCTTTGACATGCATTCAGTAAACTGCCTTTGTTGGTTTGGGCCTCACATTGGTTTGGGGGCAGACCTAATCTTCTCAGAGTAAAGAGTGGTCTTTTCACTGGGGCTGAAACAGGCATATGCCCCTGTTTGGGGAGCTTTCTGGTCTGAGAAACAGGATGAAGCCAAGCTTTCTGATGAGGGTGAACCTGCAGGGGAGCAGGTGGAAGGCAGTGGGTGGGGTCTCTAAGGCGGGCTTCTGCCACCAGCTCTGGACATGAGCCATTGTCTTGGGGAGGGGCAAGCGCAAAAGACAAGGAGTCTTGTCTCTGCCCTTCAGCAGCTCTTGGTCTGGCTGGGACTCAGGCACAGAAGGTAAGAGAGCATCGAGGAAGTGGGGCAGCTCCGAGACCTGGGAGTGTTTGGAGGGCCTCCTGGAGGTAGGGGGGCTCAGGCTGAGCCTAGGGCTCTAAGCAGAATTCTGATGCATGGTGGCAGCACGAACAAAAGCACTAAAGTTGCTTCTGCACTAATTCCCGGGCGCTTGGGGCAGACCAGCCACGTGCGCCTTACTTGTGGGAAGCCAGAGAAGGGGTCTGTCGCAGGACCTCGGCTCAGCCTTGCCCTTCTGACCTGCTCCCTGTTCTTGTCCCAGGTCCAGGCTGATCCCCAGCGGCCTCCCCCGGAAATGCTCCGTCTTCCACCTCTTTGTTGCCTGTCTCTTACTGGGCTTCCTCTCCCTGCTCTGGCTGCAGCTCAGCTGCTCTGGGGACGTGGCCCGGGCAGCCAGGGGACAAGGACAGGAGACCCCAGGCCCATCCCGGGCCTGCCCACCAGAGCCACCCCCTGAGCACTGGGAAGAAGATGAATCATGGGGTCCCCACCGCCTGGCAGTGCTGGTGCCCTTTCGAGAACGCTTCGAGGAGCTACTGGTCTTTGTGCCCCACATGCACCGCTTCCTGAGCAGGAAGAAGATCCAGCACCACATCTATGTGCTCAACCAGGTGGATCATTTCAGGTAAGGACCACCTCCTGAGCCAGCACCCACTCACCTGGGCCTGCCCTGGTCTCTTGGGGCCTGCTACCTTTCCCGACAGCAATCCAGTACCAGGTGGCCCAGGCCCATGAAAGGCCAGCCAGGGCAGCAGTGAGAGGGTGGGAGGTGCTAGACCCCTCTCACTGGGTGTGACAGGAATCTGGGGGGAGGGTTTGGGGCTGGGGAGGCCCCTGATCTGGTTTCCATTTCACAAAGGTCCCTATGGCTGCTGTATGTGTCTGGGCCATACCAGGACAAGAGGGGAAGCAGGGAGATCTGTTGGGCAGTCACTGCAGTCACCTGAGCTGATGGGGGCTCGGGCAGCGTGGCAGAAGGGGTGGAGAGAAGTGATGTGGAGGAAGCGCAGACAGGGCTTGCTGGTGGATTGGCTGCGGAGATTAGGGAAAGGGAGGGTCAAAGCCACGGCTTAACTTGTTCTGGCATTAACCTAAAATCCTTGCCCTCACCAAAAACTGCTCCCCTCCATGATCACAATCTAAGCATCTCACACTCCACCCCCACCTCCTTTCCCTCCAGCTCTCTCCCACTGGGAGACGTGGACCCAACAATTCTTGGACCCTGCCAGGCCCTTTAGTCCACGATCCTCCCAGTGTTCTCCATCCTCCTTGTCCTTACTTTCTCCTTATCTAACTTGGATTCCATGGTCCTTGGTGAAAGTCACTCCCTCACATGCACCTCAACTCCCTTCCACTTTCTCCCTGGCACAACTCCCACCGGATGAAACTCGACTCTGCCTGCTACACACCTGCACCTGGCAGCTGGATGTAGCTGGAGACACTGTTCATCTCCCTGACAATGAGCTCTGGCCCAGGAGGGCTCTCATTCCTCTGGTCTGCTGCCTCTCCCCTCCACGGCAGCCTTGCACACCCGCTCCTCTCCTCACTCCTCCCTATCTTCACCTTCAGCCAATTACTTTGCTTCCTATTTGAGAAAACAGAATCAATTGGAAGAGAACTAATCCAGGTCCCCACGCCCGGACTCCTTTCACAGCTTCTGTGCAGGTGTCCTCAGTTTCCCACCGCCTTTCCCGAGGATGACCCTCCAGGGCCAGCTCTCCTACTCGGGCACTGGGTCCCTTTTCTGCTCTTCTACTCAAGGACATCACTCCAGCCATTGGCTCTCTTCTCTCCTGCATGATCAATTTTCCCCCCTCCTGGAGTATTCAAATCAACAAACATACTGAAATAGCCCCCATCTAAACAGAAAAAAGAGAACCCCGCTTGATCCCCTATCGCCCACATCTATTGCCTCTTTTCTTTGCTCCCCTTTCTAGCAAAACTCCTTCCCTTTCTCCCCCCTCGCTCTCTCTTGAACCTATTCCACTCAGACATTTACCCTCATCATGACATTGAAACAGCTGTTGTTGACATCACCAATGAGCCCACCTTGATAATCCAAAGCCCAGTTCCCAATCTTCATCCTATCGACTTCCCGGCAGCATTTGCCAAGTGGATTACTTCTTCCTTCTTAAAACACCTCAGTTTGACCTTTGGGACAGTGCTCTGCTTCTCTTTCCTCTCTGGCCACCTCTCCCCACCTCCTTTGCTGGTTCTGCCTCATCCCCCTGATCTCTCAGCCTTGGTGTTCCTTGGGGGTCAGTGCTTGGGCACCGTCTTTTCTGGCTCCAGTTGCTCCCCAGGGGATCTCATCTAGTCTCAAGACATCAAATCTCATTTCTACCCTGATGACTCCCAAGTCTGTATTCCCAGCCCAGACCTCTCTCCTGAACTCCAGACCCATATATCCAGCCAGCTGCCTGTGCAGCCCTCTGTTTGGTGGTCTCAAGAGGCATCTCAAGCTTAACATGATTAAAACTGAATTCCTGATTTCCCACCTGTCCCTGACCTTCTACTGCCCCCTTCCTCATTTCAGGAAATGGAAACTCCACACTCCCAGCTGCTCAGGCCAGAAAGCCTTCAGGTCATCCTCAACTCCTTTTCCCTCACACAACACGTCTAGTCCATCAGCAGAATGCATCTAGAATCTGCCCTCTTCTCACCGTCTCCACGGCCACCTCCCTGAGTTAAGGCATCATCATCTCATGCCTAAATTATTGTAACAGCCTCCCAACCTGTCTCCCTGCTTCCACCCCTCACCTTCCAGTCTCTTCTCAACACCCCAACTAGAGTGATCCTATTAAACGCTGAGTCACAGCACATGATGCCTCTGCTCTAAGCCCTTCAGTGGCTCCCCATCTCATCCAGGGTCAAAGCTCAAGTCCTTCAGGGGCCTGTCACCCTCTGACCTCATTCCCTGAGACCTCTCACTCACTCTGCTTCACCACCTTGCTATCTGCTCCTGCCTCGGGCCCTGGGAGTTGCTCTTCTCTCTGCTCGGAGCCCTATTCCCCTGATTTCCATAGGGCTCATTCCCTCAGGCCTTCAGGTTCTGCTCACGTGTCACCCTGTTACACAGGCCCTCCCTGACGACCTCCTCTAAAAGGACAACCCCCACCCCACAGCATGCTTTATCCTCGTCACCCTGCTTTACTATTCTCAGCACTTACCACTCCCTGGCTTGTTACATATTTACTTACTTGTTTATTTTTGTCTCTTCTTATTAGAATGTCAGCTCCTTGAGGGCTTTGATTTCTCACTGCTGCATCTCCAGTGCTCTGAATAGTTTCTGGCACATAATAGGGTCTCAGTAAACATTTGTGAGATAAGTGGAGGGGCAGATGTGCAGCTGGGAAGACCCACAATGAAGTCAGTGTCAGGCTGGAGGGCAGCATGGGTACTGGGGGTGGGTGCTGTGAAGGATGGGCTCTCATGCAGAGATTGGGGGAGAGCAAGCTCACTGCCCCTGGCCCAGCCTCGGTGCCCTGCACAGGTTCAACCGGGCAGCACTCATCAACGCGGGCTTTCTGGAGAGCAGCAACAGCACAGACTACATCGCCATGCACGACGTGGACCTGCTCCCTCTCAATGAGGAGCTGGACTATGGCTTCCCAGAGACCGGGCCCTTCCACGTGGCCTCCCCGGAGCTCCACCCACTCTACCACTACAAGACCTACGTCGGTGGCATCCTGCTGCTTTCCAAGCAGCACTACCAGCTGGTGAGGCCTGGCGCACCTACTCTGCTGAGAGCCAGGGAGCACCCACCTGGATGGGGGCAGTGGCAAGAGGAGCAGCATTTCTAGGGCCCAGCAGATGGAGGGTCCTGCTTGGGGAGCCCAGGAGCAGCCAGAGGCATGAGAGGAGCAGGACCAAACAAGCCAGTTAGGGAGGGTTCTGCCACAGCAACAGAACCCCTGGGCAAACTGGCTTCAGAAGCCCTGGGGTTCGTTGCCTCTCAAAATGGAAAAGTCTGGGTGGGGCTGTCTTGCCCAGCCTCTCAGATGATGTCACCAGGACACCATTTCACCTTCCATCTCTCAGCTCTGCCTTCTCTAGACTGGCTTTATTTTCAGACGTTCAGGATGCAAGGTGGTGGTTGTAGCTGCAACCTGCATCCGTCTAGGCCCAAGTCCAGTGGAAAATGGAGCTGCCCGTTTCCAACAGCCCAGACAGGAGACCCACAGCTGCCCCATGCTGGCTCTTGATTGGCCTGGCTTGAGTCACAGGTCTATCCCTGAATCAGTCACTGTGGTAGGGGGTGGGAGTGGGTGGTGGGGTGGGAAGCTGGGGAGGAGGAGGAAAGGGGGTCTGGCCTGGCCCAGCTTGGGCTAGGGACTCCCAAGTGGTAGGAGACCAAAGAGCACCCTGGGAGGATGGGGCAAGTGACATTGCTTGTCTTTGTGTCAGTGCAACGGGATGTCCAACCGCTTCTGGGGCTGGGGCCGTGAGGACGACGAGTTCTACCGGCGCATCAAAGGAGCCGGGCTCCAGGTAATGCTCCCCCGCCGCCCCACCTCTTCAGCCATCATGGCTGCCCTGAGGTTCCTCTCTGCCCTCAGATGAAGTTCCTGGGGCTGGGAGATGGCACCCCTGGTTCTGATCCCAGCCCTGCCCCCGACTAGCACACCTCTCCTGAAGAATGGGAATGCAGGCCCCTGCCTGTGGGCTATGGCAGGCAGTGGGACCCCAGAGGACTAGTGGTGAGGGCCAGGGCTCCAGGAGAGGCAGCCTGATCCAACTTCCTTTGGTCTCTTTAGCTTTTCCGCCCCTCGGGAATCACAACTGGGTACAAGACATTTCGCCACCTGCATGACCCAGCCTGGAGGAAGAGGGACCAGAAGCGCATCGCGGCTCAAAAACAGGTACTGGCTGGTCCCTTGATCGGGGATGGATAGGTGGTATATGGGGAACCACCAGGCTCAAGCATTTCATCAAGTTCTCCTTGGGCCCAAGTGGCCCCATCCTCCCCTGCTTGGCCCAGGTCAGTCGTTGGCATTCTGCTTGGGCACCATGCCCTCCTCTGGTGGCTGCCATGGCCCCTGGGCTCTGTGGGTCAGCCGAGACCTCAGGGTCCACGCAGGCTGTGTGTGTGGGGGGGAGTGGGGATGGGACTCAGCTGAAGGTGCCAGCATCCTAGGCAGACCTGGGATACAGGAGTCCCCATCCCTCAATAGCCTCTTCTCTAGGAGCCAGATTAGTTCAACTGGAAAACCCCTGCTGACGAGGATGTGTAGCCATGGGCGAGAGACTTCCCATCTCTGAGCTTCCCTTTTCCCTCTCTTCTGTGGGGATCACAGGACCTCTGATGACAAGGTCGTGGAGGATCAGTGGACAGCTGGCATCCACAAAGCCCTGAGTACATGCTCTCCCCCTTTCCTTCCCAGGAGCAGTTCAGGGTGGACCGGGAGGGAGGCCTGAGCACCGTGAAGTACCGCGTGGATTCCCGTACAGCCCTGTCTGTGGGCGGGGCCCCCTGCACTGTTCTCAACATCATGTTGGACTGTGACAAGGCTGCCACCCCCTGGTGCACATTCAGCTGAGTTGGCTGGACAGCAAGGAAGCCTGTGCCTACAGGCCATACTGCTACTCAAGCCCAGGACAAAGCCTCAGGCCCTGGGCCCAGCTCCAATAGGACGTGGAGTGGCCTGAAGCAGTGGACAGCAAGCCACGTGTTTGCAGCAGCCCGGCCCCCAGAGGCAGGCTTGAGCCAGGAGAGGACACATGCAGGGTGCCTGGGACGCTGCCAGCAGTAAACAGTGATGGAGAGAGGCTGGGACATGGTTTCCAACTGAGACTCTCCACTCTGCCTTCCTGCTTGCCCTGCCCTACCCTCCTTTGTGTGCTGAGATCTGCAAGATCTTGTTCCTTCTCCTGGACTGCCAGGCCACTGATGCGGGTGGCAAGGGCCATCAGGAGGGTTAAAACTGCAGAGACCAGTGTGCAAGCCCCACAGAAAGGGAGCAGCTGAGACCAGCTCTAGCTGGTTGTCACCCTGAAGGAGTGTGGGCCTGGTGTTGCCAGATCTTCTGATTTTTCAAAAGAAAGTAGAATTCTGGATTCTTGAGTGAAATTGGTTAATTTAAAAATGATAGCAACTAATTCAAACTTTTAACAAGTATGGTAAGCCAAACCAAATGTGTTTTGAACCACCAGTTTGTCACCTGTGGCTGAGGGGAAGGGGATGGGGCAAAAGATGACACTTCTCTTAGTTATAAGCTGGCAAGGAGTTGGGGCAGGGCTAGGGAAGACGAGGCCAGGGGAAGCAGGTGGGAGAGAACCCCAAGGCACAAGGTCCCTACTCCCTCCCTCAGCACTCCAGGCTTTTGCTGCCCTTCTGGACAGTCTGACCACTGCCAGGCTCTGGTGGGCTCCGACTGGAAGGGGTGCTTCATCCTGCCTCACTGAGATGGACAGAAATAGATTGCAGGACTGGACTTACGGTAGGCAGGCTGCATCTGCAAAGACTCACTGGGTCATGGCTCAGGGAGGGAAGACCATGTTTCTGAGGCGGGAGGAAGATGAGAAGTAGGAGAACCCCTCGAGTATTCCCACAGCACGAGGGGAGACTACCAGTGGTCACCAAATGCCACAGAGAGGTGAGGGAGGGGAGCCAAGGGAGCTGGTGGAACTGGGGAGTCATCTTGGAGGAACCATCTGGAGGTAAGCCCAGGGCCAATGAGAGAGGGAAGTGATGGGCCCTGAAAGGTAAATCACTCCTTCAGGGCATTTGACTGCCAAAGATTTGGGGCAGAAGTCAGAGGAGACTGGGACCAGTTACGGTTAGTTTGTTTAACAATAAATAGGACACCTGAAGTGCAAGAGGAAGGACTGAGGTCCCCGATTTCAGGAGGGTAGAATTCAGCAGCTCTGCTCCAAAAAGACTCCTCCAAGGATGATCTTAGGGCTGCTGTGTGCAGTTGTGTGGGTTGTGCACTGTACAACCTGAGCATAAACCAAGAGGTTTAAGCAAAGATGAGTGGAGGGAGTGAAGAGCTTCAGGTTCCATGTAACTATTCAAACTTATAAGAGAGGGTCCTTGCGATCCTAAATTGACCTCGCCCAGCAGTTCAGTTTTACTCTCTACGGTGAAGGGCAAACAGACCTTGATTACAGTGCAAGGGTATTCAAGGGACTTTCTCAACTTGAGGCCCAGGAGAGGGGAATGGTGTACTTTCTGTTTGCTGGTCTCCTGAACAACCCTGACTGTCATCTTGGACTTAGAAAACATGAAGCCTCTTGGAGATGGTGGGAATAGATGTGACAATGCCTCCAGCTCTGTACTCACCTGGTAGGTATGAAGACCAAAAAGATGGGGGATTCCTTCCTTTCCATGTGCACTGGGAATTGGGATGAGCAGGAGAAAAGCAGGATCAGCCAGCTCAGCCTGGGCTGGGGTGCATTTCTAACCCTATGCTCTCACACTCCCCCACGGCCGCTGCCACCACCTCCATCATCCAAACACCAGAAGGCACCCCAGGCCAGGCCTGATGCAGCTTGAATCTTCAGCCCCCATCACTCCCCAGCGCGGGCCTCCCCCAAGCCACTCTGGGAGAGTGGGAGAAGGCTGAGAGGTGGTCAGTAATGGGAAGAAGCAGACAGCCCTTCTGCCTCCTCAGCACCCTGGCTGCTTCTCTGTGGCATGGAACAAATGTCCCTGCCTTGCTGGTCAGAACCCAGGATCTAGAAGCACCTGGCACACGCTTGGCCAATGTGGTTGTAATGATAACAACCAGCACTTGTTGATCATTCACATATACAAAATTTAATATATTGCTTTATTTCATGTAGGCCTTCACCTAAGAGCTAGGCCTTATTTATTGACCTGTTTTTTAAATTTATTTATTATTTTTGGCTGCGTTAGGTCTTTGTTGCTGCCCACGGGCTTTCTCTAGCTGCGGTGAGCGGGGGCTATTCTTCGTTGTGGTGCGCATGGTCCTCATTGAAGTGGCTACTCTTGTTGCGGAGCACGGGCTCTAGGCACGTGGGCTCAGTAGTTGTGGCTCACGGGCTCTAGAGCACAGACAGTAGTTGTGGCGCACAGGCTTAGTTGCTCCGCGGCATGTGGGATCTTCCCAGACCATGGCTCGCACCCGTGTCCCCTGCATTGGCAGGCAGATTCTTAACCACTATACCACCAGGGAAGTCCTATTAACCTGTTTTATAGATGAAGACGGTGAAGCACAGAAAGGTAAGAAACTTGCCCAAGGACACAAAGCTGATAAGTAGTGGAGCTTGGGATTTGGACCCCCAGAATCTGCCTTCTGAGCAGAAGAAAACATAGGAGAAAATCTAGGTGATGTTTGCTTTGGCAGTAAGTTTTTAGATACAATACCAAAAATAAGATCCATGAAAGAAATAATTGATGTTAGACTTTATTAAAACTTAAAACTTCTACTCTGTGAAAGCAACGGTTAAGAGAATGAAAAGACAAGCCACAGACTAGGAAAAAAAACTTCGTAAAACATATATCTGATAAAGGACTTGTGCCCAAAATATACAAAGAATCTTAAAATTCAACAAGACAACAAAAATCCAAGTGAAAAAATGCGCAAAAGATCTGAACAGACACTTCAACAACGAAAATATACAGATGGCAAATAAGCATATGAAAAGATGCGCAACATGATTTGTCACTAGGGAATTGCGAATTAAAACAACGACACACCACTACATACCTGCTAGAATGGCTAAAATCTGAAAAATGACAATACCAAATGCTGGTGAGGATATAGAGCAAAGGGAAGCATTCTCACCATTAGTGAGACTGCAAAATGATACATCCATTTTGGAAGATGGTATGGTAGTTTCATACAAGGCTGAACATAATCATGACATATGATTCAGCAATCTCACTCCTAGGTATTTACCCAATCGATTTGAAAATTTGTCCTCACAAAAACTTGCATGTGAATGTTTATAGCAGATTTATTCGTAATCACTAAGTACAAGAAGTGACCAAGATTACCTTCAATAGGTGAATGGATAAACAAACTAGTGGTACAGTTATACAATGGAACATTATTCAGCACTAAGAAGAAATGAGCTACCAAGTCATAAAAAGACATGGAAGAACCTTAAATACATGTTGCTGAGTGAAAGATGCCAGTCTAAAAAAGCTATATAGGGAATTCCCTGGTAGTCCAGTGGTTAGGATTCTGCTCTCACTGCCAAGGGCCCGGGTTCGATCCCTGGTCAGGGAACTTAAATCCCACAAGATGTGTGACATGGCCAAGAAAATTTAAAACAAACTTTAAAAACTGTATAGTATATGATTGCAATTATAGGACATTCTGGAAAAGGCAAAACTATAGAGATAGTAAAACTATAGAGACAGTGGTTGCCAAAGGTTTGGGGAGAGGGAAGGAATGTTGAATAGATAAAGCACAAGAGATATTTAGGGTGGTGAAACTATTCTGTGTGTAATGGTGCACACAGGGTAGTTGATGTGCATGACATTATGCATTTGTTAAAACCCACCGAACTTTTAGCATAAAGAATCAGCCTTGGGAATTCGCTGGCTGTCCAGTGGTTAGGACTCTGCACTTCCACTGCAGAGGGCATAGGTTTGACCCCTAGTGGGGGAACTAAGATCCCGCAAGCCACACGGTGCAGCCAAAAAAAAAAAAAAAAAAGTGAGTCAATGTATGCAAATTTTAAAAAGTCATTTAGTAGGTAAGGGGATCCCAGGAAGGAATGCAGACTATGACAAGAAAATCTAACTACATTACAATGTACAAAACTACCTCACTGAAGGGGATGGGGGATTAGGTGCTGACCTAAGTAACACTAGAAACAAGTGGAATCTGTAAGACTAAAGTCAAAAGGAAGTGCACATATGCACTATCCTCTAGTTGTTTCCCATGGGGATATGGGGTGTGGTATAACAATTCTGTATATTAGGATTGAGCAATTAAGTGAATGGATGGTGGGAGCCAGGTTTCTTACTGTTGGAGTGGGAATTTATGAATAAGCAAAGGGCAGAAGGCTAGAATGAAGAATGTGATGATGGATTAGAGTTGGATAAACCAGTATGAGTTTACATTAAGCTTAATTATACAGAGAAATATTTACATATGTGTGTATACACACGTATCACACACACATATATTTCCTTGTTCTGTCAGCTGAGAGGACCTAGCAGCAATGACACTCCAGGGCAATGAGCACAACTAGTGCCCAGATCTTGGTTTCAAATACCATCCTCCAATGAAAGGAACCACGGCTCCTTAGACAAATGGTTGAGTCAAGGACTGGGGTGGAAAATATACAAGATGAGTCTGGAGCATCTTTTAGTTCCAGAAAGTAAGGAAATGTTTTTTAAAAGTTGATGGGGGGCGCTTCCCTAGTGGCACAGTTGTTGAGAGTCCGCCTACCGATGCAGGGGACATGGGTTCGTGCCCCGGTCTGGGAGGATCCTGCATGCCGCGGAGCGGCTGGGCCCGTGAGCCATGGGCGCTGAGCCTGCACATCCGGAGCCTGTGCTCCGCAACGGGAGAGGCCACAACAGTGAGAGGTCCGCGTACCGCAAAAAAGAAAAAAAAAAAAGTTGATGGGGGTATTGTCAAAGGAACACAGGAGCCAAATTAAAGAGCTCTCAATGGCCAAAACTGGAACAATTTGAGAAAAAAAAAAGAAAAAAGAAAGTAATATTGGGTTATAACCCAATGCATAAAATAAAAATACATGCATCCATACTGATAAATATCAATAAATAAGTGGAGGAGAAGAGACAAATGTCTTATGCAGAATTATTCCAGATAATTTATGTCGATACTCTGCCCTCAAGGAAGGGGAGCATAACTCCCCACTCCTTACCTGTCAACTGCGTATAGTGACTTCCTTCCAAAGAGGACAGTGTGGAAAGGGGGTGAGGTGGGGAGAGTAACTGTACAATGGGAAAACGTGACAAACACCACCCCAGCCAGGTGATCAAGGACAACATCAACAGTGATAAATCATCTTGATAGTATGTATGCTTGACATGTTGTGATGAAAATGATACTTTATGCCTGTGGTCTTCTTCCCCCAAATCCATAACTCCAGTCTAATCATATGAAAAACAGCAGCCAAATTCCTATAGAGGGCATCTTACAAAACATCTGACCAGTGCTTCTCAAAATTGTTGAGGTCATCACATACAAGGGAAGTCAGAGAAACTGTCACAGCCAAGGGGAGCCTTAGAGACATTGCAATAAATATCATACAGTATCTTCAATGAGATCTGGGAGCAGAAAAAGGACATTAGCTAAAAACAAAGGAAATCTGAATAAAATATAGTTTCAGTTAAAAATACTGTGTTAGCATTGGTTCATTATTTGTAGTAAATGTACCTTACTAATTGAAGTTGTTGATAATAGGTGCAGGTAGATGGGCACTCTGATTAATATCTTTGCAATTTTTCTCTAAATCTAAAAATGTTCTTAAAAACAGTCAATTTTTTAAAAAATATTTATTTACTTATTTGGCTGCACCGGGTCTTAGTTACAGCACATGGGATCTTCGTTGCTGCATGAAATACCTTCTTTGCAGCATGCGGGATCTTTAGTTGCAGCATGCAGGATCTTTTTTAGTTGCAGCATGCGGGCTCTTAGTTGCGGTATGCGGGATCTAGTTCCCTGACCAGGAATCAAACCCAGTCCCCCTGCATTGAAAGTGTGGAGTCTTAACCACTGGACCACCAGGGAAGTCCCAAAAATAGTCTATTTTTTTAAAAGGGGGAAACAAAACTGTATGGTGGGAACCAAGAGGAGGCAGCTTTTGAAAAGTCTAAGTAGCCCTGTTTCATGGAGGTTGGGGTAGGGGTGGTCTCAAAGGCACATGCTTTCCTCCCACTGGTTTCCTCTATGTGTCTGCCCAGCCCCCAGCCCCAGCCCAGGTTTTACTGTGGCTCTAGAGTTCAAGCAGAGAGACTTTAGCGCAGGGGGTGTTTGGCAGTGTCTGAAGACCTCTTTTGTCATCACAACTGAGGTTACAGCTGGAATCTAGTTGGTAAGAGGCCAGCAATGTTGTCATAGGAAACTCCCCACAACAAATAATTATCCAACCTTAAGTTCAATAATGCCACTGTTGAAAACCCTGGGTTGAGGAAAGGGCTTCTGAGGATGCTGGGATGCAGGCAAGGCAGTGGAGAGATGAGTGTGAGGAGGCCTTAGCAGGTGCCTGGGGATGCTGGTCTCCCTCAGTGCAGGAACTTCTGAATCAGAGAGGTCCTCCCTGGGTTGAGGGTGGAAGGGAAGGTGGCTAAGTCAAGAACTATCTAATTGGATTACTCATGTGGGTGAATGTTTAGTTCCAGAATTTCAGGACCAAGCACAGGAGGCTTCTAGAAAGAAGCTGCAGAAGGAGAGCCCAAAAGCTTCAGACAAGATACAAAGCAAGGAGTACTGGGGGCCAGCAGGAATGGCTGCCCTGCGGACACTGACAGGTTATCCAAGGGCTCCCCAGCTACGGGACAGGCCTACTCCACTTTGGGAAGAAATCTTGTTACTGGGTCTGGAGCAGGGCCAGTACCAGTCCTCCCAGAGGTTAAGGAATCTTTAGGAAGAGCAGACAGGCAAGTTTGAGATGGCAGAATCCCCCAGAACCCACAAACCATACAGAGATGAGATGGTGGGTCTATTCTTGAGTATTGGTTGGGGTTGTTACTTTCACTAGAGAGCCAGCTGCCAGTTGGAGGGACTCCCTGATGCCATGTCACAGGTCCCATCACCTCATGCCGTGGCTGTGTGAGAGTAGTTCTTCTACACACCCAGAGGTAAATTGGAGGCTTAGCTCTGGACTGAACTGGTTCTTCTGGACCTTCCCATGCTCTTCTGGGTACATTTCTCCATCCAGCCTACAGTTCAAGTGTGGAGTTTGATGGCAGAAGAGGAAAAGGAACCCTATGAGATACTGTGGTCAGCCTTGACAGTGAGTAAATCAGGTGTAATAACCAGGTGTAATGTCTGGGTTAATCCAGAGACACAGAACCAATAGGAGATATATATATGTGGAACTGACTCATGTAATTATGGAAACAGGCAAGTCCCAAGATCTGAAGGGTGAGTCAGCAAGTTGGAGACACAGGAGAGTCAATTCTTTTGTTTCATTCTGAGTTTGAAGGCCTGAGAACCAGCAAAGCCAATGTTGGAGTTCCAGTCCAAAGGCTGGCAGACTCAAGACCCAGGAAGAACCAATGTTTCAGTTCGAGTCTGCAAGCAGGAAAAAGCAGGTGTCCCAATTCAAAAACAACCAAGCGGGAGGAATTCTCTCTTACTAGGGGGAGAATTTTTGTTAGATTCAGGCCTTCAACTGATTGGATGTGGCCCACCCATATTAGGGAGGGCAATCTGCTTGATTCAGTCTACCAATACAACTGTTAATCTCATCTAAAAACACTCTCACAGACACACCCAGAATAATGTTTGACCAGAATGTCTAGGGTCCCTGTGGCCTAGGTCAGGTTGACACATAAAATTAACCATCATTTTGGGATTCCTGAGCTACCAGCTCTGCCAGGGAGCTGGTAGATCCAGTAGGGCAAGGATTCTTCACTTACTCACCTCCTTGGATCTCACCCTTCTGATCAGCAATCTCCTCCATGAGGAGACCTGAAAGGAAATACAAAATTTCTCTGCATTTCTGGCTGTGGCAGCTATTAAACTGTACTTTGCTCAAACTCCTACTACCAGAACCCTTAACTGGCTGAGGGCTCCAGCTGCCACACTTAAAATCCATCACATGGTTTACTGAGAGCCCACCTCCCACAGGTTGCTCTAGTCATCCACTCAGAAAGGACTCCTTTGCTGGCACCCAAACATCTTTCTCCCTCTCACTCAGGGTCAGACTCTCATGGAAATCTGACAACTCTCCCTACCTCTTCTGGCTCCCTCCCTATTTCAGGCATTTCCCCCAGTAAAATAATTGCATGGTTAATCACATGGTTAATCATGTCTTGGCGTCCACTTCTCCAAGGAGCTAGACTAACACACTGACCTCCTCCTTCAAAGAGACAGCATCATCTAGAGAGCACACATTTCAGAGTCAGACAGACCTGGACTGCAACCTGAATTTCCCCCACTTACTTGCTGTATCATCTTCTTCAAGTCACAATGTCTCTGAACTTCAGTTTGGCCAGTTGTTGGATGATTAGATAACATATTAAAAGATAAGTAACATGAAATCCAAATTTCTTTCAGGAATTTAGTATCTTAGTGTCTATTTGGGCTGCTTTAACAAAAGCATCATAAACTAGGTAGCTTAACCAACAAACATTTATTTCTCACAGTTCTAGAAGCTGGAAGATCAAGATCAAGGTGCCAGCAGATTTGGTGTCTGGTGAGGGCCCTCTTCCTGTTTCATAGATGGCTATCTTCTTGCTGTGTCCTCACATGTCAGAAGGGGCAAGGGAGCTCTCTGGGGCCTCTTTTATAAGGTCACTAATCCCATTATTCAGGGTTCCACCCTCATGACTTATTCACCTCCCAAAAGCCCTCATCTCCTAATACCATCACATTGGGGGTTAGGATTTCAATATATGAATTTGCGGGGAGAGGGGCACAAACATTCAGTCTATAGCATTTAGTTATGAGTATTGTACTACTGTCAACTTCTTAGTTTTGATAAATGCACCATGGTTATGTAAGATGTTAACCTTTGGGGAAGGTGGGTGAGGGGTATACAGGAACTTTCTACAATATCTTTATAATTTTCCTGTAAATCTAAAATATTTCCAAAGGAAAAAAAATTAAAGATAAGTTACAAATGAACAATGTAGTAGTTCCTCAATAAGTGATAGAATCCTCCCCTGCCCTTCAGGCTGACAGAATTGAGAACTGCCTCTGCTATTGTATCTGTATGAGCCATGCCCCCTCACCCACAAGTAAGGTTTAGTTGTGGACTCCCCAGGCTGTGATACTGGATTAGAAAGCAGTATTGTTTTATTTAATAGAAAGGTATTTTGTTGTCTGAAAGTGCAGCACTGAGTATTTCCTCACCTAGGAAGGGAGGAAGAAGTTTGTCCTTGATGACCATCCCCAGTGTGCCCCACTTCATAGGGGCCTCCCTGACTACCCATTCCAGAGTTCACACATGTGCACACACATACACATCACCCTGTTTTACTGCCCTCACAGCTATTACCATTAACTGAAATCATATTTATTGTCTCTCCCCCTCCTCCCCCCATCCCTCTAGAACATTGGATACCCCAGGCTCAGAGCTGGGGTATCAATGCTATAGCCTCAGTGCCTAGGACGGTGCCTGCTGCCTTGTAGGCTCTCAGTTTTTATGGAATTTAAGTTCTCTGGTGCAGGTTCTAGCCCCCAGCTTCAGCCACTGTTGTTCAGGCCTCCTCTGCCCTAAAGGCTGATGTCCTGCTCTTCTGTCCTGCCCTGAAGACTGGCACCACCCCTTCCCCATGCCTGGGCTCCATCTTTGTTCACTGGCCCTTTCCACCCTCTTTACCTGTCTGCCAGCAGCTGCCACGCTCCCTGCCAGCCTTAATTCTGCTTAATTTAAGCTCATTTGTACCAATTTCCTTTTTAAGAACAACCATCACAGCCCCCTGAAGAGCAGCACCTGTTCTGGGCAGCCCATTTCCCTTTTCCTAATTAGCCCAGAGCCTCATAGAGAAGGTTCTCCTGAAATGACGGTTCCCTCCCCTCTGGGAGATCGCTGGAGCAGAGCCCAGTTCACAGGCCCAACAGCAGGTATTTCCTGGGAAGCCTCTCTGCCAGGACAGGAGGAAGCCTAGAGAGACTCAGAGATGCTCAATTCCTACCAGGCTTGCAGTCAGTGGAACATTCTGTGAAACTTCTGAATGTAAGGAGACGGGAAGTCCAAAGTGCTTTGGGGGCTGACCTGCCTCCTGAGGTGACTTTTCCTCCCTCACAGTTATGACCCACCCTATATACTCACTGCAGGGGCTTTAGACCTCAGACAGTCCTGGGGGCTACAACACAGGAGGAGGGTCAGTTCTACTCTCGGGAAATTGGAGTGAGAAGGAGGTTCGGGAACAGCGTCCCTGTCCCAGGGAATATTTTTGTTTCACCCTGACAGCTGGCAAAACCACGAGGCCTCACTGACATAAATTTTTGCCCAACCAGAACTACCCTTTCTGTGTAGTGTTCTAGAATCTCACCTCAGCATGGGATGAGGCAGGAGATGGGTGGGCCCCAAGCTAGACATCTACAACTGGCCTCCTGTTCACACTTCTTGGGGTGAGAAGATGGGCTCCAGGCCGGACATTCATTACCAGCCCCCTGTTTACATTTACTGAGGCAAGAGACAAATGGGCTCCGGACTACATATTTATGACCGGACTTCTATATTTTGGGATCTGCACTTCGATATAAGAAACAACAGTAATAGGGTAGATAACTGGACATGGGACACTTTTATGGCAGGAACAGAGAGGGGCTAAACCCTTGTTTGAGGAAAGGATCAAGAGGTCACATATTTCCCATCCTTGGGGAAAGGGAGACACTGCACATGCGCAGAAAGCCTCCTTGAGGGTCAAAAAGAGGGGGCACCACCCCAGAATATGTGATGCTGCCCCGCAGGCCTCTGGGCTGGAATCCATCTTGGAAAAAAGTTGTGCATGCATGTTGGGGAGGGCCCTAGGGCAGGTCAGGTGTGGAAAAGGAAACGAAATAATTGGCCAAAGGTAAACAAAGACCCGGAAGAACTGCCCTATGTAAATGACTTCACCGCCTCTTTACTGCGCTCCCCCTCACTAGTGAGGATGCCCACACCCTTTCTCTGCAGGTGCTTCCATCTTCATTAGAAGGAAGGTGCTTCCTTCTGCCTTCTGCAAGGCAGAAGGTATCTCTGCCTTGCTTCCATCTTCATTAAACAAACTGTTTCTCTGTGTGCTCTCCCACTTGTTGTGCTATGTCTCTAATAATAAAGTTTGTACCTGTTTTTACAGTTTTTGCCTCTGTGAGAAATGTATTTTTCAATGGGGGCAAGAGCCAGGGGGTCTGGTGGCTAGGATTCCTGGTTTTCATCCAGGCTACCCAGGTTCAATTCCTGGGCAGGGAATTAAGATCTCGCTTCACGCCACTTCTCACTGCTGCCTCTCCAAGATCAGGGAGACCAGACTGTCCTAGCACATTGTCACATCCCCCTCTCACTTTCTGCTGCAGAAGACTCATTAGCATATAATTAATTCATCTTGCATTTCATGGAAATGAAGCCAAGGTGGGAAGTGGGGAGGCAGAAACAAAAGGGCCCAGGAGACGGCCCTTTTTCTCCACCCAGAAGAGGAGAAATTGCTGGGGCTAGGTCGGCCAGGGTGACAGGACTGGAACTTTGGCCTCAGCCACATGAGGTGTGAGTCCCATCTCCACCATTAATAATTCACTGTGACCACTGGCAAGTCACTGAACTCTCTGAGTCTTGGTTTGCACATCTCTAAGGTAGAACTTTTAATACCTGCCTGCCTTACACAGCTGCTGAGAATAAACAAGATAATGTCAGTATCTGGTATAGTATATGGTATTGATATCTGATACATAAGGAGTACCCAATAAATGGTAGCTTTTATTACCACTGGAAGGCTTCAAAACAATGAATGAGGCCACCTTTATCTTATTTCAGAGAGCATCACATTACCTCATCATGTCAACAATTCTAACCTAAAAGTCCACTGGAGCTTGCTGAGGATTTGGAGGGCCTCACAGATATACCTTGCAGAGAGATACAGGCCATTTCCACAACTACACATGAGGGACTTGGCCTCAGACCTTGAACTCACTGACTTTTAAAACTAATTGCTATTAGCTAGATTGTGTTCCCTATAACATTTGTTGTGGTCTAGATTCAAAAGCAAAACAAAAACAAACCACCCACAACTAAAAAAGAAATGGGTATTTTCTGGGCTCTGCAAGTGTGACACAGAGAATGGGGGCTGTGTTCCAACCATACAGATTCCAGGGTCTGTCTCCTCCTAGGTAGTCTACGTGGGGATGGCTTTCTGGTGCAAAGGAAAGTTGATGGCAAGATTTGAACAAAAGCAGAATGTAGGGCTTAGAATTAAATAATGCATTAAGAAAATAAGCTCTGTCTGAGAACTAATTCAACTATGACCTGGGCTTTACCAGTTCACCAGCCAGTGTTTCTCAACCTTGGCTGTGCATCTGAATGTACTGGAGAACTCTAAAAAATAGTGATTTCATGCACTCTTCCCCAGCCAGGTAAATTAGTCGGGGGTAAACTCTGAGCATCTTTATGTTGTAGAAGTTGAGAACTACCGCTCCTGGAGGGTCAGTGTGCCCACCTGCTTCCCAGCTCCTCCTGTCAGAGCCTGAGCTCTGAAGGCCTAGTCAGTGGCCCTGTTGGTTCTTCTGGGAAGTATGAAAACTTAGAGTCAAAATCACACAAAGTGGAGAAATCACATGAGACTAATGTCCAAAAGAGATCATCACAGGGGAGCTGGAGGCCTAGCGGGACAAATTCTAGATTCCCGAACTACAGCAGTGGTTCTCACCCTGGCCACCCACTAGAATCACCTATGGAGCACTAAAAATGATAGTGCCTGGTTCCACCTCCAGAGGTTCTGACTGAGTTGGTTTGGCATAGTGCCAGGGCCGCCAATTTTTAAAAGCTTCCCAGGTAATTCCAATGAGCAGCCATGGTTGAGAACCCCAGGTCCAGAATGTCCTTGGCCTCTATTTCTTTGTCCCTGGAATAAATTTACAAAGGACTGCAGAAGGTTGGACAGGGAAAGAACAAGCTTCCTCCTCTATGGAAATAGTACACATTTCAGAAGACAGGAAGTTAGTTGTGGTCGTAAGAGCCAGTCTTTACCAGGAATGTGAGTGACCAAGTTCAGTTAAAGTCACAGCTCCAGACAAAAAGCCTAAACAGCGAGGGCAAGACTGGTAGCAATTGTGGAGGGCCCTGCCATTCGCTTAGTGGCTTTCATGCCCTGCCGTACGTCCCAGAGGGTGTCCTGGAGAAGGGAATCTCAGGGAGGAAGCGAATAGGTCAGAGCAGCACTGGGCAGCATGCTCTGTTGGACTGCCTTCTTGCCTTGGTCTCAGAAAAACTCCAATCCTGGGCTTCCCTCTCCCTTGGACACTTTAGGGTCCTTGTGGGGGATGGGATCACTCCCCTCACCAAGTCTGGGGGTTCCATGGGAGTTGGCAGGGCAAGGGAAGGAGGGAAGGTTGGGTTGGACTTTGAAAGCCAAGTTGTCTGGCAGAAGTCGTCGGGGTGTTGGTTTAAACCTTGGAATATCACTTGGCTGGGGTGTTGGAAATCCAAGGAGCTCTTCTTCTCTGGTGTTCCAGTATCTCTTTCAGAATCCTCTATGACCAATGATGCTGATTGGTTACAGAAAAGGAAAAAAATTCAAGGAGTGGGCTAGAACAATGAGAAGAAATTTCTTCTATGAGAAGAAATTTGCATCATAGTGTTTGGTTTGTGTTTACTTCCTATGGAAGCTTCTATTGAGGTTATCAACAATTCTGGGGGAAATGATTATGGACAGAATGATCATTACAATGATCACTACACTTCTTTTTTTTTTAAGTAACAAATTGCTTCTATTGCTGAGAAAATCTCAAACATTCTGAATTGAATTCTTAAAATGTATGCCAGTGTGCTCTCAGAGAAATATAGTGTGAGCCACTTATGTAATTAAAAAAAAAAATTTAGTAGTCACATTGAAAAATATATAAAGGCACAGTTGAAGTTCATTTTAATAATATGTTTTACATAACTCAATATACCCAAAATACAGCATTTCAATATACAATCAATATATACATTTCATTAATGCAGTATTGGAAATAACACACGTGCCCAGCACATGCACCACAATACAACAGTACCTAACAGAATGTAATGTTAAGGTGAAATGTAGTCCGACCAAAACTGTACATTCCTTCAGTTTTTATATTAAAATTAAAAATTCACTGCAGTGATGCGTTTCTTAGGACACCTTTGGATCTTCTGTGAAAATAAATCGATTCTGAGCAGCCACATTTTGGTCAGTGATCAACAGTATACAATGAACACTCTGCATTAGGATTTGTGGAATTGGGTAAAACTACCAGAGAACTGCTTGAGAACCTAGCATACAAATCAAGAACACTCATGAAACTGCCCAGGCCATTAAGGGTATGCATCTCCAAAAAGCCACCAAGTATCTGAAGGATGTCACTTTACAGAAGCAATGTGTGCCATTCCGCCGTTACAATGGTAGAGTTGGTAAGTGGTCCCAGGCCAAACAGTGGTGCTGGACACAGGGTTGGTGGCACAAAAAAAGTGCTGAATTTTTACTGGACAATGCTCAAAAATGCAGAGAGTAATGCTGAACTTAAGGGCTTAGATGAAGATCCTCTGGTCACTGAGCACATCCAGGTGAACAAAGCCCCCAGGATGTGCCACAGGACTTAGAGAGCTCACAGTCAGATCAACCCATACATGAGCTCTCCCTGCCACGTTGAGATGATCCTCACTGAAAAAGAACAGATTGTTCCTAAAGCAGAGAGGAGGTTGCACAGAAGAAAAAGATATCCCAGAAGAAACTGCAGAAACAAAAACTTACAGCACAGGAATAAATTCCACAAAAAATAAATGCAAATAAAAATTAAAAAAAAAATTCGGTCCTTCAGTCATACTAGCCACATTTCAAGTACTCAATAGCCACCTGCAGCTAGTGGCTACCATATTAGATAGTACAGGTCTACACTAAGACCCATAATCCATTTTCTTGTTCACAAGTTTAATGCTGTCGTCATCACTGTCATCATCACCACCACCACAAGGGCTTACTGAGCATGTAAGTGCTAGGCATTGTGCCAGGTTCCTTTGTGAGGGATGACATTCTCTGGGATTAGACTCACTGGATTTGCACACTGGCTCTTCCATGTACTGTCTGTGTTACCTGGAACAAGCAACCTCAACTTCTTCACCTGTAAGATGGGGACGTAATGGCAGCGCCTTCTGAGGGCTGTTGTGAGGAAGACAAGGCCATGCTGGGCCGGGAGTCAGCTCCTGATAAATGATAAGGAGCTCTGACTCATTTTCTTGCTTGAGGGGACCTACCACGGCTGAGATAATGTTTAGGCCCTATCTCAATGCAGGGATGCATCTCTTCCTCATGAGGGTCTTACCTCTCCCTGGAAGCGTATGTCCCGAAGCACCAGAAGCAGCCACCACAACTGACTTCTCAAAGTCAGTGGCCTGAGCGTAGGTGGACAAAGGACACAAACCACAATTTGACAGGTGGTTGTCTGTGTCCTTCCCAGCTCTTATTTGATCTCAACTTTTCTGTCCTAAATTCATTAGTCTGGGGCTGAAATCTAAAAGTGCCTAGTGTGGGAAAGTGGCTTTCATTCAGATTTTAGTCCTCTGAGATGTTTTTTTGAAAGGTGACACTGTGGTACAGCAGAAAGGAAGTGAGGAGGCCTGGATAGGCAGGTTACTTTGGCCCTCTGAGCCTCAGTTTCCTCATTTGTGAATTGAGGTTAATGACATGTACCTGGCAGTGTTGCTTTGAGGTTAAATGTGAAAGTGTATTTGAGAAAGCCTCTAACACACTCTGTCGTCCATGTTCAATAATCAATAACTGATGATGAATCTATGTATTAGATAATTTATGTTGGGATGCTTTTATTTTTAAATATATATTTGTTTATTTATTTATTTAGCTGCATCAGGTCTTAGTTGTGGCACGTGGGATCTTCGTTGCAGCATGGGGGATCTTTCATTGTGGCACGTGGGCTCCAGAACGCGAGGGCTCATAGTTGCAGCACGCAGGCTCTCTAGTTGTGGCGCACGGGTTCTAGAGTGCGAGGGCTTAGTTGTCCTGCGGCATGTGGGATCTTAGTTCCCTGCCCAGGGATCGAACCCATGTCCCCTGCATTGGAAGGTGGATTCTTAACCACTGGACCACCAGGGAAGTCCCGGGATGCTTTCTTTTAAAATTGAACTATAGTTGACTTACAATATTATATTAATTTCAGGTGTACAACATAGTAATTTGATATTTTTGTAGATTATACACCATACAATGTTATTATAAAATATTGACTATATTCCTTGTGCTGTACAACACAGCCCTGTAACTTATTTTAAATTATTTTATAATTGGCAGTTTGTACCTCTTAATCCTCTTCACTTATTTTGCCCCTCCCCCCTTCCCCTCTGGTAACCACTAGTTTGTTCTCTGTATCTGTGAGACTGTTTCTATTTTGTTGTATTTGTTTGTTTTGTTTTTTAGATTCCACAAATAAGCAAAAACATACAGTATTTGTCTTTCTCTGTCTGACTTATTTCACTTAGTATAATACACTCCAGGCCCATCCATGTTGCTGCGAATGGCAAGATTTTACTCTTTTATATGGCTGAGTAATATTCCATTGTGTATATATCCTACCACATCTTCTTTATCCATTCACCAGCTGTCGATGAGCATGTAGGTTGCTATGTGGGATGCTTTTGAAATCTCTGCTGTGGTGACCTCAAATCCCTTGTGCATAAAGCCCAGACCCTCCCATAACTGATAACCTGCTCACTTTGACCTTGACTTGGGTAAAATTTTTCATAAACTTTATGATTATCACAAGATGTATATTAGCTTAAGCATGGTAAAAAACAATGAGGAAGATGAAATCCTCCCTTAGTGTTTTCTAATAGGATTATTAGCTACTCCTTAAGTAAAATAATTATTTACCTGTGGTACAGCAGAAAGAAAATAGGGTTTGGAAGTCAGAAAGACCTGGGTTTGAATCTGGCTCCACCCCCTGACTAGAGCACAACCTTGGGCAAGTTACTTAACCCCTCTGAGCCTGAGTTTCTCATATCTAAAACTGGGATGATAACCATCTCAGTGTTGTTATGAGGCTCTCAGGACATTTTAATAGTTTTTTGTCCCCTACAGATATTCTCAAGCTTGTCTTTTATTCTTTTAAACATATTTGTGTTGGGACTTCCCTGGTGGCGCAGTGGTTAAGAATCCACCTACCAATGCAGGGGACATGGGTCCGATCCCTGGTCCGTGAAGATCCTACATGCCGCGGAACAACTAAGCCCATGCACCGCAACTACTGAGCACATGAGCCACAACTAGACAGCCCACGTGCTGCAACTACAAAGCCCACATGCTCTGGAGCCCGCACACCACAATGAAAGATCCCGCATGCTGCTACAAAGATCCCGTGTGCCGCAGCTAAGACCCAATGCAGCCAAAAAAAAAAAAAAAACCACACAAAAACAAACAACAAAAACCCCAAAAGACACAGGAAATCCCACTAGAAAACAAAGCACAATTTAAGCATCCAAAAAAAAAATGCACAGCATAAAACATATCAAGTAGATAATCCCTGACACTTAGGATGGTTCAACTTAGGATTTTTCAACTTTATGATGGTGTGAAAGTGATACACATTCAGTAGAAACTGTACTTCAGGTTTTGAATTTTGATCTTCTGGTTTTCACATTCAGTACAGTGTTCAATAAGTTACATGAGCTATTCAACACTTCATTATAAGATAGGCCTTGTGTTAGCTGATTGTAGACTAATGTACGTGTTCTGAGCACATTTAAGGTAGGCTAGGCTAAGCTATTATGTTCAGTAGGTTAGGTGTTTTAAATGCATTTTCAACTTAAGATATTTTCAACTTGTGATGGGTTTATCAGAACATAACTCCATTGTAAGTCAAAGATCTGTATACATAACATGTGAACTCATACTCCAATGCAGGGGGTGGGGAGGAGTGGGGAGGAGAGAGAGAAGGAGAAGTTGATCATTGGTTACCATTGGAGATAACCAGAGAAGGCACTGAATCTTTAAAAAATTGGCAAGTAAAGGAAAATATTTAAGCATTTATTCTGTGTGTCTTGTATGATCAGTCTTACGTAGTAATCAAATAATGCTAATTGATGAGGGAGAGGTGATCTTTACAAAGAATGACAGAAAATCATTTTGCAACTCTTCATGAAGTAGTTCATTAAGGTAAATCCATCAGTGGATGAAACCGTTGGACAAAAGTTTGTTATGGAACTTTTCTTTTTTTAAAAAAAACTGGGCTTCCCTGGTGGCGCAGTGGTTGAGAATCTGCCTGCCAATGCAGGGGACACGGGTTCGATCCCTGGTCCGGGTAGATCCCACATGCCGCAGAGCAACTAAGCCCGTTCGCCACAACTACGGAGCCTGCGCTCTAGAGCCCGCGAGCCACAACTACTGAAGCCCACGCGCCTAGAGCCCGTGCTCCGCAACAAGAGAAGCCACAGCAATGAGAAGACTGCGCACCGCAACAGAGAGTAGCCCCCACTTACCGCAACTTAGAGAAAGCCCGTACGCAGCAGTGAAGACCCAACTCAGCCAAAAATAAATAAATAAAATATTTTTTTTAAAAAAGAAATAAATCTAACAAGCAAAAATTACATAACTTCATTGTAAATATTAAGAAAACCTAAATCAATGGAGAGATAAACTATGTTAATGACTCAAATAATACCATGTTAACAACTCAGCAGGATAATGAATTAGGTTCTCCCCAAACTCATCTATAAATTCAGTGCAATTCCAGGCAAATTTCCAAAAGGGCTTTTCACAGAACTTGATAAGCTAATTCTAAAATTTACATGGTAAAAACAAGGCAAAGAATATTCAAGGCACTCCTGAGAAAGTACAGAGTGGGGAGTTTGCTTACCAGATATCAAGATTTATTATAAGCCATGGTATTACAGTGTAGTATTGGCACAGGGATAGACAAACAGACTGATGGAACCAAAGAGAAAACCCAGAAACAGACTCATAAATGGAAATATGATATATGACAGAAAGGGCACTGCAGTTCAATGAAGAAAGAAAATTCAATAAAAAGTCTTGGAACAACTGGTTTTCATATGGAATAAATGAAAGTGGATCTGTATCTCACATACTATATAAAAAATAAATGACAGATAGCTTAAAGATTTAAAGTGAAAGGCAAAACTTTAAAAGCCAATATGGAGAAATATCTTTAAGATCTTAGGGTAGGAAATAATTCACTAAACAAGATACAAAATGTAAAAACTGCAAATGAAAAGTTTGATAACTTTGGCTATATTAAAATTAGAAATATCTAATTCATCAAAGATTCCATATGTGTTCTTCTTCGTTTTATTCCTTTTCTCCTTCTTACCACTTCCTTTCCCTCTTCTTCCCTTCGTAAAACATTCAGTACTAAAAAGTTAGGTGAGGACAAGTCAGATAGTTTATCCCATTGGAGGGTGAAGGGAGAACAATCGTGGCACAGAGGGGACATCAGAGTCCAAGCAGCATGGAGGCATCTGCACAGGAGATGTATCAGAGCCTGAACAGCGTAAGCAGGGGAACTGTACAGGGGCAGAAGCCTGGAATGGGCAAGCACAAGGCAAGTTAGAGTACAAGGCAAGTGGGGAAGGCATCCAGACAGGGGGTGCATCCTTTCAAATATACATATGAAAACATATGATGTCTGTGATTTGTTTCAAAATAATACAGGAAGTGAAGGATGTGTATGGAAGAGGCAGGATCAGCCAAGGGTTACAGTTTGGTAAGTCTGGATGATGGGTACATGGGCTGTATTAGTCTATGTTTTCCTATGTCCAAAATTCTCCATAATAAGCATTTTTTCAGTGTAAACACACACACACCATAATGAAAATGAAAACATAAGCTACAAACCAATATAAGAATTGTGCTACGCGTATAACTGATGTAGGATTAGAATCCATAATATATAAAGAAAAAAAATCCCTCTATGTCAACAATAGACAAATAATCTGCTTCTCGGAAAAGGAAATATAAAGGCCAAAAAACCTGAAAAAATTCCTAACTTCATAGTAATCAGAAAAATGCAAATCAAAAGCACAATTAGATACTAGTTTATCTTCATCAGATTGACACAAATTAAAAGCCAATGATACGCTGTGTTGTTAAGTCTCATGCACTGCTTGTAGGAGTGTAAATTCATCAACTGTGTTTTGGCATCATTTAGCCAAGTATAAACTCTTACACGTGTGCACCAGGTCATGGGAGTAAGAAGACTTAAGGTAAACTTGTTTGTAATTTAGAAAACAAAAGCAAAAACTGGAAACAAGCCAAATGTCCAATGGAGCAATGGATTAGTAAACTGTGATACACAATGAAATGCCATAAGCAGTGCAAACGTACTGCATACATCAACATGAATGAATCCTGCAAACATAAGGTTGAGTGAAAAAGGCAAATCACAGAAGAATACAAAAAATATAACACCTTTTTATAAAGTTCAAAAACAAGCAAAACTAAACAATGCATTCTTCAACAACACACATACATACATATGTGGTAAAATATAAAGGAAAGCAAGGAATGATAAAAATTCAGGGCAGGTTTGTCGTGGAGGGTGAGGATGGAGAGGAGGGAGAGGCTTCAAAGATATTCTTAGAGTTCCATTTCTTAAGACTGGATGTTGGGCACATAAGGGCTCATTTTATTATTTTTATATACATATAACAATACACACTTATACATATATACACATTTATACATATATAAATGTGTATATATACATTTATACACATTTATACATACATATGATTTGTATTGACAAAATATAAAATCTCGTAATAAAAATTTTTAATCGAAACAGAAAGAAGACTATTGATATCTGTAGTAGTTATGAGCAATGAAGATGTTTTTGTCAGTGCTCCATGACAGCCAGGGCAAACACACATGCAGTTTATGCCTGTGGTCTCAGCATCCTCACATGCACCCGCTTTTCACTCAGAAGTTCTGCAGATGGGATATACTAGCAAGAGGACCCTGTGCTCTTGGTGATGGCTGCTGTCACCATTGCTTATCCCAAGATAAACAGAAATGCTAAGGAGAAACAAACGTGGTCTGTGGAATCAGGTAGGTAAAACCTTCCGATTAAATAGTCACTTCTACTTATTTGGAAAGCCTCCCTCAAACTTATTTTCATCATCTGTAAAATGGGCATAAATGTTACCTTGTTAGGTTGACATGAGAATTAAATGAGATTATCTATGCTCAGGATGCAAGGAATGGAAATCTCCTTTTTCAAATTACATTAGAAGAGCTCCAGCATTTGGTGGGAATCTGCTATTACCCTGGGAGGAGGGGAGCCCCACCCTGTTTCTACATCATCCTAAGACTGTCCCAGGCTTACACAGTTATGAGCAATGAGATTTAAACAGACCTAAGAGAAAAATAAATACGATACTATAGTATGTCAGATAGTGAAAATGATAAGAAAAAGCAGGAAAGATGGATAGGAAGTTGGGAGGATTATGGGAGAAGTGGTGGTAAACTGTATCTTCAAATTATGATGTGTTCTATGTAAGATAAGCTTAGATAGGTCACTATCAGTCAATTTTTTTATTCCTTAAAGGGAATAAAGATATTTGAACTATTTGAATTCAAAATCAATTGAATTCAAATATTTGAAGAGTGAATATTAAAACACAGATTAATTGTAAACAAAATAAATCTTTATTCACCTTCTCTCCAGATGGACAGGCAATACTTACATAAAGATGATCAAGAAAATCTGCACTTTGACCTGAACCAAGTATCTTGCATGGTAGTTGGAGTGCTAAATGTGCCAGTTGGCTGAATTGTCCAGCTAAATTTATTTTTTAAAAAAGAAGAACACATCTTTGGAAACATTGTTCTCATCAAACATTAAAATACTAAAATGTTTTTTAAAAAAGAGAGAGCGAGACCTAAGAGACATATCCACCAAATGTAAAGTGTGGATTTTAGGTGGATCCTGATTTGAACCAATCAACTATAAAAATATACTCTTGAGAAAATGAGGAAAACATGAATAAGGACTGGGTATTAAAAGATGCCAAAGTGTGATAATGGTATTGTGACTGGATTAAAAAAATTCTTATCCTTTAGACATGAAGCCTAAAATGTATGGATAAATGTTATAACAGCTACAAGTTGCTTTAAAATAACCCAGTGGTGGGAGAGGAGGGGAGGGATAAAGATGGAACAAGAGCAGTCCTGAGATGCTCACTGTAGCTGACTCGTAGGTACAAGGGTGCATTGTTCTCTTTGCGCTACTCTTATTCTGTGTGAAATTTTCCATGGGAGAAGGGAAAGATGGGAGAGGAGGATGGAGGGAGGGAAGCAGGAAGGAAGGAAGATCCTTGGAACAAGGCCTCGTATCTCTCAGAGCAAGGGTCCAGCTCTGAGAGTGGTTTCTGCTGCCCTCCTGCAGGAGATAACATCACTGGCCAAGGAGAACTTCAGAGGAGGGTGGTTTCACACACTATGCCAATTTCACCATTCTGTTGGGGCCAAAACCTACCCAAAGGGCTGCTGTATCAGAATGCAGGGTCTGAGCAGGCCCAGGCATCCATCCCTCGTGGGTTTCACAACCCTGGCCTTTCTCAGTCCCAGGAAACCATGCGCCAGAAGTGGGGCCACTTTCCTTTTTAAACCTCCTGAAAGATCAAACCAGTTCTGATCTTGGGTAGCCTCGACCTGCAGCGGCTTGAAGCAGGATTTTGGTTCCCTGGACAGACCACCAGGGCCAGTGGCCAGAGACAAGGCCCTGGTCCGTCAGCTTTGTAGAAATGAATTCCCACAAAGAGGTGGAAAGTAGTGAAACAAGTAAAGTGTTTATTAGGAGGAAAAATGGTACGTGTGGATAGACACACATGCAGGCTCAGAGAAACAGTCGCACCCTCGTGGTAGTTTGAATCACTATTTATATGGGGGCATTTCTTCTGGGTTTCCTCTGGCCAATCACCTTGCTTTGCCTGGCTCTGAGTCCACATTTGGTTTATCTCAGGGTCCTCCCCTGTGTGCGTGCGCATCCCTTAGCCAAGATGGATTCTAGCGAAGAGGGCTATGGGTAGGTTGACATCACCTACCATGGGGTGGCGCCCCCTCCCTTTTGGCCACCTGAGGAGCCTTTCTGTACGTGCGTAGTCAGGAAGGTCTCCTTAACCTCGAGAATGAGAAATATGTGGTCTCTCTATCTTTTTTCTGGGCAGGGCTCAGCTCCTCTTTCACTCCTGCTATTATCTTCATCTTGGAGTATCTGTCCACAGGGGACAAACTCCAGCTGCTCAGCTTGGGGCCCATCTATCTCCTCTTGAAAAACACCAAACATTTTCATTCCACTCCTTCTGGCACAGCCTGACATCCCTTGAGAAGGAGTCTGGAGCTAAGAACAAGAGCCTGGCCGCCCCACACCCAACCCCAGGCCTCTGCTTCCTCCTGGGAAGGGGAAAGACATGGTGTGGACTCTGGGTGGGGATAATTTTTCCTGATAATTCCTGTTCCTCCCCTATTCTACTTCCCCCAACCAATACAGACAAGGAGACATCTCACTATAGACGTGCCAGGATAAAAGTTAAGTGCCCTTGGGTCCCTGTGTTATAAGTAAAGGGAAACTTTCAGGGAGACTCCAGGTGCTGAATGGGGGCTGTTCATTCCCCCTCCCAACAAGAGCTCCTCACTCAGCCACTGGCTTTTACTGCCCCCTTGTGGTGATTTGCTTCTTATAGACAATCCTGCATTACAGATTTCCCACCCACAAAGCCAAGTCGGTTGGTCCCCTGCAAACCTTGCATTGGGGCAGTCTTCATTAAAGATCAGACATTTCGCTCAGTAGTGAGAAAACTTTCTTCCAAAGAAAGTAAGTACATGAGTATCTTGCAGACAATTTCTTTGCTTCTTTTTTGGGGGGGACCATGCCCTGCAGCTTCTGGGATCTTTGTTACCTGACCAGGGATCGAACGTGGGCCCACGGCAATGAAGGCGCCGAGTCTTAACCACTGGACCGCCAGGGAATTCCCTCTTTGCTTTTTAAAAACGTTAACAGTTGAAATTTTTTTTTTTTTTTTTTTTTTTTTTTTTTTTTTTTTTTTGGTGGTACGCGGGCCTCTCACTGCTGTGGCCTCTCCCGCTGCGGAGCACAGGCTCCGGACACGCAGGCTCAGCGGCCATGGCTCAAGGGCCCAGCCGCTCCGCGGCATGTGGGATCCTCCCGGACCGGGGCACGAACCCGCGTCCCCTGCACCGGCAGGCGGACTCTCAATCACTGCGCCACCAGAGAAGCCCAACAGTTGAAATTTTTTAAAACAAAAATTTGGGGAGAAAGAAACCTCATGAGGTGGCTATAGGGAAAGGGGATCAGGAAAATGTTCCCTGCCTCCATATGGGTGAAGGAAGCTCTGTAATTCCTGTAAAAAAATGATGCCTCTCTGGACACTGTGCTTGTTCCTGGCAGGGTCGTGGCTGGATCTAACTTAAACTGAGTCCCCCTAAAACCAAGTTTCCCTGTCAAGTTTATGATTAACCTCTCTATCCAAAACAGTATTCCCTTTCTTGTCCTGCCCCTGTTCCTCTCAGGACTGAAGAGTATCAAAGAAAAGGGGAGACTGAAACTGAGCAGGACCCAGCAGGACCCTCCCAGGTACAAAAGGCCCTCTGTGTCCCCCGTTTCTTGTTTGTAGAAAAAGGCTTTAGTCCCCTACGCCTTCCCTGAGTTCCAAAGAGCAGACTCAAACAGTTACTAATTAGGGAAGTGAGGGAACGCAGAAACAAAGGAAAAGCAGTAAAGAAACAATAGTTCAGTGATAAAGCAGAGTCCTAGCTTCTTCTCAAGGGATATACATAACAATCTGACACACACCTTTGAGCTGTTCTGTAGAAACTAAGACCCCTCCCCCAGGTGGAGGATAGTGACTACTTGCTGACCACCAGCACTAGACTCCAGACTGGTTGGAACCAGAAGGTTGATGATTAACATTCCAGAAACATCACCCTATTACCTCATCACCAACCAATCAGAAGAAAGTCATACACCCTAGAGCCCTCACCCCAAATGTTGCCTTTAAAAATCCTTCCCTGAAAGCCATTGGGGAGTTTGGGTCTTTTCAGCACAAGCTGCCCCTTCTCCCTGCTTGGTGTCCTACAAATAAATGCTGAACTTTCCTTCACTACAAGCGGGTGTTGGTGATTGTCTTTGGTGAATGTCAGGTTAAAACAGGAGGGAAGGAGGCAGGACACAACCTTTAAAAGAATGACATTACCAGAGGACATGACATAAACTGATTAGAACCAAATAGGTCCAAGATGGCGGACAAGTCAACTTCCACTAGACTTTAAGCCTCAGGATATGCTCATTGTAACACATCAGCAAGCTAAATGACACACACACAGGCAACATGACAGTTCCAAGGCCAACCATAAAGGTCAAAAAGTAGGCAGTGGGGACATCCCTGGTGGCACAGTGATTAAGAATTCGCCTGCCAATGCAGGGGACACGGGTTTGAGCCCTGGTCCGGGAAGATCCCACATGCCATCCGTGCACCACAACTACTGACCCTACGCTCTAGAGCCTGCGAATCACAACTACTGAAGCCCGCGTGCCTAGAGCGCGTGCTCTGCAAAGAGAGAAGCCACCGCAATGAGAAGCCCATGCACTGCAACGAAGACCCAATGCAGCCAAAAATAAATTAATTAAAAAAAAAAAAAGTAGGCAATGGCCTAATTTCTGGAAATCCCCACCTCTTCCCCAAAATAACTGGAATACTCCTCCCACTCATTAGCATATGAAATTACCCACCCTTATAAAAACTGACAACCCCATACCCTGGGGCCACTCTCACCTTCTGAGACGGCCCACACTCTGTCTGTGGAGTGTGTTTCTCTCTAAATAAATTCACTTCTTACCCATCACTTTGTCTCTCACTGAATTCTTTCTGACAAGACATCAAGAACCTGAGCTTCATTAAGTCCTGAGACCAGGCGTGTGATCTCAGTTAAAAGACCGTGGGTTCAAGTCCCAAAGTGAGTTACATGGTTTCAGTTTTAGACCCCAGGGTGAGGACACAGACAAATGATTTGATGAAACCTGTTTATGGTTTGCTGCTTTCTGTCCTGTGTGGTCTGGTTCTCAGAACACCAAAGAGCAGGACTATCCCCGACCATTCCATACGTCTTACGCCTGAGCAGATAGTGCCAGAACATTGCGAAGTACTCCAATTTACACCCAGAGGCCCTCAACTAGAAACACATCCATCTTCTTCATAACCGTAAGTTTAAGTGTCTGATAGTTGGGTTCTTTTTATTTTTATTTTATTTTATTTTTTTGTTTCAAACTAGTTTATTTAGGGGTTCCATTTTCACTCCTCAATAGATTTTATGTATTTCTCACATGCTTTTTCACTCATTAGTTCATCTAGTTCTGAAGGGTTACTGAGTGTCATCTTCATCAGCCAACCATCTTCATAACAAGATTTGTTGACAAGTCCTGGATTTTCTGCTAGAGCTTCATTAATTTCAGTTACTTCTCCTGATAGAGGAGACTAGAGTTCACTAGCAGCTTTCACACTTTCCAAAGCACCAAATTCCTCTTGTTTGTTCAATTTTGTCCCAACTTCAGGCAGACTACAGTAAACAACATCTCCCAAAGCTTCCTGTGCAAAACTGCTGATTCCCACTGTTCCAACACCGTTTTCTGTTGTTACCCATTCATGTTTGTCTGTGAATTTACGACCCGACAGCAGAACGGGACCGGTGCGCAGCGCCCGGACGGCGCCCGCCCGCAGTCCCCAGGGCCGCGGCGGGCAGGGCGCGTTGGGCACAGAGATGGCGCGCGGGCTGCAGACCGCAGACCGCGGCCCACACGCTCCGCGCCCCTCGCAGCGCCATGTTCGCAGGGGTGCAGAAGGTCTCCGCACAGCATCTAGAGCAGCCCCGGCTGGAGGGGGCGGGGCCCCCAGCTGGGTTCTTTTTAAGTTGTAATGCAAGTGCCTGACTTAAGCTCTTGATTGCATCCACTCCAAAGACTGCCATGTGAACAAACATATTGCCAGCCACACAATTAGATAAAGATCTAGGCTGACCCCATTAAGTTCCTCTGTTTTAAAGATCTTTGGTTTGGCCACTTGCTTTTCTCCCCCTGAGTTTTAATTCCTGCTCTTACGTTTTACAGTCACTACTAGGCCCCCACCTTCAACCCCAATAAAAGCAGAACAAGCCCATTCTCTCTCTCTTTCTCTCTCTCTCCCCCAACGACCTTCTGTGGCCTCAGGCATGCTGTGTACCCTCCAGAACTTGTAAGTAATAAACTTGGTTTACTTGTTTCATAGTTTCTTGATGGTTATGGCTGAGGGCGTCTTGCACTCATAATAAGAACCACAAGGGCTGGTCCAGCCACATTAAGGATAGAAAGCAGAGACCTGCACAAAACAATAGCTTTGCCCAAAGGTGACTTCTCTCTAAGCTTCTGATATTCACTATGAACACTGTGTGCGTGTAAGCAGTGCTTATCCATGACTTGGAGGAAAGCTTTTGCCTTTCTGACTCTTGCTGCCACAGCAATCTTGGAGAGACCAAGCTAGAGAGACTGGAGTCTCAGGAGGGAGCCCAGTAAAGTGGAAACACTCAGGCTGGGCAGCTGGAGAGTCCCATATCATAACTCCATGTCCTTGGGAAACCAATTTAACCTCAGAAGGCTCTTTCATCATCTCTAAACGAGACAGGACACCAGCACCCACCTCAAGGAGTGCTGGGGTGATACACGTGAGGATGGCTGAGATCTGCTCACACCACTGCTTAGACATGCAGAGAAAATGTGGTCAAGTACATCTTCTACACAAGTCATGGGGGTTGGGGTGCCAAGACTATAGTTTGGCATCTCAATCTCCTCTGGTCCAAACCTTCTCTTCCAAGTTCCTTTCCAAGTACAACTTTGGGTTTTTTTGTTTGTTCGTTTGTTTGTTTTCCAAGTGCAACTTTGAATCAGGAATTGTTTAACAGTCTCTTTTGAACAACAGTCTGTTTCAAATGAATTTTCTGTCACTTGGATGGAAACGATACTGTATCCCATCCTTGTGCACCTCTCCAAAATGGTACCTGGGTACACATGAATGTGGGAGAAGGGCCAGGGATCCACTGGAGGTCCCCGGATCCATGCTGACTCCTGCAGTAAAGAGTCAATCTGGTTTGGTCTGGCCGTGAACAAGTGACCACTATAGGGTGACTGGTCCCATCTGATCTTTGGGCCACTACTGAAGTCTCTGTGTCCAGTCATTTGCCTGTGACAATGAAGGCCATGCGCCTTGCAGCCCTTCTGTCCTCACCCCAGACCTTTGCTGACCCACTTTGCTGACTATCAGGCTCCCCTATTGTGGTTTCACCCTGAAAATGAATTAAACAAAACATATGCCTCTTAAGTCCCTTGCCTCTCTCTGCCCCTCTTCGTCCCTCATTCTGTGGGGGCGGGAGGAAAGGACATCCTGGACCTCCCTGGTTATAGGCCCTTCTGCCCAGGAGTCTTAGTGGAATCTCTGTGCACCATGGAAGAACCTCTATGATCTGGCCCACCGTTTTCTAAACTGAGACTGTTCACTAAGTATTCCCAGCCCTCTGCCTTCCAGGAGCACACTTCCTGCCCTCTGTGCTGAGTAGGCCATGTGACTATTCTGGCAGCAGCAAGACCAAACATGTGTCACTTCCCCTCACAACTCAGAACCACCCACCAACCCATAATGGATGTCAAGTGTGAGTGAGAAACCTTTGTTACAAGCCACTAAGTCATTGGGATTGTTATTATAGCATAGCCTAGATGATCCTGACTGATACACTTATATAGCTCCTAAAAGAAGCTTTTAAAAACGGTGTGTACCCTCTTGCACACTTTTAAGATGACATCTAAAAATTTCACTAAACATTTAAATGGTTGCAAGGGATATAATTTCCATCTATTGTAAATACTAATATTTTAAATAAAAACTGTTACATCAGCCTTCTAAAATATCCAATGGAATCTAAATATTGAAACACTTTCTTACCCACTATCATCAGTTGTTTAAATCCATGAACAAGCTCTTCTTCAACATTTGGAAATTCTACATTTTTTCCTTCTTCTCCTTGAATTCATGTTTCCATTCCACATCCTCTGTATATCTTCACCATAAGGCAATATATTTTTAGGCTTTAAAGTCTTTTATCCACCACCTTATCAAACTTAGCTATAACAAAAAAGGCATGTAAATTGAAATTTTGAAGTTTACTTTATTCCCTGTCAACCATAAATCCTAAGTGTTAAACATATCTTCTGAATTGAATTATTATTACAAATAGAATTAATACAAAATTGACCAAAACAATATAAATATAAGTTTTGATGAATAATTCTTAAACATAGAAAGCATCTTTTAGCAGGGAGGGGCAAGATAGATGGAGGGGATTAAGAGGTACAAACTATGTATAAAATAAATAAGCTACAAGGACATATGGTACAGCACAGGGAGTATAGCCAATATTTTATAATAAATGGAATATAATCTTTTTTTTGGAGTATAATCTTTAAAATTTTTGAATCACTATGTTGTACACCTGAAACTTACATAATATTGTAAATCAACTATACCTCTATTAAAAAAAAAAGAAAGCATCTTTTGTTGATGTATATACAGTCATCCCTCAGTATCTGTGGGAAATTGGTTCTAGGATGCCCACAGATACCAAAACCTGAGAGTGCTCAAGTCCCTTATATGAAATGTATTTGCATACAACCTACGCACACCCTCTATCCTCCCTCCCATATACTTTAAATCATCTCTAGATTACTTATAATACCTAATACAATGTAAAGGCTATGTAAATAGTTGCCAATGCAGCAAATTCAAGTTTTGCTTTCTGGAACTTTCTGGAATTTTTTTTACCCTGAATATTTTTGATCAGTAGCTGGGTGAATCTACAGATGTGCAACCCTCGAATACAAAGGGCTGACTACACTGCAAAAAACTAATTGACCTAGTGCTAAAATTCTTTCTTATAATAGAAATAGAAAATACCAAACATTTTATAAGATGAAGACTGTAATAAGGCTATTCTATATGATTTGATAAAACAGGTTGACTCCATTTTTTAATAACACAAAGAATCTGAAAGAAATATCATAGAAATATCATCCATGAGTTTCAGCCAATATGTCCTGAAAATGTTGGTATTCCCGGAGAACATGAGCATGGCTCAGCATCACTGCCCCCTGCTGTGCCCGCTGTTCACAGGCTTGTCCACCAGCTGAGGACGCTTCTAAGGATGAGCACTGAGAACACAGGAGCTGCTTCCCAGGGAGGCGTAATTCCTACTGTGCTCTCTTTGCTTCGCTCCTGGGGGATTCCTTCAAGTGCAAAGCATTTTTAGGCAAAAGGAGAGGTGGATAAGAGATGGAGAGATCTTAAATGTTCTCATCACAAGAAAAAAGAAATTGTAACTATGTATGGTGACAGATGTTAACTAGACTTGTGGTGATCATTTTGTAATATATATAAATATTGAAATGTTGACACCTGAAACTAATATAATGTTATGTCAATCATATTTCAATTAAAAAAAAGAGAGAGAGGGGCTTCCCTGGTGGCGCAGTGGTTAAGAATTCGCCTGCCAATGCAGGGGACACGGCTTGAAGCCCTGGTCCAGGAAGATCCCACATGCCACGGAGCAACTAAGCCTGTGCACCACAACTACTGAGCCTGCGCTCTGGAGCCCACGAGCCACAACTACTGAAGCCCGTGTGCCACAACTACTGAAGCCTGCGCACCTAGATCCTGTGTTCCGCAATGAGAAGCCACCGCAATGAGAAGCCCTCATACCGCAACGAAGAGAAGCCCCCACTCGCAGCAACTAGAGAAAGCCTGCTCACAGCAACGGAAGACCCAATGCAGCCAATAAATAAATAAATTAATTAATTAAATCTATTTAAAAAAGAGAGAGAGAGAGAGGTGGAAAAAGCAAAGAGATTAAAAATCGCCACAACTCCCTGAACCCCAAGCTCGCATACATCTTTCTCCAGAACTTCCCAATATGACCAAAATTCCTTACTTTATATTTAAGAGAGGTATGTGTAAGAGAAGAAGCCCTGCAGAACCCTTGAGTAATCATCAGAGGAGCAACCCCACAGAGGGAGATCTGGGGTGGGTGTCACATGTGAGAGGAGTAGTCACCTCAGAGGCTTTTACAGGCAGATCAACTTTAGGAAAAGTCATATGGAAGCTGAGATTCTGAATACTGACTCCCTTGAAACTATCTATGTACCTGGGATACAATTTAGGTACATAAAATATGATGTGATTGGAACATTTTCTGGCACTACCCAAATTTTCAAGATACAATGACTAAAAACTCATGGATATATCTTTTACAAGAGTTTTTTCAGATTCCACGTATTAGTTGAAGTAGTGAAAACTATTTTCTGGTTTCCCTGCCCACACTCCCTCCTGGAAAGACTCTGTGCACCCCAGGAGTTTTGTGCACCTTGTTTGAAGACCTCTGAACTTGTCGACCTGGCCTGGGAACTAAAGAAATTTACAAAATCCTTTCTACCTGCTGGCTCTCAGCTCCGGGCTGGACTTAAAGCTTTGCATTCCAGCAGCAGGACCAAGGCAAAAAATGTCTTTGGCAGTTCATATTCAAGGGAATGCAAGAGAAAAAAAATCACAATGATACAATTCAAAACTCTTGTCCCCATTACACCTGTAAAGTGCTTCCTGCAGTGAGTGACAAGTAGAAAGTAGTAAATAAAGGACAGCGTCAAGCAGACACATCTCACATGCATGCACCTCAGTCCAAGCCTGGCTCTAGGTTCAAATGCTATTGCAGGCATTTAGGAACTTGGTGCAGAGTTGCTGCTGCTGAGCTAACAAAATAAGGCTCATAAGGAAAGCCTTTCTCCCCAGATATGAACTGTGTACCTACCACATGCCAGCCCCAATGCCTGTTCTGTCGTCTAACTGCTCAAGGACATCACTGTGGCTTCAGGCTCTATGACATAAAGGTGGAAGGTCCATGGTGGGTGGGCTGGGAGGCTGCCAGCCATCCTGGGTGGTTGCTCAAGTCTTCCTTCCCAGGTGGGAAGCTGAAATCTAAAGAAAAGGCAGAGAAAGGTTCAGAGAAGAGGAAGACCTCCCTTCTGCCCAATCCAGCTAGAAGTCCCTGGAGAGCGGGCCACCTCTTTGCTAACCCCCAGCATCCAGCAGGTGAAGGAACTCAAGATCTGGAGTCAGGCAGACCTGGGTACCCACATGGCCCTGCCTTGCCCATCATCATGACCAGGCCAGTCACTGACCGCTCTGCCGTGGAGGTCTGCACTGGCACATGGGGATTAGACACACCTTGTCTGATTATCACAGCCATTGACCCAATGATTAAGCAGGACACCCAACAAAGAGCTGCCACCTGGCTCATCCTGGCTGCTCCAGATTTGTGGCCCCCATGCCCTCTCACCTTGGTTTTATAACCCAACTCATGTTGAGACAGCCTCTTCCCATATCTGATTTCATCCTCACAACCATCTGGAGAGCTACTTTTCCATTATCTCCACAGGATGAAGGTGGGACTCTCCCAGGTTAAGACATCTGTCTGTAAACTATTAAGAGGCAACTCTACCCCTCTAACCTCATTCTGTCCCACTGTGGAAACTGTCCTTTCCATTGGCCCATAACTGAATCGTGAGAAAGACAAAGACTTTATGAGTACAGATATTTTCTCCCATAAAATCTGGGGGAAGGAGGAGGATCCGAGTTTTGGTGTTAGTAAAACTGTAACTTGTAATAAATAACACAAGAACTGTATGAGGGGGTGGGGGAGGCAGGCGCTCAGCAAACATCATCCTGCAGGAGGCGCTGTCCACTCAGGGACATGCAACCGCCTTGCGGCCAGCGGTGGGGGGCTGGCGGTGAGGGTGGGGTATGCGTTGTTTTCACAGCCTGAGGCAACCCAAGTGCTGCGTTATTTGGTGTGTATCTACTTATTAAAATGTTTGCTTTGCTATAAACAGTCCCAGAGAGCTCAAGCAAATAACACTCCTTTAAAATCACAAGATAATACATGTATCCTGCACACACACAGAACCCTTTCAGAAATACACCCCAAATCACTCCTTCAACAAGCCTCCCAAGCAAAGGTGAGAGTTTCTGGTCACTTCTTTTTAGCCTTAGAAAATGTCCTGTTATTGGCTTCAAAGTTGCTTAAGTGTGTGGTGGTTGGTTATGTTATTCATTTGATACATAATTGGGTGTAATTTTTATTCGTATTGTTTCAGGTTTGTTTTTTTTAAATCTTTTTCAGTTTAACTTTACTTTTTGAATATCTAAAACATTTTCATGATTCAGAAGTTAAAACTATATAAAAATGTTAGGGGAGCCACTGACCCAAACTACCTGCCCTGGCCAGGCCCGATGGTAACCAACTTCATGAGTTATCTTACAACAGGAGGTCCTGGTAAGGAACCCAAAACTAACAAGTTACCACCAACTGGAAGAATTCAGGAAAGGTCATAAGGAGAGAGGAGACACCAGTCCATATGCCCTACCAAACCCCCAGAATCCTTCTCGCTGGAATCCATCTTGGCTGAGCTATGCGCACACCACCAGGAAGGACCCTGAGTCAGAATGATTGGCCAGAGAGAACCTGTAAACTAACCCCATTACCATAAAACCCAGACTGTGAGCAATGTGGCAGAGCAGTTCTCCTGGGTTCCCTTATACCCTGCTGCTCTCTACTCTGGTCCCCTTTCCAATAAAGTCTCTTGCTTTGTGAGCACGTGTGTCTCCTCAGACAATTCATTTCCAAGTGTTAGACAAGAGCCACTCTAGGCCCCTTCCTGCAACAAATGGCGATGCTGGTGGGACCTCTTCTTTGTTATGAGTCACATCCTGTCTTGTGAAATGGGAAATTCTGGTTCTGTTCCACTGTGAATCCCTCTTGGGCAAATTCTGACTAACTGGAAACATTTTAGCTATGAGCCAGCGACTAAGAAAGAGATGGTATTTTATTATAACATTGTGTGGCCACCATATTGTTTAGACTCCAGAGAAAATTGGTGTAGGTAAAACTCTTCAAAATTCCAAAACTGGTTCTTCTTGCATGTACAGTTACAAAAGGCAAGCTTGATAAAACGTCTTTTCAGAATTCCGACCCTGAGGGAATAAGTCCTTCTAGGAGAACTTGCTTTTCTCGCTCCCTGCCTTGAGACCAGGGCTCTCAGGATCACTTATCTTATCTAGACCATCTTTAATTTCTGAGACTGAGGAAAAAAAAAAAATGGTAAGAAGCCTTTTTAAATATTGCCTATTTCAACTATTATTTATAAGCTAGTGAGTTTTATATTTTAATACCTGATTCATGACTAAGTTTAGAAAATGAAGCTATGACATCTCTGGTATTTGTCTATATGTCTGTGTGCATTGTATATATGTCCTTTGGACGGTATTATCAAAATTAATTCAATGAGCTCTACTTAATTGGCTTAAAGGAAGTTAAGTGCTTATACAAATTCTCAAAAATATAGAAGTTAACTGGCCAGAATTAATTTCAGGTTCACATGAACTGGGAAATATTCTGTATTAAATTAATATCTGGTATTAAACTTATAAAGTTTGTTAATTTAATTAATATAGACACATCTTTAGGGTCATCAGCATTAAGTATAATACCTTTATTGTAACTAGGTTTAATAGAAGTCAAATAAAACCTTATTATATCTGTTACAAATCTGTCAACAAGAAAAGTTAACTCAAGAAAAAACTTTTGAGGAAAGTAAATGTAAATGAGATAAGAACTTTTAGGTAAACTCTATGGGAATAATTATGTTTTTGGAATGCCTACTTGACAATGATCTCTCCAGATATTTGGTAACATAAAATTTTAGAGTAACATTAAATTAAGTTAAATGATGAAAGTTTGTTGAATAACTGGGTCATTCCGAAGTAAAATAAGATACTGAGACATCAATTACTAAACAGAAAAACTAAAGGCATTTAGGACTACTAATTAATATGTTTGGTGCCACCCTGAAATGTTTTCTGTAAGAAAGCAAATGTTTCTAGAAATTATCACTGGTATTTATGTTCACCAATCTACGGAATGCTAATGTAAAAAACAGTACATAATTGCTTACTACTTAGTTTTCACTAGAAATGACGGTTTTTAAGAGTTGAAGACTCTAAACAGGTAATTAAAGCTAATAAAAATAATAAAGGAAACATTTCAGTATACAGTAGGGAAGTAGGATGTGTGTTTTCAGTGAAGAAGGTATGAGGGATGGAATTGCATTTTAATAAGGGAAAAGAAAGTGAGTCTGCCATAGAACTGGTTGTTTCTGGATGGAGACGAGAATGGGGGACAGATTAATATGGATACAGAAAGGGATGGAGGGTTTGTGGATGGTCAGGACTGTCTAGGTTTAGATTGAAGTTAACTGAATAAATGAATTTTAAAAGTAAGCTGGTACAAAACTTGAATATGGCTTTTTTTTTTTTTTTGCCGTGCGCGGGCCTCTCACTGTTGTGGCCTCTCCCGTTGCGTTGCACAGGCTCCGGGCGCGCAGGCTCAGCGGCCATGGCTCACGGGCCCAGCCGCTCCGCGGCATGTGGGATCTTCCCGGACCGGGGCACGAACCCGTGTTCCCTGGTGGCGCAGTGGTTGAGAGTCCGCCTGCTAATGCGGAGGGCCCCGGTCCGGGAAGATCCCACATGCCGCGGAGCGGCTGGGCCCGTGAGCCATGGCCGCTGAGCCTGCGCGCCCGGAGCCTGTGCAACGCAACGGGAGAGGCCACAACAGTGAGAGGCCCGCGCACGGCAAAAAAAAAAAAAAAAAAATACTGTATGGATAAATGTTATTAATATACGTATTCTAGAAATTACATGGAATTCTTAAAAATATAGTATGCACTAGTAAAATGTTATCAGTCAAAATTCTAGCTATTTTAAAATGTTGCGTGTCACAGCAGTAAGTTTCTTTTGTCAATTACATTGTGATCAGATGTTTAATAACCATGACTTTTTAAGTCTTTCTGTCATTTATAGACAGTTATTGTTGTACTTTGATAAATCTCAGATTGTACTGGGGAACTGGGTAAGATTTGTTTTTTTAATATTTTTTTTATTTATTTATTTTTGGCTGCATTGGGTCTCTGCTGCTGCGCATGGGCTTTCCCTAGTTGCTGCGAGCGGGGGCTACTCTTCCTTGCCATGCGCGGGCTTCTCATTGCGGTGGCATCTCTTGTTGTGGAGCACAGGCTCTCGGCACGTGGGCTTCAGTGGTTGTGGCTCGCGGGCTCTAGAGCGCAGGCTCAGTAGTTGTGGCGCACAGGCTTAGTTGCTCCACGGCATGTGGGATCCTCCCGGACCAGGGCTCGAACCCGTGTACCCTGCATTGGCAGGCAGATTCCCAACCACTGTGCCACCAGGGAAGCCCTGGGTAAGTTTTAAAGAATCCTAAGGAAAAACCTGATGGCTTCATAAAACTATTAACGAAAGGATTAGTTACATACGACTGAGTGAACTGGTGAATACTGATATAATTTTTATGGTTTCTATCTGAAAAATTACTGGTTTAAATCTGTGTTTTCCAGCTGTAAGAAAAACCCTTCCCTTCAAACTAATTATGACTTACAATAATTTGGTAAATTATACCTTTGTAAGCAGAATTGAAATATTTATCTTTGCTCTCTATCTGTACCCTCCAGAAACTGGAAACTTTTAGGTTCCCAGCAGCTTTATCAGATAAATTAGGAAGGCCACCTCCTAACAGGTGTAAGAATCTTGATATTTTGGGGACCTCTAAAAGCGAGAAATTCACCAAGGCAAAATTTGATGACGCACTCTCGGCATGGATTTCCTGGCCCAGAGAGGCCTTTTGGGGAATTCAGTCTGAGACTCCTGAGAAATTACACCAGAGTCAGTGTGGAAGAGCCTATGTGGTTGATGGACCAGATTTACTTTAGAAACAAATTAATCTTAATTTGGCTATATTTGACAAAAATGAGGGTAATTTTAGAGAGAGAGAGAGATTTCAATGGATATCAAATTCTAATTCTGTTTATTGAGGTCTATATTCACTAAGACTCACTTCTCAGATAATTCCTTGCTATTATGTTATATTGTTGCAAAGTTAAATTGAATTATTAATAGGCCACTCTAAGTTTGTTTTTGAAACTTAACTCAGTAATCTGTCTTTGGCTGAAGATCAAATGGTCCATGATCTGCAACCAGGAAGTTAATACCAGGCTATGGTCATTTAAATTTAAAGGCTCCCTTATTTGGGGAGCCAAGTAAGGGAGTTGGGGTTGGGTTGGGGACAATTAAACCATACTAGGGATAACCAGCCTGGTAACACTAGGAAATTGGGCTGGGTGCCTCATGGACAATACCAATATAAAACTTCCCTTAAAGATAAGGATTGGTACAGAACAGACTAAGTCAGATGACCTGGGATATACTGGGCTGCACCCAATGGAAGTTCTTGACTTATACTCTTGCTTATGACCTTACTAATACTGCTAACAGTACTATATTTATATTGCCTGTTTTACAAAATTGCTGTTTCTTGAATTACCAAATGTGTGACTGAGCCTCTGATAAAATGATGATATATAGTTCCATATGAGATCAATGATTGTAACAGTGTAACTCTAGATATGGAAAGAAGCAACAAGAGGGAATATTTTCCTGGACCATAAGAGACTAGTAAGACAGGTGGTCCAGAGACTTTTGGCTACTGTTAATAAGGCCTAGTCCAGTAGTAGCACATTGAGTGGCCTATCAGCAAAATCTTTGCCAGACCTAGGAATGAACATTCCTAGCACCATGAGATGAAATGGTCATGAAATGCCCCCTAAACCATGGTCAAATTTATGACCCTGAAGGGGCCCTGCCAACTGAAAATTGGCACTTGCCATCTGCCTCTGCAAGGATTAGGTCAATGGCCACTGCAGCCACTGACCTTCAACACACTCTGAAAGGAGTTCAGGGTGGAGATCAGGAATGAGGCACTCTGTGCTCTGGAAAAACTGGCAGAACAGGCCTTCAGATAGTTAGATACTTTCAGGAAAAGACTTTATGAGTCCAAATTCTTGCATCTTCTCATATCTAGAAAATCACTAAAATCATTAATGGTGACATCTGCTTTGGCCATTAAGGAGAGAAATGCAATTGAAAGTCAAAATGCAGTAGCTGTGGTTCAGACATCCAAGGTAATACTAGGTGGCATTATGGACGTGATTTCAGACAAGTCCTCGTATTGCTAAGAACTTGAGTTTTCTGAGCTGTGTCAGACTTGGGATGCCACCAGCCATTCTCAAAACAATGTCTGCTGGCAGCTGGTAGCTGCAACCTTATGGTTTCAAGATATCCTCTTGTAACTGTTAAATTTTCAGAAAATGAAATTGCTTTAGATCAGATAGTAGGAAAAGGAGACGTGTAGTGGCCAATAGCTCCTGTTATGTATATATTAATACCACATTGGAAGTTAAACCTACTTAGATAAAAGCAAACAACTGGCTACCTGGCTACAAGTCTCCTCAAGGTGTGCAGTTCCAGACTGGGTTTCAGACTTATTCTTCTGAATTCCTCAGGGAATGAGATTTATTTTGTCTATTAAAATTCTAGTTGTCACTCCTCCAACTACTTTTAATAGGGTCTGTTACACCAAAATGGCAGGCCAAGGGATTGAGATTTTGATCATACAAGACTCAGATACAGGACTTAGAACTGAGAAATATTTCCAATTCAGTGTCTATTCTCCAAATTGAGGCAGCACTATGCCCCATTTTAGCAGAAAGTGGCCAGAGCCGTTGTCATCTAGTTCCCTGAATTGAAACTGAGTGGGACTCTGTGGGGCTCCGGAGTACAAATCCTTTCGGTGTCCCCTGTTTCCTGTTTGTAGGAATATAGGCTTCATTCAGCCTCTTTGACCTTCCCTGAGTTCCAAAGGGCAGATTCAAACAGTTGCTAACCATGGAAGGGAGGGGATGCAGAAACAGGGGAGGAGCAATCAAATGGTGGTGCACCCTTGTGGCAGGGTCCTGGTTCCTCTTCAAGGAGTATGCATAAGAATATCTTTGAGCTCTTCCACAGAGCTGTGGCCCCCACCAGGTGGAGGATGGTAACTTAAGGCTGAATTCAAGGTTCCTGGAGCACCACTCTGTTACCTCACCACCAACCAATCAGAAGAAACTCACATACCCTGAAGCCCTCACCCCAAATTTTGCCTCCCTTTTCTGGGCCCAGCAATGACCATCCTGTTAGGCCTCCTGTTAGGCCCCTGTCTATTTCAACTGCTTACAAGGTTCATGTCCAACAGGGTCCAGCAGTCTCAGGCTAAACTGCTGTTATTACAAGGGTGAATGCCAGTTTTGGACACAGAATACCTCGATTTAGATCAGGTGGAGAGAGACTTCTACTCTACTAGGCAGGACTATCTCCACTCTCGGCAGGAAGTAGTCACAGAAGAAAGAGACCTCCGCCCCAATTCCCAAGAAGTATCTTGAGTATGAAGTCTCTTAGCAGGGAGTCGGGGGAACCACTAACCGAAACTGCCCGCCCTGGCCAGGCCGACAGTAACCACCTGCATGAGTTATCTTACAACAGGAGGTCCTGGTAAGGAACACAGAACTAACGAGCTACCACCAACTGGAAGAATTTGGGAAAGGTCAAAAGGAGAGAGGAGATGCCAGTCCATGTGTCCTACCAATCTCCCAGAATCCTTCTCGCTAGAATCCATCTTGGCTGAGTGATGCATGCCCCACCAGAAAGGACCCTGAGTCAGAATGACTGGCCAGAGAGAACTCGGAAACTAACCCCATGACCATAAAACCTGAGACTGCGAGCAACGTGGCAGAGCAGTTCTCCTGGGTTCCCTTACCCTGCTGCTCTCTACTCTGGTCCCCTTTCCAATAAAGTCTCTTGCTTTGTCAGCACATGTGTCTCCTCAGACAATTCATTTCCAAGTGTTAGACAAGAGCCCACTCTAGGGCCCTGGAAGGGGTCCCCCTTCCTGCAACAAAAAGATGAACTTAGGGAAGTATATGCTCCTCCAATTCTGCACCCCAGTTCCAACGTGTGGGTTTTTCTCCCACATCGCCAACCAATTGATAAGAGAAATGTTCACATATTGAGGTATGGGGAAGTCATTCTGGCTTGTACATGAGTTAACTTGAATTTTATGCTAACTAGAATAACCTGTTTGTGGCCTATCAAACATACATTGTACATCTGCTTTAATCATTAAAGAAAAGGGCACACTGACCAGAAGTAAAGAATGTTCATGTTAAAAATAAAGATTAAATGCCTCCCTTCCTGGGACGCCAATGCTGGTACTCCTTCATGATAAGACTCCCCTCCCAGGTGCTAAGGCCATACTGACTTGCTGTGTACGTGCTGGTCTGGTTTTTTTGAAACCTTCAAGAAATGTATCCCTGACTTGTTTAATGTTCTTTGTTCTGCCAAGAAGTAAAGCTGTGCTGAAAACCATGCTTCTCTGGAGCAGTTTCTCAGAGTAATCTGGGAGGCTGGCTTCTGGTTTATAGTCCTCAGTTTGGCTCAAATAAATCTCTTTTTTTTTCTTTTTTTTTTTCTTTTCCACCACAGCTTGTGGGATCTTAGTTCCCTGACCAGGGATTGCACCCAGGCCCATGGCAGTGACAGCACAGAGTCCCAACCACTGGACAGCTAGGGAATGCCCCAGGGAAGGGTTTTTAAAGGCAGTATTTGGGGTGAGGGTGGCAGCTCATGGACTTTCTTCTGACTGGTTCATGGTAAGGTAATAGGGTGATGTTTCTGTAATCTTAATCATCAACCTTCTGGTTCTAACCAGTCTGGGGTGTAGTGCTTGTGGTCAGCATGTGGTCACCATCCTCCACCTGGGTGGTGGGGGTGGGTGTTAGTTTCTGCAGAAGAGCTCAAAGATATGTGTCAGATTGTTATGTGTATCCCTTGAGGAGCTAGGACTCTGCTTTATGGCTGAACTGTTTTAGCTATCTTTACTTTCCTTGTTTGACAGCTTTTCCTTTGTTTCTGCATTCCCTCACTTCCCTAATTAGTAACTGTTTGAGTCCCCTCTTTGGAACTCAGGGAAGGTCTAGGAGACTAAAGCCTTTTTCCATAAATAAGAAACAGGAGACAAAGAGGGGCTTTTGTATCCAGAAGGGCCCTGCAGGGTCCTGCTTGGTTTTGATCCCCCCATTTCTTTGATCCTCCTCAATCGCGAGGGAAACAAGGGTGAGACAAGAATGGGAATAAAGTTTTGGATAGAGAATTTAATCATAAACTCAGCAGGGGGGCTTCCCTGGTGGCGCAGTGGTTGAGAGTCCACCTGCCGATGCAGGGGACATGGGTTCATGCCCCGGTCCAGGAAGATCCCACATGCTGCGAAGCGGCTGGGCCCGTGAGCCATGGCCGCTGAGCCTGTGCGTCCGGAGCCTGTGCTCTGCAACGGGAGAGGCTACAACAGTAAGAGGCCCGCGTACCCCCCCAAAAAACCAAAAAAAAACAAAAACAAAACTCAGCAGGGGAACTTGGTTTGGGGGGCATTTGGTTTCACTTCTGACCAACTGGCTATATCAAGAGATTCCCAAGAACCTGTCCTTGGATTCAATTAATTTGCTAGAGTGGCTCACAGAACTCAGAAAAACATTTACTAGATCACCACTTTATTAGAAAAGGATATAACGGACTTCCCTGGTGGTGCAGTGGTTAAGAATCTGCCTGCCAATGCAGGGTACACGGGTTCGAGCCCTGGTCCGGGAAGATCCCACATGCCTCGGAGCCACTCAGCCTGTGTGCCACAACTGCTGAGCCTGCACTCTAGAGCCCACGAGCCACAACTACTGAAGCCTGTGCGCCTAGAGCCCGCACACCGCAACGAAGAGTAGCCCCCCCACCCGCTCACCGCAACGAGAGAAAGCCTGTGTGCAACGAAGACCCAACACAGCCAAAAATAAATAAAAAATTAAAAAATAAAATAAAAATTAAAAAGAAAGAAAGAAAGAAAGAAAAGGATATAACTCAGTACAGCCAGATGGAAGAGATGCACAGCGCAAAGTATGGGGAAGGAGCTCGGAGCTTCCACACCCTTTCCGAGCACGCCACTCTTCCCAATCTCCAGGTGTTGACCAACCCAAGAGCTCTCCAAATCCCATCCTTTTGGATTTTTATGGAGGCTTCACTACCAAGGAATGATGGACTAAATCACTGACCAGTGCAACTGACCAAACCTCCAGCCCCTCTCCCCTCTCCAGAGGTCAGGGGGTGGGATTGAAAGTTCCGATCCTCTAATCACATGGTTGATTCTCCAGGCAAACAGTCCTCATCTTTAGGTGCGACCAAAAGTCACCTCATTAACATAACAAAGGACACTTTAAATCTCTCTTGTCACTTAGGAAATTCCAAGGGTTTTAGGAGCTCTGTGCCAGAAACAAGAAGACCAAATATATACTTATCATTTTAAATCACAACTCCCTTTCCCATTTAGGAAGTACGCTTACAGCAGCTGCCTTCAGGAACCCCCAACACCCACTACTCCGACTCCTACCCTGTCCCTCTTGGACAGAGGGCCTAGCCATCCAGACTCCTATCAGGGCATCGGGTGGCCTAAGCAGGCAGGGTGCCTGGAGGTCATCCAACATGCCTCTCCTCTTACAGACCCAAATGGTCTGACCCAAAGCTTTTCATGCTGCACCACAGAAAATGTACTATCCTGCCCCTCCTGCCACTCAGCTGCAGCCTAAATTCCCCGCTTCTCCCAGCAGCAGCAGCAGCCACATTCAGGCTTCCAGGACAGCTACATAGGAGCCAGTTTAGCTATTCCCTCTCCCTCACCCGGGCATCCAGTCTATGGGCACAGAATCCAGCCCTGAAGGGCTGAAGAAACCGTCAAGGGCATGCAGTTCAGCTACACACGCAACACTTGGATACCCTCTGAATGGCTGAGGCGAAACGGTTGTCCAGGCTCAGCCTGTACATTGCTCCCACCTCCACTCAGGGAGTTGGCCACTTCCTGACATTACCTGTTACATCTTGAAACAGTTATGATGCTGAAAAACGGCCTTAGGTTGAGCTGAAAATTGCTTCCCACACACACATTTTCACTGGTCCTAAGTTTTTTCTGGGGTTTCACAGAACAGACCTGCCTCCTCCGCCTGCACCTTAGCCCTTTAAACATGAAGGCTACAATCACACCTCCAGAGGGTAAATATCCCCCATTGTTCTGGCTGGTCTTGTATAACATGTTTCAAGTCACTAACTGATCTGTCCCCTCCTCCAGACATGCTACAGTTTATCCATATCAGGTGTTGCAAACTCAGTGCCTACAGGGGCCAAGCCAGTGACATCAGTGTGTGAGGTGGATGGAGCACAACAGAGAGTGGCAGCGACTGCAGCAAAGAGAGTATGTACCTCGGTTACTGGAAACAATTGGTACCTCAGTTACTGGAAACAAGCCGGTTGTTACCATGCAGAAGTGGGGCCCCATTATTGCCATTTCTCTCACTTTCCAGTAGAAACAGGAAATCTGGATTTGTATTTGAAATGTCCTGATTTTTTAAGTTGGTAATTAATTAAAACAAAACACTATATGAGTCAATACTGTGCAGGCATGGGGCTTTCCTGGTGGCGCAGTGGTTGAGAGTCCGTCTGCCGATGCAGGGGACATGGGTTCGTGCCCCAGTCCGGGAAGATCCCACATGCCGCGGAGCGGCTGGGCCCGTGAGCCATGGCTGCTGAACCTGCGCTCTGGAGCCTGTGCTCCGCAACGGGAGAGGCCACGATGGTGAGAGGCCCACGTACCGCAAAAAAAAAACAAACCTATGGACACCAGTATGTAATCTCTGGTCTACAGGCATCTATTGATAAAAATGTGTCACCTAAAACCGAATGTGACACTCAGAGGTGGTTGCTGACCTATCCCATCCATCCTTCCTTGGGAAAGCCTCTTCCCTCCCTCTTGATGTCTGCTGTTTCAGGTCTTCACCATCTCTTACCTGGACCAGGCCTGCAGTATGCTGACCAGCAGCCATCTCTCCCTCTCCTGCCTCCTCCTCACCACTGCCCAGTGCACGCCCATCACCCCAGTCCCCGCCCTAGGACCTACTGTGGCCAGACTTCAATCAGCCAGGTCTGGTTCCTCCAGAGAGCCGACAGGCCAGGGCCTTGGTTAACATGCCCCCCTAGCCTCTGCCCCTCTTCTGATGGAAGCCCCACACTTTTTTGCCCAATTCTCCACACCTTTACTCAAACCAGGCCTCCCTCCAGGAATGCCTTCCTCCTCCCCCACCCACAGGCTCCTCCCAAGGCCTTCCCTGGCAGTGTCAGCCCTTCCCCATCCCTTATACTTTACCACGTCTGTAATATGGAGAGAGTGACAAACCAAACTCAGAGGGTGTTTGAGGAATAAATGAGGTGACTCATGTCACCTTGTTACTGAGTCCAAGCTCACTCTGCTGGCCGCATGACAGGCCAATAAGTTGGGAGATGAGGTGTTGAGACAAGAAATAGCGGCTTTATTCAGAAAACTGTGTGTCCAAGAAGATGGCAGACTAGCGTCCTAGAGTACCATCTTATGGGGTCTGGATGCTAATTTCTTTTATAGAGCAGAGTGGGGAGGAGGTGAGGAAGTAAAGTAAAAAGGCCATAAGTCTTGCAAAATATCTCCTGGTTTTGGCCAGCCTGGGGGAGGGGATGTGTTAAGTTCTTCTTTTCTGCAGCCATTCACAGGTGGGCAGGGTCAGGGTGTTTCCCTGTGAGCTGAACAAAGGCACTTTGGTTTAACATTCAGGCAGAGGGGCAGGGTTCCCTGAGGCAGGCCATTATGTATGCCTATAGCTATAGGCAGAAGAAAAGTAACAGAAAGCAAAGGTCAAAGTAAAAGAAACAGATCCAACATGGAGTCAGATTTTGTTCTTCCCTGTTACAACCTGCTTGGAGCAGTACCGGGCACTCAGGAAGTGTTCAGTGAACATAAGCTGTGACCATTAATACCTGCTCGGCACAGAATCCACAGGCCGCGGTGTGCCTTTTCACATTTGCTACTCACATCTTTCCAGCTAAATGATGAAAGAAGCCTGGATGTGGACACTGGCAGACCTGGGTCTGAATTCCATCTCTCCCACGTTTTACCCTGGTGAAATCATACAACCTCTCCTGGCCTCTGTCTCTGCAACTGTGAAATGGAGCTAATGGTTCCCACTTCTCAGGGCTGTGATAAGGATCAAATGAAGCAATGTCTGCAAAAGCTCTAAGTAAACTGGGAAGAAATGTTGTAAGAATGACCCGTTTCTGGAGGAGGAAATTCCAGACCAGCCACCATACTGCTGGAGACAAGAGCACGTGGCTCTGTCTTTGAGTAGACCTAGAACATTCTTTTGTTGAAAGTTCAACAAATAGTTCTTGAGCAGCTACTCTGGGCCAGACACCATGCAGAGTTGCTGCAAAGATGAAGGCCCAACCCTCAGAGTAAAGGCAGTTAAGTCACCTTAGAGGTGGCCCTACCAGCCCTCTGCACATTCCCCCTGTCCATGCAGACCCTCACCTGGGACCTGGTACTCCCCACACCTCCTGACTTCCCTTCCCAGGCTCTTCCCATTCCTGTCAGTCCTCTCACTGCTGCCAGAATGACCTTCGTGCAACACATTCATTCACTCATTCACATATTACATAAATATTTATTCAGTAGTTACCAGCCTTCTGAAAATAAATCAGACCAGAATCCCTGCACCTCATGGGTTTTACATTCTAGTAACTCCAGTAACTCATTACCTAATTTCTTTGCTTTAAAAGCTCCACTGGTCTTCAATTACTTATGCTAGAGTCAAGTCTTGAGCTTGGCTTTTGGGACTGCTCACATCCGGCTCCACTGCTTCCAGCACCTTCCCCCTTCCCCATGAAGTCGCTCCCACTGGCTCCAGGTGGGCCACACCCCTTCAGGCTCAGTTTCCTGAGTTTCCTGGTTGTTTCCTCAGTCTGGGAAATTCCTCTTCCAAGTTAGAGGCAGCTGAATGTTTTCTTTGTAGGAGAATCTGTTCTCAGCCCTGCCCATTGAGCTCTGCCACACCTACCTGGGAGCTTGCAAAGGTCATTTTCCTTTTGTTTCCCCAGCATCTACAGAGTGGATGCTCAGCCATGGGGATCTATTCGTGTGTATGTGTGTTGAGAAAGAAGCTGGCAATGAACATAAATGGTTTTGTGGATGGCCAGAGAAGAGAGGCAGAGAGCACCTTTCAGTGGGGAGGTAACAGAGGGCGTCTCAGGGAGGCTGTCCTTGTTGCCCGGGCCAGGATGCGACCACAGGAAGGGGGATCACCTGTTAGGCAGACGGGTCAGTAGGTGCAGGCACAGTGTGGCCAGGAAGGGACAGGCTAAGGAGCCATCCAGTGTTCCATGGGCCAGGAGAAGAAGGTAAGAAAAGGAATGGAGGAAGAAAGAAGGTGGGAGAGAGATGTCTTCTGAGTTGGAAAGGTCTTGAATGTCAAGCTTGGTAATCTGACTTTAGCAGATCAGGGGTCAAAAGCTCAGATGGAACAAGGGCAGGTTAAGGAAATGAATGTGGCCCACGAGACGCAGGGGAAGTGCAGACTAGGGCCTTTCTGAAAGGGAGAGGCATTCTTGGCTCCCTGTGATAGAGGCAAAGGTGGAAATCTGGGCTCAGGGCTGCCATAGCTTCACATTTAAAAAAAAAAGAGAAGCCAGAAATCCAGTCTTTATAGTGAAATGTTATGATGGAAAACACCACCACCACCACCAAACATGTTTATGGGTCTTGAGTTTGCAGCCTCTGGGCAGGGTTTTAGGTGGCAAGATCAGAGATGTGTGTTGGGTGAGTAAACTGGTGACTGGTGTGGAAAATGGCCCAGGGAGGGCCAGAGTAGAAGCAGCTGCAGAGGATTCGAGGGGGCTGCAGTAGTTCAGGTGGACCTGAGTCAGGGGTGGGGATGGAAAGGAGGGGAGAACTGCAGGAGGAGTGTAAGGTTGCCAGACAAAACACTGAAACCCCCAGTTAAATTTCAATTTCAGACAGATTATTTTTTTTAGTATTAAAAAGTGGTATAAAAAATAACTCATTGTTTACCTGAATTTCCAATTTGCCTAGGAGTTCTGTGTTTTCATTTGCTAAACCTGGCTGCCTTACAGACAGGTCCCAGGTGGCTCAGGGCAGGGCAGCAGCACCTGGCTGGGGGGCCTGGTGAGGGTGGCTCAGCCCTATGAACCCAGACCCGACCCACCATTCTGGATCAAAGAGCCGGTAGAATCCCAGACACCTGCACCCCTGCTTCCTTGCTCCAGTCCAGTCTCTGCAGGGTGACCCTCAGGCTGGGCTCATGAACAGTGAGGAGATCCGGGGCGCCTGGAGTTGCGGAAGAACAGCAGGACTCCGTCCTTGCAGGGGCCTCTCCCTTCAGCACAGCAAAGCACTCGCACCACGCGTCTTCCCATTAGGTCAGCTGAGCGGGGCTCCCTGTCACTCTACCTTCCCGACGGACTGCATGACGGGCAGGGCAGTGTGTGCACACCTGGGCCCAGCCAGAGCCGGAGGGCAGGCGGGAGTCCGAGCCAGGTTTCCTCCTCCCTCTCTGAGGGTCTCGCTGGCTCCTCATCCTCCTTGACTTGCCTTCACATCTGGTAGTCCCACCAGCCTTGATCTTGAGCCCCGTTCTCTCTCCAGAGAATCTGAACCTCAGGGCTTCAGTGATATACAGAGGGCGACAGCAGGGCAATTTTTTACCCTGTCTGTTTAAACCCCAAGGGTATTCTGTCCTGCTGTACCCTGCATGCTCTGCCGTCTCCCCAAATCCTCCGTTTCTCCCTCCCCCTCTCTTTCTGCCCCGCTCTGCCCTTTCTCCTCTCTTCCTTCCCTCTCTCCCCATGTCCTGGTATTCCTCAACTATTCTATTCTCTCACTCTCCATTTCTGTCTTGATCACAAAACTCCTCAAAAATTTCTCCTGGATTCCCTAAGAAACAGAGACAAACTATCACCCTTCCACCGAACACCACCAAATAAAACTGACAACAGCTGAAACTGCATTGGCAAAATGTATGATTGGCTCTAAAATGTTGGAAAAATTCAAATCTTCTTGACATAGCTTAGATCTGCAAAACCTGATCCAGGAGATTGGACTTGATAGACATAACAGTCGCAAAAGGAAATGCTAACTGATTGATGAAGAAATTGATTTTATTTTAAAATTAGATTGAATAAAAAATTGAAAAGCAGTGATAACCATGAAAATAATTTTTTGCAAAATAAACTTTAAATGCAAAAAATAAGAAGTCGTTTGACTGTTCTGTATTTAAATTTTTTCATCAAAATAATTTGCTTTAATGCAATTTATTCAAAAAATGCTTTACTGACCCAAGAAAAAATCATCAGTGTTGGCAAAAATTCTAATTAAAATATTTCCATTCAAGAAAACCACAGGGTCAAAGTGCCCCCTTCCTACTGAAGACTCACAATGTTATATATCACTGCCTGAACTCCAGACCCAAATATGCAACTGCCCATGGAACATTCTCTCTTGGACATCCCAAAGCCTCATCAAATATACATACCCAAAGCCAAACTGTTGATCTTCTCTTCCCAAATTGTTCTTCCTCTCAGACACCTGTTTCTGAGACTGGGACTATTACATTCAGTTACTCATGCCAAACACAACAAAAAACCAAGCCCATCATCTCAACATCCAGAGTAGCTCTCAAAATCTGTCCTCTTTCCAGTTCTGCCTCCAATGCCCTCATCCAAGCTTACAGCATCTTCCACATGGATTAACATGACTTGTCTCCCCAAAACCACTCTTGTACTTTCTGATCCACCCTCCACACTGATAGTTTAATAGCTTAAAAGGCAAACCAGGTGGTCCAGTGGTTAGGACTCGGCGCTTTCACTGCTGGGACCGGTTTTGATCCCTGGTCGGGGAACTAAGATCCTGCAAGCCCTGCAGCGCGGCCAAAAAAAAAAGGCAAACCAGGACCTTTCTTCCAGTAAAGGCAGTCTAGATATTTTGGACAAAACCTCCTGCTGAAGACAGCTAAAGGAGCTGGGCAAATGCTCATACAATTCTTACACACACACAGACACACTTTTTTTTTTTGGGAGGGCCCCGCAGCACGGCTTGCAGGATCTTAGTTCCCTGACCAGGGATCGAACCTGGGCTCCATGCAGTGAAAGCCTGTAATCCTAACCACTGGACAGCCAGGGAATTCACACACACACACACACACACACACACACACACACACACCACACACTCACTTACTCACTCTTAAAAGCATCAAAGAGCTAACAAGATATTGAGGAACTGCTACGCTGAGATCCCAGAGAGGACAGGATTCCAAAGAGGTGACCCTGATACCTGATGTTGTGGTTGCCCCCAGAAACTTTTGCCAATTGGAAAGAAGTGGCTGAGAGGTCAAGCTCACCTCTAGTGGCCTTGCATGCCTAGAGACAAAAATCAGAGTCAAGGGCCTGCCAAGGCCAGGGGCTGGGGGGGACTGACAAACCAGCCTGACACTGTATTCAGCTCCAAAGGACTGCACCCCAGAAGTAAGGGTTAACTGAAAGCAAACCAGCCCTGCCCTGAATGACAGTCAAGCTCTGATTCATCCAGGTGCCCCAGGAAACATCATGCCCTAAGTATGAACTAACATGATCTCAGTTTGCTAATCCCTCCAGGCACCTGGCAAAAGCAACAGCAAATTCTCCTTGAATGACAAAATCACCCCATTTCAAATTATCTCTACAAATAATTTCACAAACACAATATTCAACATACAAAAGTAACCAGACACAGAAGGAAGCAAGATTCCTTGAGCAAAAACCTTTGGAAATAATAATCAACAGAAATAGAGCTGGAGGAACTCCAGACTATAAAACAAATTATACTATGTTTAAGAAATTAAATACTAAAATTGAAAATTTCAGCAAGGAACTGGGAACTCCATAAAATTATGTATCATATGCAAAAACAGAATAAATAGAAACTCAAAACTCGAAACTCAAATTATAAACTGAACGGATGGGTTTAACAGCAGATTTGACATGGCTGAAGAATGAATTAGAGAACAGGAAACCTGCTCAGAAGAAACGAACCAGAGAGAAATATGGGAAGGCAAAAAGATGGAAAATACAGAAGCTACGGAAGTTACAAGATCTGACATATTTCTAATTGCAGTTCCAGAAGGAAAGAAGAAAGAGAGACCAGAACAGAGGCAACATTCAAAAGATGGGTGGAGGGGACTTCCCTGGTGGCTCAGTGGTTAAGTGCAGGGGACACGGGTTTGATCCCTGGTCTGGGAGGATGCCATATGCTGCGGAGCAACTCAGCCCATATGCCACAACTACTGAGCCTGTGCTCTAGAGCCTGCAAGCCACAACTACTGAAGCCCATGCACCTAGAGCCCGTGCTCCGCAACAAGAGAAGCCACCTCAATGAGAAGCTCCCGCACCGCAACAAAGAATAGCCTCCACTCACCACAACTATAGAAAGCCCAGGCGCAGCAGTGAAGACCCAACGCAGCCAAAAATAAAATAAATAAATTTTTTAAAAAAGATGGGTTGAGAATATTCCAGAACGGATGGAAGATATTAATCTACAGATTTGAGAACTCAAATGGATCCCAACCAGAATAAACAGAAATCCATGTCTTGACCCAACATAGTGAAAATGTAGAAAATCAAAGACAAATAGAAAAATAGTAAAAGCATCCAGAGGAAAACAGGTAATAATGCTGGTTATTTACCTCTTGTCTCTCAGGTCTCAGCCCACCCTTCCGTAACCTCCTCTGTGATGTTGGGGCGAGGGTCTGAAAACCATATTTCCCAGGCCCCCTTGCCAGCTGACTTTCTGTTCCGTTCGGCCAATGGGAGGCACTAAAGGGAGATTAACAGGTGGAGGAAGGGGATTCCTTCCTGTAGCTTCGCTTCAGCAGCCCCAGCTCCTTTCAACGCTCCCAGCACCAGCCACACCAAACCCCCTGCCAGGTAATAGCCCAAGCCAGCAGGGTCCTTCTTATGGTCAGAGTCCCAGCTGCAGGTCCTCCTTCAAGCCCATAGGTCCTGCTAACCCTGCCTCTTCCCTTTTATCCTCCCAGGCCAATGGGTGGCAGCTGCTTCCTGTAATTACTAATATCTGGGTAAACTCAGCACCCTCTTTTGCTCCTGCAGCCTTCAAAAATCTGTGTAAACAATCCACCTTGTGTATTATATTCCCTTGTTTGAAAAAACAAACATAGTTTATATTTTCCTGGGTGTACCGTAAGTGCTACAGAACTCTTCAAAGAAGCCACAGTGTGGTAGATAGCATTACTGTCCCCAATTACAGTCATCCCTCAGTATCCACAGGGGATTGGTTCTCAGATGCTCAAGTCCCTTATATAAAATGGTGTAGAATTTGCATATAACCTACACACATCCTCCCATATACTTTAAATCATCTTTAGATTACTTATAGTACTTAATACAATGTAAATGCTAAGCAAATAGTAGGCAGGCACAGAGCAAATTCAAGTTTTGCTTGTGGAAGTTCCTGGAGTTTTTTCCAAATATTTTTGATCTATGGTTGGTTGAATCCACAGATGCAAAACCCTTGGATATGGAAGGTCAACTGTATTTGCCACCAATCCCCATGGGAGGTTAGTATTTTTCCACCCTGCTGAAGTCAGGCATTGACCAATAACATGTGTGGATAAACGACATGTGCCACCACTTCTCAGCAAAAGCTTTACAAACCATCACATGATTTTGCTATGGTTCTTTTCCCTCTGCTAGAAGACTAGCATGTACCAGGTAGGAGCTGCAGCCAACACTTGCAGGACATGGAAATGAAGCTAGAAACAAACCTATGTTGTTGCAAACCAAGGAGATTCAGGGGCTGTTTGTTACTGCATCATACTCCAGCAAAACCTGACTGATTCACAATATTCGACTACATCTGGCTCCTCAACAGCAAAAATGGAAGCCAGCAGATGGCTGAACAATAGCATCAATGTACTAAAAAGAAAACTAGTGCCAACTTAGAATTCTATACACAGAGGCACTATCCTTTAAGAAGAAACATTAAATATACACATTGTCATAAAAAACTGAGAGAGTATGCCACCAGGAGACCATTATACATTGAAGGAATTCTAAAGGCTGTTCTGCAGAGAGAAGGAAAATTATCTGAGATGGCAGATCATGGATGCAGGAAGGAATGAAGGACAAAGACCATGGTAAATACGGGGGTCAATCGAACTGAAGATTGGCTGAGTGAAAGAACAATAATAAAGTCTGTGGAGGGACTTCCCTGGTGGTCCCATGGGTAAGACTCCATGCTCCCAATGCAGGGGCCCTGGGTTTGATCCCTGATCGGGGAACTAGATCCCACATGCATGCCGCAACTAAGAAGTCCACATGCTGCAACCAAGATGTCCGCATGCCGCAACTAAGACCCGGCGCAGCCAAAATAAATAAATATATTTTTTTAAAAAGTCTTCAGTTATACAGAGAACAGTACCTCGGAAATCAAAGGGTAGTAACTGGAATTTAAGTGTTCTAAGGTCTTTGCACAGTCACCAAGTCAGGAGATACACTAATATCTTATAGCCCCTGATACGCGCTGAGAAGGCACACATCTCTGTGGTACCCTTCCTCATGCTGCTCAGCCTCAGATAAACACAAGCTGAGGATATTCTACAACACACCTGGCCAGTGCTCTTCAAAAAGTGAGGTCACAAAAGATGAGGAAGGATTAAGGAAATGTCAGAGCCTGGAGGAGACTAAGAAGACATGATAACTAAACGCCTTGTGGGGTGCTGGGCTGGATCCTGAACCAGAAAGGGGACATTAGGAGAAAAACTGGTTGAATGCAAATGAAGTCCACAATTTACAGTACCGAACCGCTGTTAACTTCTCAGTTGTCAACACTGTACCTGGTTATGTTTGACATTAACATGAGTGGAGGCTGAGTCAAGGGTATAAGGAAACTCCACTATTTTTGTAACTTTTCTCTAAGACCAAAACTATTTCAAAATTAAATCTAAAAACAATCACCCAGAAACACTGACTGTTAACATTTCTGGTGTATTTTCTGCCTGTCCCTTATCTTGCACGGGGTGATGTTCTACGCTCCACATAAATAAGATCATGTCAGACACGTGGTTTTATTCTAAACCAGGCTTTCGGAGATGTTACCATGTTACAAATAAGGAAATTAAGGTCTAGAGCAGGTTAAAGGTCATACAGTTAATAAAGGCCCAGACTCAAGGTGAGTGCAGGTCCCCTGATGCTAAATTTCAGAATCGCACTAACCCAATTTTTGAAGGGTAAGTTCATCCACTTGTTCACGTATGCATTTGACCATACCCCGCACCTGCTGTGGGGAGACAGTCTAGGAGACCATGATCCCACCATTAACCTGCTTCCATGCTAAAGGTTTTATACTGCAGCCCAGGGCTCCCAGCCACACAGCCTGCCTGGTGTGACTGGGTAGGACAAGGTGATGTGCCCCTGCAAGAAAAGACTCATTGGGCTTCCCTGGTGGTGCAGTGGTTGAGAGTCCGTCTGCCGATGCAGGGGACACGGGTTCGTGCCCCGGTCCGGGAAGATCCCACATGCCGCGGAGCGGCTGGGCCCGTGAGCCATGGCTGCTAAGCCTGTGCGTCCGGAGCCTGTGCTCCGCAATGGGAGAGGCCACAACAGTGAGAGGCCTGCGTACCACAAAAAAAAAAAAAAAAAAATTCTAATTGTGGTAAAATACACGTCACACAATTTACCATCTTAACTATCTTCAAGTGTGCAGTTCAGTATTAGGTACATTTATATTGGGGCACCGATCTCCACAACGCTTTCATCTTGCGATGGACTTCCCCAGACTTCTCTCAATCCTTCCCCCTCCCTTCCATACTTCTCCACTGCCTGCCACCCATAAATCACTATAACCAAGGGACTGGAGCCCAGGTCTCACAGGTTCCAGGGCAAGATTCCCTGCTACCACCCTGGGTGGCAGCTGGGCCTGGGCCTAGCTGTGGGGCCAGTGGGCTGGCCAGGCAGCCTGGACTTCCGGGCAGCTTTCACACTGCAGTCCTGCTGCCTCCTGCAGATCGGAGTTCTCTGCCCCAGGGCAGGCACCAGAGCAAGCCCAGGCAGCTCTCAGCTTCCACCTCCTGTTTGCCTGAGGTTGCTCCAGGTCACCAGGGGAGGGTGGGCAGGGAGGGCAAGAGAGGTGAACTCAGGCTCCTCCCCAGCACGAGTGACTCAAGGAGGGGAGTCCAGGTCCCAGGAGTCCACTTTCATCCCAGGGCGTGGGGTGCAGGCAGGTGAGCAGGGTCCTACTCCCTCCACCCCGACAGCCACAATGCCCTGGTCGTGACACAGCTCTCAGGTTTAGAACAATCTTGGACCTGGCAGAAGCTACAGCGGGCACCAGGGGTTACCTGTTAGCCTGCTCTTGCTGTGGTCTGAAATCTTCAGTTGCTGCCTCTCCAGGAATGGCCAGCTCTCCTCCCTCCTCCCTTCACCCTCGGGCTAGGGCCTGGCCCCAGTGGACAAGAGAGGACAAAGGAGGGCAAAGAGTGAAGAGCGGGTGGGCGGGGGCCACACAGCTGTGAAGCCTCTGTAAGTGCCAGGTTCTTTCCCATGGGTTAAGCCATTTCATTTATGACCTGGTTCTGCCTGTTTACAAGTGAAGAAACTGAGGCTCAGAGAGGTCACCAGGAAGTTACAGACTCGGGATTAGAGCCAGGGCCGCCTTTCTTCATCCTCTTCCTCCTGGTTAGAAAGCAGTCATGAAGTGGCTTTTTTGCAGATGGTGGGTTCGAGCTGAGCATGGTCAACCGTCAGGTTTGGGGAGGCACTGGGGGACATGGACTGGAGGCTCAGAACTCGCTGTCTCCTGGGGGTGACTGCCAGATGACCCACAAGTGCCAACGCACTGCATCAAGCACACTGCCCCAGTGACAGAGGATGGGGGAGTGGTTTTGCCTTGGCGGTGGGAGGAGGGGCCTTGGGCACAGTGGATGCCCTTAATGGATTTTCCCAACAACAAGCACTCACAGATGAGGACACTGAGGCAGTCCCCAGCACAGAGGTCTGTGAGGCAGGGGCCAGAGCTGGGCCTGAAGGAGCTGTGGGACCAGTCCTGAAGATGGGACGCCACCTCTCAAGCAGGGGAGAGTGGAGACATAATGCATAGGCTGGAAAGTGCCCTCCAGGGCAGAGTGGGGAAAGGCCAAGAGCAGGCAGTAGGGAGCCCAGGCAGACTGCTGCAAAACTCAAGGAGAAAGGTGATGAGGCCAGAGGTGGCAGCCAGAGAGAAGGGGAAAATTCCAAGCCTCCATTGGTGGCTCCAGGGTTTTACAGTCTTGGCCACTCACAAGTAGCATGGATGCACATACTACCCAGCCCAGGGAAACTGACCCAAGACAATGTGAGTGCGTGCTGGGTGCGGGTTAACAGCCTTCCCAGCCACTTTAAGTCAGGCTCTGTGGCAAGCATTCTGACCTTCTGATCAACCTTCCTCATAAAAAGGAGAAGGACAAACTGACATTTACAGATGCCTACTATCTGCCAAGATACTGTGCTGCGCATGTGCTTCACAGATGATACTTCATTTAATCCTCCCAGCCAAATTATGATCCCCTTTTTGAGATGAGAAAACCAAGGTGTAGAGAAAGAAATGAAGTTGTCCAAGGCCAGCCGATTCAGGAAGTGGGTGCACCCAGGGAGCTTCTTTCCCTTCCCCGGCCCCAGGCATTAAGTGCCTTGCCCCTTGACTTCTGGGCAGTGTGGCTCCTGAGCCAACTCCACAGGGATGCCAAGTCTGGGGGCAGGTGGCCCAGGCAGAGGTATCTGCCCTGTGAGCCCAGGAAGGTGAGCAAAGTTCACTGCATACAACCCCCACCCCCGCCCACTCTGGCCTCTCCCACGCTGTCCAGGCAAGCAGGTAGAGGGGGACAGAGGCCTGGTTCCTGTCCAGCCCACCTTCTTTTTTTTTTTTTTTTTTTGCGGTACGCGGGCCTCTCACTGTTGTGGCCTCTCCCGTTGCGGAGCACAGGCTCCGGACGCGCAGGCTCAGCGGCCATGGCTCACGGGTGCAGCCGCTCCGCGGCATGTGGGATCTTCCCGAACCGGGGCACGAACCCGTGTCTCCTGCATCGGCGGGCGGACTCTTCAACCACTGCGCCACCAGGGAAGCCCCCACCTTCTTTTTTTGTTTTGTTTTGTTTTGTGTTTCACTGAGGCTGCTGGCATTTATTTTTTCTGGCATTTATTATTTATTATTGTAACCACATCAACTCTGTGGTTACCCATTAACCTTGGGTAAATGTCTCCACTCCTCTCGGAGTACTGTTTTGCTCAGCCTTCAAAAGGGAATAATACTGCTTACCTAAGAGGAGGCGGCGAGAATCAAGGAGGTGATGGACGGAACGCGCCTCTTCCGAAGCTGTCGGGTTCTGGAAACCGAGACGGGCGAGCGAGGCAGGAGGAGAGGAGACGGCAGCGGAGGAGCGGGACGGGCTGGGCGCCCTCTGGGAGCATCGGCCACGTTTCGGGCTGCGGACTGGCCCGGGTCCGAGCTGGCGCACACCTGGCGGCCGCGGCGCCCAGCGCAACCGGCAGGGAGCTCAGGCGCCACCGCCGCGCGGGATCTCGGCAGGCTGGGTTAGGCTGGAGCCGAGAGCCCGGGCGGGGCTCAGGTTGGCACGCAGTGGGCGGGGGTGGCCCCTGTCCCCGCCCCCCACATCCGGGGGCCTGGGCCTGGCTGTGGGCCGGCCGCGAGCCAGTGAGTCAGGCCGGGTTTTCCCTCCGCCTCTGGGCAAGGCTAGGGAGCGCTGCCGAACGAATTGGCGTCCGTCTCTCGCCAATCCGGCTTCGGCGCCCGCCCGCCCGCGTTTTTCCTGCGCCTGCCGCCTGGCCGCTCCATCCTGGTTCGCAGTCTCTGCTGGAGCCGGCGCCCTGGAGGGAAGGTTCAAGTCCGCGCAAGGGAGCTGCAGCGCGCGAGAGGTACAGAGCGGAGCCGGCATGGTGAGTGGGGCGCGTAGCGGCCTGGGGCCGGACTCGGGCGGGTGGGGCCGGCCGCCGAGGTCTAGCTTACCCGGCGACCTTGGCCAAGCCGGAGCCCTACGCCGGCCGAGGTTCACGGCTGAGAAGTGAGCGAGGGTGGCAAGATGCAGTGTGCGCCCAGGTACCCCTTGCTTCCAGATACCGAAGCACTGAGGTGCGGGATCGGGGACCGTCCGCGAGCAGGGACGCTCTGCTGGGAGGGCGGGCGGCAGGTTACGCTGCAAACGCGCTTTCCTTGGGGCAGCTCCTGGGACCCCTGCACCACTGCTGGGGTGGGGCAGTTGCCCTTGGCGCTGGAGCCTGACCTCGGCTTCCCTGCCCCCAGGCTATCCGCTCGGGGCAAGCCTTAGAGAGGAGCCTGGAAGAGACATCCCCTTCCGCCCCTCAGGTAGCTGGAGGACCTCCCGCAGTTCTGGGGGAGCCCTCGCCTCGGCCACAGCCTTCCCCGGGGAAATTACATGGAGATGCCAACCTCGCCTGCCCCTCCACCTTACCCACGAGACCCCTCTCCTGCCCTCTCCCGCCCCCTCCGGGGTCCCCGCTTCCTCCGCTAACCCCCTACCCTGTACGAGCGGCAGCTGCCAGCCTGCTGCCAGGGGTCCCATGAATAGGGGACGCTCCCAGGTCTTGAGCACCATCCCAGTCTGGCCACAACCTTTGGCCAAAATGAGGGCCCGCCTGGGGTCGGGCGGAAATCGGGGCCCTGACTGCGTCCAGAAAAAGGACTGGGACCTGTCATCTCCCACCCAGCAATCTCCCCGCCTCCACGAGCAGATCGGGGCTCTCCTCGCTTGCACCAGGAGCTCAGCCTGTCCCTCGGCCTCGGTGCTCCCTGCCCGGCCTAGGGAGGGACAGAGGCAGGAGGCTATCCTGGGCCCGGTGATCGGCCTCCTCCCAGAGCCCTCTTAGGCAGGGCTTCTCTCTCTATCGGCTGGCTGTGTGTGGGTGTGTATGTGCGAGACTGAATGAATGCAGCCAGCCTGCTCCCGCCACCGCCTATAGAGCTAGCAGCTTCCAGGGCTCAGAGTCCAAATGCAGCCGTGCTTCCACTATTTCTTCCTGACCCAGGGGCAAGGAGGGGGGATTACAGGCTGAGGGGACGGAGATCCAAACCAACTTGGTTGCAGGTGCCCTTGCGAGTGTGGGGAGCTGAGCAGATATAATACACAGCAGTGTGTGCCCATGGAGGGCAGCTGGGACAGCCTGGAGCAGAAGAGAGGGCCTTGCCTGGGCAGTTGGGATTGCTCTTCGTGTGGGATCTTAGGCAGCTCACCTCTTTCTGGGCCTCAGTTTCCCTAGCTGTAAGATGGGGTAAGGGTAACTACTGTCTTCCCCGCCTCCATGAGGCTGTCGTGGAGATGAGATGATGAAACAAAAGGGCTGATAAAAACTGTAGAGTGCTGTGCAACTGTAAGTGACCATATAGTGATACTAAGAATCACTCCTGCAGCATTTAGACGCTGGACTCTGCCTTTTCACAGGTCGAAGTGGGACTAGGGAATGCCAGCCTCTCCCATTCCCTCCTTGGGCCCCTCTTACTGACTGCCCCCTCTTTTGGAGCTGGGACATTCCAGTCCCATTCCTCAGGGGCAGCTGCAGTCATGGCCCTCAGCAAAGCTGATCCCAAAGCAGGTGGTGGGACCCTCCCCTGGGGCCAGGGCTCAAGAGGGGCTAAAGGCAGCCAAGGCCAGACTGGGAGCTTCCTACCCGAGTACTCTGGGTGCACCCCAGAGGAGATGCACAGTGGGGTCAGGGCAGGCTTCTAAACGTGGGGAGCCTGTGTACAGTTTCCTATGTAGCTGAACGTGACCTTAGGCATGTTTTACCTCCTGGGCCTCAGTTTTCTCTTCTGAAGTGGGGGATGACAATATTCCCTTCCCATGTGTGTTGTGAGCACGTGGTAGGCCCAGCAGCAGGCTGACTCAACAAGGCACCCACCAAGGGATACTGGGATGCCTCCCTGAGTGTCCTCTCTTTTTCTGCTTCATGGCCAGGGTGGTCCCCCAGCCCTGTTCTCCTGTCTCCACCAAGGGTTCGTCCAAAGGAGATGCTCCCAGTGTCCAGGCTCTCCGTGTTTCTGGCTAATCTTGGAGCGGGTGGAGGGGGAGGTGGAAGCAGGAGTAAAGGGGCCCTGTTGGGGCTAACCGGGACCTGTGCAGAATAGGACCTATGTGGCCCAGCCGAAACCTTGCTGGCAGGGCGGTGGGGTGGTGGTGGTGAGGTTCAGCTCTGTGCAGAGCTCTGGTCCCCAGGCACATAATGAGTTCTGGGCGGGGAAGCCCAGGCACTTGGAGGAGGAGGCCCTGTTTTTCGCTCTGGCGGTCCCAGAGAGGCTGCAAGGCACTTGCTGTCTCTCTCTCCCTCCTCCCCCCACACATCCTCTCCTGCACAGCTGCTCTGGCCTGAGTGGACCAGTCCCTGGGCTTCCAAGCAATGGAAAGGCATGTGTGTATTGGGGGTGTGGGGGAGGCAGGGGAGGTGGATGGACTCCTTTAGGAAAAAGGACTGTCCCCAGACTGAGACCTGGGCAGGGTGGAGCCTCCCAAAAGCCAGGGGCCTTGGCCCTACTGGGGGGGCTAATAATATAGCCAGAGAAGTTATCTAGGAGGGGTGGAGGGTGGAGGGTGGGGGCCTTAGGGAAAGACAAAGGGAAGGGCTGTTTTTGCCCCTCCATCTAGCTCCATAGTTATTTCAAATTGCTCAACTCACTTGTGGAGAAAAGCCGATCCTGTGTGTGTGTGTGTGTGTGTGTGTGTGTGTGTGTGTGTGCGCGCGCGCGCGCGCACACACACACACACACACTCCCCTACATCTAGCAGCCTTGGGACTAGGGAGGACAATATGTATTCGTGCGTTATGTGTGTGTCTGGAAGGTGATCAGTGCTGTGTGGATGACCTTGAGCGTGACTGTGTCTGCTGTTGGATCCTCTCTGTGTCCTCTAACGGAGGAACTTACGTGCCGCTGGTGGCACTGACTGGACTGCCGTATGTGTGTGGTGTATGTGCTGTTTTGGCCCATGGCTGCCTCTCCCCTGGACCTGAGACCCTTTGTGGGGATTATGGAGTGTCGGTTATTGCTCCCTGAGATAGGAAATAAGGCTCTGGCCAGCAGACGTGAGGCACTGTGTGTTTGGGATAAAGTGGGCATATTTGGCACCACTGCCACCATCCCAGCCACCATGCTCTCACCAGGTTTACAGTTCACAAGCCCTTTCACCTCCCCATCTCTGTGACTGTCACAGCAACCCTATAAGGATGGCAGGGCAGGTAGAGTCTTTCCCACTTTGGGGAAAGGTGGGGAAACTGAGGCATGGCGAAGGGAGGTGCTTCGTGGAGAGATGGTGTGAGAGTGTGCTGGAGACCACATTCTCTGCTGTCTACCTCCCCAAGAAGCAGTGACAGGAGTTCAGTGGGCTGTGTGACACAGCGGTGTCTGTTGCTGGGTGGGCTTGTCATGGTGAGGGGGTGTCAGATTGGGGGGCAAGATGCTTCAATTCCAACTCTTGGGCTGTGGGTGACATCCTGGGTCCCCACTAGACATTTGGCAGTCGTGTTACTAGAATCACAGGCATCCTCACTCTGACCAGCTCTGTGACCTTGGGCAAGCCACTTCACCTTTCGGAGCCCCCAGTGCCCTTACCTAAAAAACCAGATAGTTAACCATATGCCAGGGCTCCGTGAAACCCCTACGCAGGGCCATGTCACTGTAGGTGCCCAGCACCTGTCATTCCTTATCTGGATGACTCTCTTAACCCTGTGTGGCTTGTGACACCCCCAGAGAGGTTGAGCTGTCTGGGGGCTGGTAGGGGAGGGTTGGGAAGGTTGCTTTTGCCCGGGGTGAGATTGAGGGCCACAGGGTGTGGGGGCAGGGCTGTGCCCTTCCACCCCCCTCCCTCCTTCCCACTCCCTGTGAGCTTTGTGTTCTACAAACACAAAACCTGGAAATGGTTGAGGAAGATGGAACCTCCTAACCATTGTTTGGAGCGGGAGTCAGTGTCCCGGAAGCATATTGGGTTGTGGGGCAGGGCGGGGGGATGGACTGGCAGCTGCATTGTGCCTGCTGGGTGTCTGTCCGTGAATGGGAACAGCTGGGTGGGAGGCAGAGAAGGTGGCATTCATTCACTTGGCAAGTCCTTTCTGAGCACCTACTGTGTGCCAGGTGCTGGCCTGGATCCAGCGGGGCACTAGGGACAGGCCCTGCCCTCCACAGTGTGGTCCCAGCACAGGTGGGAGACCTGGTCGCTCAGGAACTTGCTGGCGGCGTTCACGTGTCTACCAGCTAAGCTCAGCTTCAGCCAGCCTGTGTTGATCCTGGCTGTAGGCCAGGCCCTGGACTGGGCGTTTTGTCCTCTAATCTTAGTCAGTCCTCCCAGCATCCCTGAGTGATAAGAGTTGTCATGGCCATTGTCCAG